>NW_008337935.1:25736-60343 GCF_000622305.1 Nannospalax galili
TGGTAGCTCACAGGACACTTTTAATTCCAGCACTTGGCACAGGCAGGGGGTTACTGTGAGATTCAGGCCAGCCTGGTCTGTATAGCAAGTGCAAACCCAGCTGGGGCCACAGGGAGACCGTCTCAAAAAAACAAAATTTAAAAAGACAAATGTATGTAAATTGAATGTTGACGTAGTTCAGATTATTATTACTGTTGTCGTCCCTGTTATCTCTAAGCAAACGGTCTGGGCTTTTTCTCATTTCTTTTCTTCTTCCCTGATAGTGACTCTGGCATGTGACTGAGAATAGCTGTCAAGCCTGGGGTGTCCGGCTCCACATTTCACAATGTTAGACATCACTCTAGGCTTAACTCTAGGCTGCCAACCCCTCTCCAGACAGGCTCCATTGTCTTACGTGCTAACTCTACTCTGCAACAGGCAGAATGGAAATTTGTAGTGGAGAAGGAAAAATAGGCCCAGAGATCAAGGGGCTTAATTCATGACAGAACAAGAGTCTAAATCTTTGTTCCCTCGGGATAAGCCCTTGGGACCCACCTTCTCTGGAAATACTTAAGGAGCCTTGGACCAGCATGGAGAATGAGTTTTACAAGAGTTTAAAGTTTACATTGAATGGAACATTAAAGAACCTGACTGGTGGTATGTGGTGGTACTTGTCTGTAATCCTAGCACTTGGGAAGCTGATGCAGAACTGCCATGAGTTCAAGGCCAGCCTGGGTTATAAAATGAATCCAAGGCCAGCGTGGAGTACATATAGAAAGCCCGTCTCAAACAAAAAGAACCTGGCTTAAGAGGGAAATGGGTCAGAGGCAGTACCAGGCACTGTGCTTACTGCTGGGGCAGGTTTATAGATAAAAGGACTAGATATAAGACTTAGGTACTCAGCTGGACTTGGTCACACATGCCTTTATTCCCAGCACTTGGGAGGCAGAGGATCTCTTATGAGTTGAAGATAGCTTGGTCTACATCACAAGTTCTAAGCCAGCTGGGGGAAAAAAACCCACTTAAATGCTCCCTAAAAGAGTGTTTGATATTATGTCCTGCTCCATCCCTCTCTTTAGTCATTGTCCTTTTAAGTAAAAATTTGAGGGCATGTATGTATATAGTATATGTCTGTGGTGCATGCAGGAGGACAGTCTTACTCTGTCCCAAGATGACCTTGACTTCTACTTCCTGAGTGCTGAGATTACAGGCCTGAGCCATAGGCCAAGTTGAATGCAGTGCTGGGGATCAAACTCAGGACTTTATGTATGCTCGGTAAACACTCCACCAAACTGAGGGACAACCGTAACCTCTGCAGGAGAGAGAGAAAGAGAGGAGAGAGAGATAGGAGAGAGGTACTTAAAATTAATTTATATATTTTAGTACCAGGAACTGTGTCTCCCTGTAGCCCCATCTGGCCTGGAACTCACTATGTAAACTAGGAGTCTATATGTGTATGGAGGCCAGAGATCAACCTCAGATGTTCAAGAGTTCTACACATTGTCGGTTTTAGATTTTAATTTTATTATTATAACTTATTTTTTGGTCTTTTTGAGATAGGGTCTCCCTGTAACCCCAACTGGCCTGGGACTCACTAAGTAGACCACGCTGGCTTTGAACTCACAGAGATCCGCCTGCCTCAGCCTCCCCAGTGCTGGGATTAAAGCTGTGCACCATCACGCCTGGCTCGTTTTAATGTGTTTGTGTGTAGGTAAGGCTGCTGGAATCTGAACTGGGTCCTCTGCAGGAGCAGCTCCTAACAGATGAGCCCTCTCCAGCTCCTACATTGCTTTTGAGATAGGCTCTCTCACTGGTTATGTGGGGCTTGCTGACTAGGCTGGACTGGCTGGCTATCCAGGCTTAAGGGTCCACCTGTCTCTGCCATTCCAGCACTGGAATTACAAGCATATGCCATGTTGTTTCCCCTTGAGACAGTCTCATGTAGCTCAGGCTTGAACTCCTGATCCTCCTGCTGGGACTAAAGAAAATGTGCCACCACAGCTGGCTCCACTGTCTTGTTCATTACAGACTTGCTTAAAACTTACACCTAAGTGGTAGATTGCCTAACATGTTCGAGGCCCAGGGTTCAATCCCCGCCACTACTAAAACACCAAGAAACTACCCTGCCTGGTGGTGTGGGGGTACATACCTAATCTCAATACTTGGGAGGTAGAGATGACAGTACGGAGCTCAAAATCATCCTGGCTACCCAGACTTGAAGCCAGCCTAGACTGAGAAACCCTACCTCAATATACCAAAACAAAATCCCTCACTAAAATACATTTGATATTCCCGGGCTTGGTGGCACAGGCCTGTAGTCCCAGCACTTGGGAGGCAGAGGCACGTGGATCTCTATAGTTCAAGGCCAGCTTGGTCTGCATAGTGAGTTCCAGGCCAGCTGGGGCTACAGGGAGACCCCAGTTCAAAAAGACCAAACATTTAAAAATAGATAATTTGACACACAAATCCTGTTCCATCTTGCTCTACACACCACTCTACACGGAAAGTGCGCCTTCAGGCCACCAGAAGATAGAGGGCTGTAGGGTGGTACAGCATTTGCCTAGCATGCCTGAGGCCCTTCATTCAATCCCTGGTACCAAACTGTCCTGCCAAGTGCTACCAATTGAGCCGAACACTTAGATGTTGCTACTTCACTGTGTAATGCAGGGTTGCCACCAAGTCATGGACTTTCACCGTTCTGCTTTCTTCCCTAGAAAGACACTGTAAATTCTGCTTCCGCAACCCCACTTTCTCCCTGTGGCACTGGGTAAGGAATCCAGGGGTTCCCTTCTGCTGCAGTAAGTCCTCTCCTCACAGCTGGAAACATGGCCTTTCTACTACCCAAAGCAGTTTCAGTTCAAGGACCGTCCTAAAATAAAAGTTGTATTTGGATCCTGTAAATACCAACAGTACTTGATTTTGGTAGGGGATCAAACTAATGGCTTCATACATACCAGGCAAATACTCAAGGTAATGTGGGGTCTGGGACACTACCAACATGTTATAGACACGATTTCCAAATGTGGCTGAATTGTAATAAAGGTGGCTTTAGGAAATGCCCAAGCGTGGCTCGGGAATGTGGTTCATGGCACTGTTAGGGTGCTCCCCTGGTGTTAAAGTCCTGGGTCCAGATCCTCAGCACTGAATAAACTGAGTGACCAATGGTCACAATACCAGCACAGTAAGATGATCAGAAGTTCAAGACCAGTCTAGACTGGGAAAACTCAAATAAAAAAGCATACCAAGATGAAAATGTTCTTCATAATGCTTTTACTTTGACACATCAGGGACAAAACTTTCAGGTTCACATGGAAAAAATAAGACACATCACAGGGAAGCTAAACTAAACAGTGAACACTGACTGACGTCTGCCTGTCAGCTAATGTTGAAGCTGAAGTTCCGGGAGTTTGACACGCTACAGAGCTCAAAGGACAGATTAGTATTCTTCTCCTTCTTCCTCACCCTCTCCTTCAACAGAATCCACACCAACTTCCTCATAATCCTTCTCCAGGGCAGCCATGTCCTCACGGGCCTCAGAGAACTCCCCTTCCTCCATGCCCTCACCCACATACCAGTGCACAAAGGCACGCTTGGCATACATCAGATCAAACTTGTGGTCGAGACGGGCCCAGGCCTCAGCAATGGCTGTGGTGTTGCTCAGCATGCACACAGCTCGCTGTACCTTGGCCAGGTCCCCACCAGGTACCACAGTGGGAGGCTGGTAATTGATGCCGACCTTGAAGCCAGTGGGGCACCAATCCACAAACTGGATGCTACGCTTGGTCTTGATGGTGGCAATGGCAGCATTGACATCTTTGGGAACCACATCACCACGGTACAACAGGCAACAAGCCATGTATTTACCATGGCGAGGGTCACATTTCACCATCTGGTTGGCTGGCTCAAAGCAGGCATTGGTGATCTCTGCTACAGTAAGCTGCTCATGGTAGGCTTTCTCAGCAGAGATGACAGGGGCATATGTGGCCAGAGGGAAGTGGATGCGGGGGTAGGGCACCAGGTTGGTCTGAAATTCAGTCAGGTCTACATTCAGGGCTCCATCAAATCTCAGGGAAGCAGTGATGGAAGACACAATCTGGCTAATAAGGCGGTTAAGGTTAGTGTAGGTTGGGCGCTCGATGTCGAGGTTTCTACGACAGATGTCATAGATGGCCTCGTTGTCTACCATGAAGGCACAATCGGAGTGCTCCAGGGTGGTGTGAGTGGTGAGGATGGAATTGTAGGGCTCAACGACAGCGGTGGAAACCTGGGGGGCCGGGTAGATGGAGAACTCCAGCTTGGACTTCTTTCCGTAATCAACAGAGAGCCGTTCCATCAGCAAGGAGGTGAACCCAGAGCCTGTTCCCCCACCAAAGCTGTGGAAAACCAAGAAGCCCTGAAGACCTGTGCACTGGTCAGCCTGTAGGAGGAAAGAGAAAGAGTAAAAAGATAAATTTGTGGTATTAGATCTTGTTTTGGCAAATGCTTTTAAGAAACATGTAGGTGGTTGGAATTCGTTGCAGTCCCATGTGGCAGGATTGCCATGGAGTTCAAGTTCAGCCTGGGTTACAGAGAACACTTAATAGTGAAGTGTTTGAATTAACCACAGTTATTTTGTTTAATCCTCAGTACTGGGGGAAAAAAAAGGCTGGTCAGATCTTAGTCACTACATTTACTGGAGACAAAACATACCAGCTTGCGAATCCGGTCCAAGACAAGGTCAATGATCTCCTTGCCAATGGTGTAGTGCCCACGGGCGTAGTTATTGGCAGCATCTTCCTTGCCTGTGATGAGCTGCTCAGGGTGGAAGAGCTGGCGGTAGGTACCAGTGCGAACTTCATCTGGAGAAGAACCAGCCAGCCATCATCAACAACCTCCACCATCCTGCGCAGCCCTGGGCGATCCGTGCAGCCCCCAGGACACATCTAGCCCGGCACCCTGGGAAATCCCTCGGACCACTGAGGTCAACTCACCAATGACCGTAGGTTCCAGGTCTACAAACACTGCCCTGGGCACATGCTTGCCAGCGCCCGTCTCACTGAAGAAGGTGTTGAAGGAGTCGTCTCCTCCCCCAATGGTCTTGTCACTTGGCATCTGGCCATCAGGCTGGATGCCATGTTCCAGGCAGTAGAGCTCCCAGCAGGCATTGCCGATCTGAACACCAGCCTGGCCAACGTGGATGGAGATGCACTCGCGCTGTGGAAAAGGAAAAGCAAAACATTGATATAGCTATCTCAACGGCCCCATTTGCAATGACTTAATGGATCTGGAGAACTAACTTCTCCATAGCATTAGCACTTGGCAAAGACTTAAATTCAAACCCAGACAATAGGAAATCCTCAAACCATGTTTAATTTTGCTTTAAATAAGGGAGAACAGCGAATTTCTTTCTGTCCTAACTCTAAAAAAGGCAAAAGCCTTTTTTTTACTTAGTCACAACTTCCCCTTTTGGAAGACGCAGACATTGAGGCCTCCTTCGGGTTAGGTGGCCAACAGAGTAAATTGCCTAGCCGCAGGACCAGGGCTCTGCGAACTGGGTGAATAAGCAAAATTTGATGAGCATGTGAAGCAGGCCACGTCTGTGCACGCTGCTGGTTATCCGCCCTCCTTTCTTTAAGCTTAACTCCGACACCTGCACATTTCTGGCGCAGCAGACGATTATCCACAGCCCCAATCTGACCCGGGATCCGATTTCAGTACCCTCAAAATCCTCCAGAGCCACCACCTGCTGCCATCCAAAGTTCCTCACTGCGGACAGATGGCCCTTCAGGGTGTAGCAAGTATTCTAAGGGACTGGGATTCCGTGCGGCAAATGGAGACCTTCCCCACACTCGTTACTGCTTTCATCGAAGGGCTATGTGTCGGAGCCGCCATCAGAAAACTGAATCTAGCCGTAACTGGAGACACACCCTACAAAACCAAATCCGCAGTGCCTCCGTGCGCATGCGCAGACTGCAGTGGTCGTTCCCGCCTAAGGCGAGTGTAACGGTCGCGCATGCGCCTTTCCCTCACTTCGATCCCGCCCCCGCCTTTCGCGCTCAAGAGGAAGTAAAGGGCGGGGAAGTAGGCGCGCGCCCCTAGGACACGGGAAGGATGGCGGAAGGGCGTGCGCGGGAAAACTTGCGTCTCCGCCATCCTTCAGACCTATCGCTGTCTCAGGTCCCCACGTCCCGGGGCTCAGACTCGAGACTGGGCCGCCCTCGCTCCCGCAAGCTTGCCCACAGCCCCGGGCCTGGTCCGCCCCCGCTCCCGCCCGTTCTAGCCTGGCGCCCCCGCCGCGCCGGCTGTCCGCTCCCTGCCCGGATGCGTCCCCTTACCATGGTGGCTACGGGTCAGGAGGCGAAGGCGACAGGGAAGACACGGGTACCGGTTACCGTCCCCGACAAGCTAAGGGTCGAGGTAAGTAACGCAATGAGGCGGCGGTGACGGCGCGGGAGCTTCTTAAGTAGGGCTGGGGAGGGGCCGGCGCGCAGGGCGGACGAGCGACCGCGGCCCCTCCCCCGGCGCGCCGCGTCCAGTGCCTGCCCTGCCTGGCCGCCGCAGAGGCGGGCTCTTCTGCGGTCCCCTCCCTGCGCGGCGGGGCGGGGCCGGTGGCGGCCTGCTGCAGTGCGGGGCGTGGGGGGGCACCAGGTTCGGGGTGGGGGCGGTTTGAGAATGTCGAACAGCCCTGCCAGCCTTCAGGGGAAACGGTCCTGAAATGCGGGTTCTGGTCCGGGTAGCTCGGATGATTATTTTCATGTCGATCCGTGAGTCTTGCCTTTCCTCTTCTAGCTTCCTTTAAAAGCAGAGCATTCGGTACTTACCTGCCAAGGGGAAGGAAGAGCTTTAAGAAACCCATTAGCTATATTCGGTTTATTGTGACGACTCCTTGGCGCTAAAGGTACCGAGTGCTGGAAGCAAATGTTATTTGAATCATTCAAAGGGTGATAGCCAAACACTAAATGTTGAACACGTTAAAAGAACAGACTAGGCCCCGTCTTTAGACCTAAGCCCCCAGCTTTATGGATTCATCCTAAAAAGGGGTTTTTAAAAATATTTTAAAACATTTCAAATGATAGATACATTGAAGATTGTGAAGAGAAATTACAAGGAAAATGTCTCACATTGAAGACTTACGAGGAAAGTAGGACTTGTGCTGTGTAAGAGTTTTTTAAAATGATTGTGTGGCATTGTGTCAAGGAAGGCCAGTGAATTATAGTTCACTGCTAAGACGACCAGATTGTACCGTATAGACTACCCCTAATCTATTTCAGGACCATAAATTACGTTACTGACCTTAGAAATTCTAAGGTGGTTAGCTACGCCTAACATGTGGCTTTAAAACTGCATACAAACCGATTCAAATTACTACTAAGCAAAATGTCCTCCAGGGGCTGGCTGGCGGGAATACAGCTCAGCATTTCCTGCCATGCAGTCTAACCCCTGAGGCGCCTCTGAACCAGGTGCAGCTGGAATTCTTGACGTACTGCAGCAGTACGGAAATTTCAGGAGTCAGTGTGATCGAATGCCTTGGTGAGTTTATTAATTAGAAGAGACACACTTGAGAGATGCCTCCTCTCCTGTAGGAGAGTAAGTACCATAGTGTTTCCACAGTTTCTGTAGAAATGGTTTTGGGGGTTTTGAAGTTACATTATTTAAAAGAAGTAAAATGGGTTGAGGAGATAATTCAGCAGGTATAATGCTCACCATGCAAACATGAGGCCCTGCCAATTAAGGAAAAAACCTGGGCGAGGGAGGGATGGATGGATGGAGGGTCTTCTGCAGGAAAAGCCAGTGCTCTTAACCGCTGAGCCATCTCCGGATTTTTTTTTTTTTTTTATTTTTTTGAGACAGAATCTTGAACTGCAGATGAGGCAGGCTTGGAACTCAGTATGTAGTTCAAGAATTCAAGAATATTCTTGTCTCAGTGTCCCCAGTGCTGGGAATACTGGTGAGACCCACTGCTCCCAGCTGCTTTGTTTCTCTCTCTTCCTCTTCCCTGCCTCCCTCCCTCCCTCTCTCCTTGCTGTGTAGTTGGAATTGGACCTAGGGGGCCTTACATATGCTAAACAGATGCCCTCCCTCCCTCCCTCCCTCCCTTCCATGCATGTGTATACATTTATGAGTATGTTAGTGTGCATGTGGAGACCAGAAGTCAAACTCAGGTGTCATCCATCCCTCAGGAGCTATATACTTTATCTTGTAATGTAGTCTTTTTCTGGTCTGTGAATTTTGCGGTTCAGGCTAGGCTGACTGGTCATGGAGCTCCAGAGATCTGCCTGTCTTCACCTCCCCATGGCTGAGATTACAAGAATGCATCAATATGCCAGGATTTTTTATGGGTTCTGGGGATCAAACTCAGGTTGTCATGCTTGTGTTTAAAGCACTTTACTCACTGAGCTATCTCCTCAGCCCTAATTCTGATACATATATTTTTTAGACATTATTTTTATGTGTATGAGTGCATTCCCTGCATATATGTGAGTGCACCTGTGTCGTGCAGTGCCGCAGAGGTCAGAGGAGGACTTTGGATTCCCCTGGAACTGGAGTTAAGGATGGTTTTTAGCCGCCAGGTGGGTGCTGGGACTTGAACCCGGGTCCTCTGCAAGAGCAGTCAGTGCTCTTAACCGCTGAGCCATCTCTCCAGCCCCCTGATACATATTTTTGTAATCATGTAAAAGTTTTTTTGTTTTGATTTGGTTTGGTTTTTGAAATAGGGTCTCATGTTAGCCCACCCTGGCCTCCAACTTGCTATATAATTGAGGATGACTTGAACCCCTGATCTTCCTGCCCCTAAGTGCCTTCTAAATGCTAGGAACACAGGCATGCATCATCATGCCCAGCTCCTGTTTAAAGATTTTTGATTCAGTATCCAAATTTACTCATATTTCACAAACTGAGTTAAATAGATACAAGAACATATTTGAATATTGTTCCCACTTATTTCTTTTTCCCCTTAGTTATTTTAAAAATGAATTGAAAATATGTAACTTGCTTTAACTGGAAAAATGAATTAGGGAACCACCCTGCTAAACTCCATTTTGCTGTATGCTGTTTGAAAGCCATTTGAAAGCAGGCACCTCCCTCTTCTAGCTCTGCAGGCACCAGAGCTTCCACTGAGGGATTTGCTCCTGTGGGCCTATGTGTCTCTTTAGAAGCCTTCGGGAAACCATTAGCTCTGCTGATCTTGTCTGTGTATTCTCTATTGTGAATAAGAAAAGATTTGAAGGCTGGCTTTTTTTAAAAGATCCCTGATGATACAACAGGTTTCACAGTCATA
This sequence comes from Nannospalax galili, assembly GCF_000622305.1. Classification (NCBI taxonomy): domain Eukaryota; kingdom Metazoa; phylum Chordata; class Mammalia; order Rodentia; family Spalacidae; genus Nannospalax; species Nannospalax galili. Next base: position 34,972 of record NW_008337935.1, read on the forward strand.
GAACTAAAAGAGACTATTAGATGTGATCCAGTATGATAGTTGTTCCAGAAAAAATATTGAATAATATTTTTTTTTGTTAGAATCTTTTTTTGTTTTTTTTTTTTCGGTCTTTTTGAGACAGGGTCTCCCTGTAGCCCCAGCTGTCTTGAAACTCACTATGTCAACCAGGCTGGACTTGAGCTCACAGAGATCCGCCTGTCTCTGCCTCCCGAGTGCTGGGATTAGAGGAGTGCGCCACCATGCCCGGCATAGAATCTTTTCTATGCAGAAAAAAACCCCCAAAAAACAAAAAAAAATGTTTTCCAAGCACACACAAGAGAAGAGGATATGGGTAGGGGGAGGTACCTGTCCATCCAGCTCCGGCCCCCAGCCCATGTGGTTTTAGTAGCAATTAGGGAAATAGGGTAATGGCCCCAAAATAAAAATAATATGTGTGTGGGGGAAGGAGGGTGCAAAAGCTGAAGGGAATGGGGGGAAGGGGCAGATGAGCTGAAGGAAGTGGGGGGAAGGGCAGATGAGCTGAAGGGAGTTGGGGGGGGCAGATGAGGTCAGTCAGTACTGGAAACCCGCAGGTGGGAGGCTATTTCATAACATTTCTTGTTGATCAAACCACCATGGACACCTTTGCCCATCAACAGGACTAGCGTCTTGGCCGTCATGGTGACAGTGACATTGAAGGGGGTTGTCTGGAGCTCTTGGTACAAAGATCCACAGTAAATTCCCCTTCTTGCAGCAGTGAGTCCTGGATCACAGAACATTTCTGGCCCCCAAGTGCCAGCCCATTCACGAAAACACTTGACTGGACTTTGCCAACCAGGACACCAACCTCAGCTGGCATAATGGTAACGAAGGTTTTCCTGGGGACAACGGCTCAGACGAAGGGCGAATCCTTGTAGCCTAAGATGGCCACATCCTGACAGGTTCCATCGGCCATGAGGCTGTTGAGGTAATGCCCAGCCACCACTGCTACTGGGGCTGCTCTTAGGGCAGCTGCCGGGCATGGGCTGGGCTGGGGCTGGCAGGCAGGGGGAGGCAGAGAGCTTGGAGCGCCATTCACCGCCACTTCGAATAATGATGATTTTGCTGCTGTTTTGTTCCTGAAAGGACTTATTTAATTTTTTGAATTTTTATTTTTTTCCTTTATTCATTTTTAACACATGCTAGAATTTACATTGGTCTATTTGTTTATATTATATGTGCATAAATGTACTTTATATATTTTTTGAGACAGAGTCTCACAATATAGCTCTGGCTAGCCTGGAACTCACTATGTAGACTAGACAGGCCTTGGACTCACAGAGATCTGCCTGCTTCTGCCTTCCTAGTGCTGGGATTAAAGGGTGCCCCACCCTTCCTGTTTATTTGTTTTTATAAATGCACTTTAGGTTTAAAACTAAGTAGCAGTTCTCTATGTCTGTAATCCAGTGATAGGAGAATGTGATAATACAGGTCTGTTGAACTCTTTTAAAGGCCTTTAAATACTTGCTTTGAGTCTTTGTTGTAGTGGGAAACCCTTTGTTGAAATGAATGCTCCCATTTTGGCTACATAATTGTAAGTTACTGCTTTTTTTTTTTTTTTTTTGGTGATTTCGAGACAGGGTTTTCCTGTAGCCCCAGCTGGCCTGGTACTCATTATGTAGACCAGACTGGCCTTGATCTCACAGAGATCCATCTGCCTCTGCCTCCCAAGTGCTGGGACTAAAGGCATGCATTACCATGCCTGACCTAAATTACTGCTTTTGATAGTTCCATATTGTGGTTTTAGACACAGAAGTTCACAAAGTACTCTGTTCATTTTGTCAGGCCTATAAAAATAACAAATAGTAACAACTCACCAATATTATCTAGTAAGTATTGTTTTGGGAGTTGTGTTGTTCCTTACTGTTTTTTGAAGTCCATACATGTGGAGCTGGAGAGATGGCTCAGCAGTACAAGCTTGGGCTCCTCTGGCAGAGAGAAAATCCAAGTTTGGTTCCCTGCACCCACATGGGATGACTCACAACTGCCTGTAACTCCAGCTTCAGGGAATCCCATGCCTCTGGCCTCTGAGGGCACCTGTACTAATGTGCACATACATACATATAATTAAAAATAAGTCCATATATTTATGGTTATTTTTTTAGTTAAAAATTTTGATTTACTTATTTTATGTGTACATGAGTTTTGCCTGCAGGTATATTAGTGTGCTATGTTCTTTAAGTTTCCGTGGAGGTCAGAAGAGGATGTCAGATACCCTAGAACTGAAGTTAGTCACCATATGGCAAACCAAACACAAGAGCAGCCAGTGCTCTTGACCACTGAGTTATCTCTCCAGCTTCTATTTTTAAATTGTCTTTTTTTTTTGTCTTTTTGAGACAGGGTCTCCCTGTAGCCCCAGCTGTCCTGGAACACACTATGTAGACCAGGCTGGCCTCAAACTTAGAAAGATCCGCCTGCCTCTGCCTCCCAAGTACTGGGATTAAAGGCGTCCGCCACCATGCCCAGCCTTAAGTTGTCTTTTAATAACAATCCCCTTCCCCCCTACACTACCTAGCCATATTGTTGTCTTGGAGAAATTGAGTTGGCTGTGTAAGAATACCCTATATTATAAATTTTTCCTATTGTTTTTTCCTTCATAGTTCAATTTTTTTGTTTTGCTTTTTGGTCTTTCATATATATTGAAAACTCTAGCATTAAAGGCTCTTTCAAAGTCAAATTCAACTTCTTAGCAAATATACTTCACAGGTGGAAATACATAGCATTGTATCAGGAAGTACAGCAGGCCTATCTATCTCCATTAGTGATGCTCAGTGTTTCTGTTTTATGAGACAGGGTCTTCCTATGTAGCTCTGGTTGTCCCTAGTATTCACTATGTAGCCCAGACTAACCACTTAAACTTGTGGCAATTCTCCTGCCTCAAGCTTCCTGGATTATAGGAGTGTTTAATTTTTATTCTTACTTATCTCAGTGTTACGTCCTACATGCATAAATGGTTTACTGGAAAGAAGATTAGGATTTTGTTTGTTTTTGCTTTGATAGAGATCGATCCCAAGGCCTTGCTTATGCTAGGAAAGTGCTCTATGACTGAGCTACATCCCCAACCCAGAAAACTAGTGTTTTGTTGTGGTTTTGAGACAGAGTATCACAAAGGAGAGGGAGACCTTGAACTGACTGTCCTCTCTCTGCCTCCCAAGTGCAAGGATTATACCAGATCATATATATTTTTTGGTCTTTTTGAGACAGGGTCTCCCTATACCCCCAGCTGGCCTGGAACTCACTTTGTAGACTAGGCTGGCCTTGAACTCACAGAGATCCGCCTGCCTCTCCCTCCTTTTTGGGGAACCCTGCTGCTAGGGTTGTAGTCCTCCATGTCCGGATAGCTCTAAGGGGCTCAGCGCTTAATGGAAGGACTCCCCTTCTCAGCAGGGGTCCTCCTGCTCTCTTCCTGATTTGCCCTGAAAGTGCTGCCAAGCACTGATGCCTGACCTTATTTGGAACATGACCTTTGACATAGTTACCTAGAGTAAAAACTACCCCCAGGTTTTTTCTATATGATAATCAGGCATTGCCTGGTAGTCAGATGATAGGAGCCTACTGCCACATGTAAATAAAGCATACTATGAGCACCTATCAGCTGAGGCATTGGCTACTGCCTCCACACTATATTTTCCCTAGTTCTCCCACTGAATAAACGGAGCTGTTTCACTGAGTCTGGAGCTGTTTGCGTCATTGAACCTGCCTCCCTGGAAGGGCTTTCTTCCGTCCTGACCCCATTCCTCGCTTCTGCTCCTTTTGTCCTCATGGAACAGTGGCCAACGACCCACAACGAGAGGGAGAGACCCCACACCTCCAGAGTGCTGGGACTACAGGCATGCACCACCATGCCTGGCTTAAAACATTTTATTATTTTTATTTTATATGTATGAGTGTATTGTCTACAGCATGTAAGTGTACCTGTGTCATGCATGTAGTGCCCACAGGGGCAGAACAGGGTGTTAGATCCCCTGGAACTGGAGTTATAGGTGGTTGTTGACCAGATTTTTTATATATATATAAAATATTTTGTTATTTTTATTTTATGTGTATGAGTGTACTGCCTGCATATATGTGAGTGCACCCGTGTCGTGCAATGCCTCAGAGGTCAGAAGAGGACTTCGGATTCCCTTGGAACTGGAGTTAAGAACAGTTCATAGCCTCCATGTAGGTGCTGGGAATTGAGCCCTGGTCCTCTGCAAGAGAAGTCAGTGCTCTTAACCCTGAGCCATCTCTCCAGCCCCCAGATTATATTTTTAAAATTTATTTGTGCGTTTTTTTTGACAATTTCTTACATGTGTACATGTATCTTGATCATATCTGCCCTCACTTTTCCCTCCCACCCCTCGTGGACTCTCCTCCCCAACACATTCCACTTCAACCTGTATGTCCTCTTTTTATTAAATAACTTTTTTTTTTTTTTTTTTTTTATTTTTGAGACAGGGTCTCCCTGTAGCCCCAGCTGGCCTGGAACTTGCTATGTAGACCAGGCTGGCCTTGAACTCACAAATCGACCAGCCTCTGCCCCCAGAGTGCTGGGGTTAAAGGTGTGAGCCACCATGCCCAGCATAATAAGTCTTTTTTTTTTTTTTTTTTTAATGGCAGATGTGCATGGGTGTGGGCATTTACTGGAGCATGGGTAACCTACCAGCAGCCACATCCCAAAATAAAATAGACTCTCCTTTCCCTGGTAGCCATCACCTGCCAGTAGCCCCTCCCCTCATGCTAGGATGTTGACTGGCTTGGGTATTGTACAGGTTCTTATGCAGGTAATTGCAGCTGCTAAACACTGCAGCCATGTCATGTCCAGAGGACAAATTTCACATCTCTTCCCATTTTCCAGCTCATGTATTCTTTCTGCCTCCTCCCTAATCTTTGGAGGGTAGTTGATGTAGATGTCCCATTTAGGCCTAAAGCACTCAACAAACACTTATTCTCAGCCCTGTGAAGGGTTGCGAGTCTCTGCATTAACCACTGCCCGTTTCTTTTCTTTCTTTTTTTCCTTTTGTTTTTTTTTTTGAGACAGGGTCTCCCTGACTGGCCTGGAACTCACTGTGTAGACAGGCTGGCCATGAACTCACAGAGATCTACCTGCCTCTTCCTCCCGAGTTCTGGGACTAAAGGAGTGTGCCACCACGCCCAGCCACCACTGCCCATTTCAAAAAGGAGCTAATGTCAGGACTGGAGAGGTGGCTCAGGGGTTAAGAGCGTTTGCTGTTCTTTTAGAGGACCCAGATTCAATTCCGAGCATCCACATGGTGGCTCTGCTGCCCTCTTTCAGACTTTGAGGGCACTACCAGTAAACATACTGGCAAATCAAAACCCTGGTACTAATAAAAATAAATTTTTTAAAAAGGTAGAAGAGGGCTGGAGAGATGGCTCAGCGGTTAAGAGCACTGACTGCTCTTGTAGAGGACCCGAGTTTGAGTCCCAGCACCTACATGGTGGTTACACGCTGTCCTTAACTTCAGTTCCAGGGGAATCTGAAGCTTTCTTCTGACCTCCATGGCATTGCAAGACACGGGTGCACTCACATACATGCAGTCAATACACTCATATACACATAAAACTAAAAATAATAAATAAGCCTGGCATGGTGGCGCACGCCTTTAATCCCAGCACTTGGGAGGCAGAGGCAGGCAGATCTCTGTGAGTCCGAGGCCAGCCTGGTCTACAGTGAGTTCCAGGACAGCTGGGGCTACATGGAGACCCTGTCTCAATAAGACCAAAAATAAATAAATAAATAAATAAAATAAAATAAAATAAAATATTTTTAAAAAGGTAGAAGAAAGTGGGGCATGGTGGCGCATGCCTTTAATCCCAGCACTTGGGAAGCCGAAGCAGGTAGATCTCTGTGAGTTGGAGGCCAGCCTGGTCTACATAGTGAGTTCTAGGCCAGCTGGGGCTACAGAGAGACCCTGTCTCAAAATAACCAAAAAAAAAAAAAAAGTAGGAGAAGCTGATCTGACTAGATTAGATTCCAGTTTATGTATTATTAGTAAGATGCTGTGCCTTTTTGGAGGTGGAGCAGGATCTCTGTAGCTTAGCCTGGTTTGGAGCTCACTATATATTTCAGGCTAGCCTCAAACTCATGGTATTCTTTTGCTTCCAACTTTCAGGTGTTGGAATTATAAGCATGAACTCACACTCTCAGCTTAATTAACTTACTTTTTTTGGAGACAGAGTCTAATCCAGGCTGGCCTCAAATTCTCTGTACAGCCGAGGATAATGCTAAATTGCTGATTCTTCTCTCTCTACCTTCTGAGTGCTGAGATTACAGGTGTAGGTTACCAAATCTAGTTTATGCAGTGCTGATTGGAACCAGGGCTTTATGCGTGCTAGGCAAGCATCCTACCAACTGAGCTACATTCCAGCCTCTTAAGTGTTTTTTTTTTTTTAAACAACAAAAGGAGCTGAATTTTATTTTCACACTTAATACAGATGAAAACTCTTAATATTCTTATATTTTATGTGTTTGAGTATTTTGCCTACATGTATGTAAATGTGCCATATGCATGCAGTGCCCATGGAGGCCAGAGGAGGGTGTTGAATCCCCTGGAACTGGAATTATGGACAGTTATTAGCCACCATGTAGGCCTGGGAACTGAACCCAGGTCTTCTGCAAGAGCAGCCAGTCTTAGCTGTTGAGCCATCGCCACACCCGAAACTATACTTCTTTATCCTACATCTTCCTTCCCAAACTATTCTCTTTGACAGGAATCTGAAGCAAATCTTGTAATTCTGTCAGAAAACACTCAAGCATAGTACCATGATCTACTGATGAAACAGGACAGCTAATATAGAAGTTACAAAGAGCACCACCACCACACCTGCCCCTATGGTCTAGGCATCTCAGTCCAGTGGGCATGATGATGTGGCTAGCAGAAGGTCTCATTGGAGGCTTTCCTCAGCCAGGTATAGTGGTACACACCTTAACCTCAGTTTCTTAAAAGGCTGAGACAGGAAGATCATAAGTTTGAGACCAGCCTAGGCAATATGATGAGTTCTTGTTTTTTAAAAAGAAAGGGGTGGGGTGGTAAAATGGTACTGTTAGAGGAGCAGTCACTCTCCATCAGGAAGGGAAAAACATCAGAAACCTCCCCTCAGTTGACTTCTTTTATCTCCCATTGGTCAAAACCATTCTTAGTTCTAAAGGAAGCTAGAGAAGCAAGTATTGGAAAGGGGAAGTTTGCTGTGGTGTGTCCATGGGAAGGAGCACATGAATACTCTGAAAACAGGATTCTCTTAGCAAGGAGGAATGGAAAGAAGGTTTTTCTAAGTTTACTGTGGAAACTTGAAAACCTAGATCTTGAACGTCCCCAGAGTCCATTTGTTAAAGGCATGGTCCTCAGCAAGTAAGTGGCACCATTGGTGGTAGAACCTTCAGGAGGTAGGGCCTGGGGGAAGGGAATTGGGGTCAAGTGCATGTCTTTGAAGGAGATGCTAGATGTGGCCCCTTGTTTGCCCCTCACTTCTGGCTGCCATGAGGTGAGCAGGCCCTGCCACCAGTGTGCTTCCCTCCTATGAGTCCCAGAGCAGTAGGGCAGTTAAGCATGGGTTGGAATCTGTAAAATGATGAACCAAAAAATCTTAATTTAATTACTACATTTTCTCTTGTTTTATTGTTGTTTGCTTTGTAATGAAAAGTTTTTGGGTTTTTGAAGGTTTTTTTGTTTCGTATTGTTCTTCATTTTTGAGACACCGTTTCACTATTGTGGTGGTTTGAATGAAAATGTCCCCCATAGGCTCCAAGTATTTGGACATTTTGTCCCCAGATGGTGGTGCCGTTTTGGGAGGTCTTAGAAGGTGTTGCTATCCTGGAGGAAGCACGTCACTGGGGGTGGGCTTAGAGAGTTCTTAAGCGTTGCCAGATCTCCAGTCGCTCTCTTACTTCCTGTGCCTGTGTGATGATGTGAGAGCTTAGCTTCTGTTGCTCCTGCTCCAGCCACCTCCAGCCACCATGCCTCCCTGCCATGACGGACTGTAATTCCCCTGGAACCATAAGCTCAAATAAATTCTTTCTTCTCTAAGTGGCTCGGGTCAGTATTTCTATCACAGCAACAGAAAAATGACTAATACAACTGTATAACCCTGACTGGTCTGGAACTCCTTGTGTAGACGGACTAACCTGGAACACAAAGTGATCTATCTACCTGCTTCTGTCTCTTGAGTGTTGGAATCAAAGGTGTGGGATACCATGCCTGGCTTTTAGTAATGGAAAGTTAACTAGAACAATGACTTAAGATTTAATTCTATTAAAACAAACATAGTACTTACATAAGAGAGAAACTCCCAAGTAAATAAATGTTTAAGCACAGTATTTTTGGTTTCCATATCTGTAAATACTAGGACTGATAGAAAATGATGGCCACCAGCCTGGTCTACATAGTGAGTTCCAGGCCAGCTGCAGCTACAGGGAGACCCTGTCTCAAAAAGACCAAAAAAACAAAGAAAGAAAGAAAATGATGGCCATATTCTGAAGGTAAAGCTAATAGAATTTATCAATGGGATAATGGAATGAAATTGTATAAGAAAGGGGCTGGAGAGATGGCTCAGCAGTTAAGAGCACTGACTGCTCTTGTAGAGGACCTGGATTCAATTCCCAGCACCCACATGGCAGCTACAAACTGTCCTTAACTCCAGTTCCAGGGGAATCCGAAGCCCTCTTCTGACCTCTGAGGCATTGCATGACACGGGTACACTCACATACATGCAGGCAATACACTCATACACATAAAATAAAAATAATATATTTTTTAATTGTATAAGAAAAATAATTTGCCAGGTGTAGTGGTACACACCTTTAGTCCCAGCATTCCAGAGACAGAGACAGGTAGATCTCTGAGTTCAAGGACAGCCTAGTCTACAGGGAGACCCTGTTTCAAAAAGACCAGAGGAGGGGCTGGAGAGATGACTCAGGGGTTAAGAACACTGGTTGTTCTTGCAGAAAACCCGAGTTTGAATCCCAGCACCCACATGGCAGCTATCAACTGTCTGAACTCCAGTTCCAGGGGATCCAACAGCCTCTTCTGTCCTCTGCGAGCATCACACGACACAGGTGCACTTACCTGCACACAGGTAATACATGCATATACATAAAATTTAAAAAATAATAAGTAAAATATTTTAAAAAACAAAAAGACCAGAGGTAAAAAAGATGATTTTAATAATAAATATTTAATAATAAATATCCATAAAAGTGAATTTCAGGGGCTGGAGAGATGGCTCAGTGGTTAAGAGCTCTTGCTGCTCTTGCAGAGACTTACAACCACTTGTAACACCGAGTCCAGGGGATCTGGTGCTCTCTTCTGGCCACTGTGGGCACCAGATATGCACATGGTACACATACATACAGGCAAAACATTCATACACATGAAATAAAAATTTAAAAATCTCAAAAGGTGCTGGTGAGATGGTTCAGTGGTTAAGAGCACTTGCTACTCTTGCAGAGGACCCAGGTTTAGCTCCCAGCATCCACATGGTGGCTATAACTATCCTTAATTCCAGTTCTAGGGGATCTGATGCCATCTTCTGGCCTCTGTGGGCATTGCATGCCTGTGGTGCACTTACATGTAGGCAAGAAACTCATATACATGAAATAAATCTTAAAAAATATTTTTTTTTTATTTTTTGTGTATGTGTGTATTGCCTGCATGTAAGCAAGTGCACGCATGTCATGCAATGCCCGTGGAAGACAGAAGAGGCTCTCAGATCCCCTGGAACTGGAGTTACAGACAGTTGTCAGCTGCCTTACGGGTGCTGGGATTTGAACCTGGGTCTTCTGCAAGAACAGCCAGTGTTCTTAACTGCTGAGCCATCTCTCTAGCCCCAAATAAAAAAAAATTATCTTAAAAGTAAGTTCAGCTGATTTCTTTCCTTACTGGAGCCGGTTATACAGTGACTGCCAAGAACAGCCTCCTTGGTGACGCACACAGATTGTTGCTTGAATGGGTTACCCTAAAGGACTTAGGAGATGAGCTTTCCATGGGGGTTCCTATCTCTGATCTCATGCTGTCCCCAGTTTAGGCTCAAAAGGTATATACAGAAAACTTGAGGGCCAGGGTCACTATGTCCATCTACATCAAGCTGTAGAATAAGATGAAGCCTCTGCATAGGGGCAAGTTCAAGTTCCCTGGCTGCCAGAAGAGCCATGTCTCAAAAAAGTTTACCAAGTTTAATGCAAATGAATTTGAAGACTTGGTAATGGAGACATGCTTCGTCTCTGGCTGTGAGGTCAAATCTATCCCCAATTGGGGATTGTCATTGAACTGGACAACGGAAGTGCAGTTCAGCACTTCTGAGGCTTCTACTATGTTCCTCTAACCCCTGAATTGTGCTTACTAATAAACCTTATATCCTATCCTATCATATAGGATATGTGTATTTGTATAAAGAGTTCAAGAAAGTGGCCTGAGGAATAATTACTTAATTATGGATTCAATCTCCAGCATCACATAAATGTCTTGTTGGTGACAAAAACAGCAATCCTAACAGGAAACTCTGAAGTTCAAGGTCATCCTTGCTTACATAGTGAGTCAAGGCCAGGTAAGACACGTGAGACTTTGTCTTAAAAAGAAAAAGCTGGGGCTGGAGAGATGACTCAGCAGTTAAGAGCACTGGTTGTTCTTGCAGAAGACCCGGGTTCGAATCCCAGCACCCACATGGCAGCTAACAACTGTCTGTAACTCCAGTCCCAGGGGATCCAACAGCCTCTTCTGACCTCCGCTGGCATTGCACAACATGGGTGCACTGACCTACATGCAGGCAATACATGCACACACATAAAAATTTTTTTTAATTAAAAAAAAAAAGCCACTTAGTCTTTGTCCACAGTGCCTAGAATAATATATGATACATAGTAGGTGCTTAATATGTAATTTATTGCTGAGTGTTGTACTTGGTAATTGATTTGTCTTGAAATGTGATATAAGGAGTACAGGTAAGCTTGCAGGTTTCTGGTTTAGGAAACTGGGTGTCAGGTTTATCTCTATAGCTGAGAAAAAGGGCGGAAACACTTCACCTTAACCAAGAGAAGGCCTGCCAGTATCCTTGTGAAAACAGGCATTGCAGGTTCTGATGCCTTGGGTGCCACCACACTAGCTACAAGTAATAAAATTTTAGGCTTCTAAGCTCTTAGATAGACAGAGACATTGGACTACAGGACTCCCATTGGCAGTTGGAGAGACAGGCTAACTCCCTAGCTAAAATGGCGCTACAGAACAGCAGGGAGATAGACTTACTGTTCCTAAAGGAAGATGGCTCATATGTGGCCTTAGGTGAGGTTTGCTGTTTTTACGCCAATAATTCAGGTGTAATTGCGTTTTACTGGGCCTCTGGTAATACTCCTCCTAGCCTTTGTTAGGGTTCAGATCTACAGCAACCCCCAATGCAGCAGGGTCTCACGGTTTTACAGGCCCCCTGAGAATGCAGGAACTGAGTTAATGAGCACCCTGACCATCCACAAGACAAGATAAACAGACTCTACACCTTTTGACCCAAGACCCAATTACTGTAAGGAGCTGCTTCAGCACGGCATGCTCCCTCTTTGATGATCTTAAAGGATAAACAGACTCTTTATACCTTTTGACCCAGATCCTGGCTGATGGAAGAGGACAGGAAGGGGGCAGGTTGACAGAGGCTAGTCTCTCCTGATAAGCCTTAGCCCCCCCCGAATTTTTAAAAAAATTTTCCCACCTTCCACATACCATGAAGCCCCCTATAAAGACGCCCAGCCAACAACCTGTAGACCGACAGCTCCTCTCTCCCTAAAGGGGAATTGTCCTGTGCCTTTTCCTCTGCTAATAAACTGTCCCGCCAGAGTTTTTGTCTGTGTCCTGGTGCTTTCCCGATTTGATTCAATTTACCTATCAGCCTTTACTATGGGTCCATGCCTCCTAAATTGCCTAACCAGATAGATCAGGAGGTGCCCAAAAGCCATCAAAATTAGGGTTCTAAGGACCCAATATGAGCCTCAAAATAAAAACAAGTCAAAGATTTGACTTACGCCCAGAACCAGCGGGGAATGTAATACCCCTAGTGAGGGCCTCCCATTTTATGTAAGTTTAACTGGTCAATCATCTGGTCATAGGACCACCCTAGGAAGGTGGGCCATGCTAAATAGACAGTGCGTTAATGAGGTAGTGAATTTTTCCTGCCTGGATCCTGCCTACAGGTGGGACTAGAACTTCCTACATACAGCCATGTAGTCTGTGAGTTGCCCGCTTCAGGGAATCATAATTTCTCTTTTTTTTCTTCATGACTTTCTTACTAAGCATGCTTTCTTCAAGGCCTTGGGCTGTCCCTAGCATCTTCCATTTCTTTACTTTTTCTCTAAAGCGTCTTTCTCCCAGCCATGGGGCTGCCAGTCAGTCACGTGTCTGACCTCCTCCTCAAGGCAGCTGCCAAGATTACTAGCTCACCTGTCCTAAGGATTTCTTTTTCTTTGAAATTCTAATAAAATTGTAAAAACGTTAAAAAAAAAAAAAAAAGGTGAATGTTGTGTTACTTTTCCTGGGCACAGATGACAGATCAAAGAAACAAGTCTACCCAAGTCTAGCTTGGAGGACCAGCTCATTAGCGTTGCTTACAGGAGCCTGAATGACTCAGACAGGTACATCACTGAAAAGCTCACCCCAGGGGAAGTCCCGCAAAAGCTGCATCCCTGGAGTTCCTACACAGCTTGCATGTGCACCCCATGCACACTAAAGTCAGTGTAAAAAATTAAAATACAGTCCAAGTCGAAACTGTTGGCCAGGGAGATGGCTCAGGAGGTAAAGTCCCTGCTGTGCAAGCATGAGGACCTGAGTTTGAGCCCCAGTATCTACATGAAGCTGGACCTAGCAGTATACATCTGTAACCCCAGCACAGATGGGAGGATAGGTGACTCCCGGAGCTCTTTGACTAGCCATACTAGTTGAGCTGTAAGCTCCAGGTTCAGTGAGAGATGTTGTCTCAAAAAGTAAGGCAGTGAGGCTAGCCAGATGACTAGCAGTTAGGAGGCCATACTGTTCTTCCAGAGGACTCAGATTTGAGTTTGGTTCCCAGCACCCACATCGGACAGCTCACAATTGCCTGTAACTCTAGTGCTAGGGGTACATACCTGCACACACTTTAAAAAAAAAAAAAAAAAAAAAAAAAAGCTGTGGGGCTGGAGAGATGTTTCAACAGTTAAGAGCACTGGCTGCTCTTTCAGAGAACCCAGGTTCAGTTCCCAGCACCCACATGGTAACTAACAACTGTAACTCCAGTTCCAGGGGAATCCAGCACCCTCTTCTGACCTCCATAGGCATTGCATGACGTGGGTACACTTAACATACATGCAGGCAATATACTTACATAAAAATAATAAAATATAAAAAAACTGAGGTGAATAGCAATTGAAGATACCCTGTGTTGACCTCTGGCCTCCACATGCATGTACACATACCCATGCTAATATGTACATGTATCAGACACAACAATGATTGCTCCTCATTCTTTCTTCCTCAATAACGGGCAGTGCTCCCAGTTTTCATTCCAACTACATAGACATGTCCATGTAACAGCGTTCTGGTGAGTGCTAGTGGCAGTTCTTTGGTTGGGCTTATCAGAAAGTTTCTAAAAATTACCGAGCTCACTTATGTCTGTCCTTTTTTTTCTTGTCTAGAATGTGAAGGGAATGGCTAGAGTACTAGCAAACATTGTATGACAATAAAGTAACCTTAAGTCATGCTGAGGACGGAAGAAGATAGAATCTAGGTCCCTGTGACTTCATGGAGCTACTACAAAAGCCTTGGACTAATGAAAGAGGTTTGGCTACAGTGATCATTTCCTGCTTTCTATAGTGTGTGTGTGTGTGTGTGTGTGTGTGTGTGTGTGTGTGTGTGTGTGTGTGTGTGTTTGGGGGGGGGGTTGTAGTGTGTGTTTGGGCAGGGGGTTGTAGCTAATTGAAATTCCACCAGCCTGTCATGGTGGCTCACATCTGTCATGTCATCACATAAGAGGGCAGAAATAGCAAGATTGATCCTAGTTCAACAACAGCTTGGTTTACATAGAGTTCCAGGCCAGCCAGGGCTAGACAGTGAAACCTTGTCTCAAAAACAAAAGTGGAGACATGGCTCAAAAACAAAAGTGGAGCATTGACTGTTCTTGCAGAGGACCTGGGTTCAGTTCTCTACACCTACATGGTATCTAACAGCCATTCATAACTACATTACCTTCTTCTGGCCTCTTCAGGCACTGCATACACATGATACATCTACGTACATGCAGACAAAATACTCCTATACATAAAAATAAACCATAACATTAAATGAAGCATTAGTTAAGGGTTTCCTAAAGAATTTTCAGTGTTTCATTTCTTCTCTAGTGGTTCACTTTTTGAGAATATATGGTTATTGTTTATTCTTTGTCCAAATGTGTAAGCCCTATTTCAGTTACCTATATAACCAATCACCCCAAAAGTTGCTGAAAAAAATCAATTATAAAAATGTAAAAACTAGTCGGGCATAGTGGCATACACCTTTAATCCCAGCACTCGGGAGGCAGAGGCAGGCAGATCCTTGTGAGTTCAAGGCCAGCCTGGTCTACATAGCGAGTTCAGGTCAGCTAGGACTCAAAGGAAACCCTGTCTCAAAAGGAAAAAAAAAAAAAAAAAAAAAAATCAAAACATTTAGCCGGACGTGGCGGCGCATGCCATTGATCCCAGCACTCGGGAGGCAGAGGCAGGCAGATCTCTGTGTGTTCGAAGCCAGCCTGGTCTACATAGTGAGTTCCAGGACAGCTGGGGCTACAAGGAGACCCTGTCTCAAAAAAGACCAGAAAAAAAAAAAAAAGTAAAAAGTAAAAACTAGGCATTGCTTCCCTTGATTCCTGGGGTGTCATCTGGCTTATGCAGCTGCATTCAATGGGAATGTAGCTGGGACAGGAGGCAGAGAGTGTTTGCTGTTGGATAAGATACAGTGGATCTTTCCATGTGGCCTTTCTTTCTCTTCACATGCTCTTTTATCCATCGTTAATCTCCAGAGCTGCTTTGCTTTCAGAAGAATGGATACAAAGCTGCCAGGCTTCCTAAGGGCTTGGCCTAGATCTGGCTCATACTCTGCTCTGCCACAGTCTAATGTCCAAGGGAACAAGCCCTTAGAAGCTGCTTTTTGCTACAAAACATTGACTCCTCACTTGGACCCATGAGGCTGAAAGCACAGAGACAAATTGTCCTAAACCTGCAGTTACCTTGGATTCCTGAAAGAACAAAGCCTTAAAGACAGACCACCTCCACCAACCCAGATGAGGGCAGTTATCCACGAGGGCAGTGCTGCATGATGGTGAAACCAGTAACAGGAAACGGTCAGACTGATAATTGACCAACCACTGAGCAGGAACTGAGACAGTGGTGGACAGGACCTGCCTTAGGACCCTGAAGATGACCTGGGGGTTACTGGATCCCTTTGTTTTTCTTCATGGTGCAGGGATTACATTTTCTTGCCTTGCTTTTCATTATCATTCACCTCTTTCATTGTCATGGGGGCCACGCCTGATGTTAGGACTGCTGAGGCTGGGACGTCTACCCTAAAACGCCACTTCCAGCTGTGGTGAGTCAGTCACTTTGGGGCTTCAACTATTAATAACAAGTTGACCCTCAGTGGATGGGTACGATTGAATAGTCACATGTAGGTCCTGAGCTCACTTTTAGTATAGGAACTTTTTCTTTCTACCGTGACAATGTTGACTTTTCTATCACCATTTGAGGAAAGAGGGAAACAAATGTACTTTGTGACTCTAAAGTCTGACTCTTGGAATATTCTCTCCAATTGGTGCATTTTAAGTCAGGATCTCCTGTAGCCCAGCTGGCTTGGAACTCACTGTGTAGACCAGGCTGACCCTGAACTTACATCGATCCACCTGCCTCTGCCTCCTGAGTGCTGGGACTAAAGGCGTGCGCCACCACAACCGGCTCCAAAATAGAAAGGTTTATCTCAGAGAAAATTGCTACACAACACCATGTAGACTATTGATCTTAATCTATTTCATTTCATTAAATTATATATATATATATATATAATTTGGAATCTACTAGCCTTCATAATAGAGTTAGAATTGGTTTTCAGACTTGCTAATGTATAGAAAAACAATTTGATTGCTTTCTTCCTGGGCCTTTGTAAAGTCATTAAGAACTAAATTCTCAAGCTGAGGAAATGGCTTAGCTGATAGGAATGCATGTTATATAAGCAAGCATGAAGCCCTGAGTTCATGTCCTCAGAACCGACATAAAAAGCTGGGCATGGTCATGTGTGGTTTGGAAGAGAACAGGCTCCATGCTAGGAAACACCCTGTCTCAAGGAAGTAATATATCAGGACATCCTTCTCTGGAGGTGAACGTTAAGGCAGTTATGAGATGCCCCATGTGGGTGCTGGGAATCAAGCTCCAATCCTCTGAAGAGCAACAAGTGTTCTGACTGCTGTGCTCTCTCTCCTGTGTGCCCCCCCCCTTATTTTATTTTAAAGATTTTTGTTTGTTTTACTCTGTTTTTTGAGATAGGGTCTCACTTTGTAGCCCTGACTGGCCTGGAACTCAGTATGTAGACTAGGCTGGCCTCAAACTCAAGAGATCCACCTGCCTCTGCCTCCTGTGTGCTGGGATTAAAGGTGTGTGCCACCATGCCTGGTAGAAAAAAACTTTTGTTTTGAAAATTATCTTCTTTTTCTTTCCTTTTTTTTTTAATTTTAAATTCACTATATAGATGAAACTGGCCTTGTGGCCTTGAACTCCCAACCCTCATGCTAACACCCCCTAAATGCTGAGCCATTCATTGCTAAAACTCCTCCCCTGGAAAGGTGTAAACAGCCTCCATCCACTCCTCCCAAGGTCCCACTTCCACCACAGTTCACTCTGGGAAACCACTGAGCTTTATTTGGCTTATTACAGAGTAATGGGTGAGGGGAAGGGTTACTTAAAGGAGTGTGGGTACTCCTCCTTAGACCACACTGCAGAGTCTTTGCCCAGCATGGATGGTGGCTTTCCCGTAGGCACATAAATGGAGCCCCCCCCTTTAGTCTTTTCCCGTCTATATAAGTCAACCCTTCCCTTAGGCTACATGCAGTTAGGATCCAGTTAGGATCCAGTTGCCTACTACCAGGTGGGAGGAGTGGCTGGATACTAAGGTGAGGGTCCCGTGACTCTTCCTGCTCCTCCTGTGCTGGACCATCAGCGGTCAACAAGTCCAGCTGTGTTGAACTTTGCCAAATAGGCACAGCTGAGCTCAGGAAGATGGCGTCTCAGTTGGAGGACAGTTCTGTACAATATGAGATTACAAGTGTGGGCTACCCATATGCACCACTATACTCAGCTCTAAGGGATTTTCTAAAGTTAAATATTGTTAACTGAAGCTCCCAGGAAAAAGCCACACCTGGACTAGAGATATTCCTTAGCAGTAGAGGTCTTGCCTAGTATGTGTGAGGGAAGTTCCATCCCCCCCCAAAAGAAAACAAATCCTACATTCTTACAAGGCTGATTGATTAGAACTTCAAAGGTTGTAGAGAATTGGAATGTTATAGGTGATAGAATATGTGGATTTTGGAAGAGCCACAGGCCTCATTAGGGAAAGCCATAAATACCTTGGAGTGTCTAACTGGCCCTAAATGGGCAGCCTGGCCTTGCTCAAGCCTTATCAAGTGTTCACTCCCTGGACTGACTTTATGGAGCCCACCTGTCTCCTTTGGTGCTATAGATGACTTGCCCGCCTGCCTGAGTAAGTAATCTTGAGAAAAGAGGCCCTCAAGAACACCAGACCCTGGCACGCAGTTAACTCTTGTAGCTGTGTGCAGCAGAGGTCCGATATGTGTCCAAACTGCTCCCCATTTCATATTCATTCTGTGTGGAAGAGCTTATCAGCCTTTGCTGTGTTCCTTGGATAGAGGAGCACATTCCTTGCCTGTTGCAGGTCTGGCTCTGACTCTTGTTTCTAAACTTTAAACCCCTTCCTTTTTCAGCTCTAAGTTTAACAATAGGTCCAGAGCCAAATTACCTTGGGCTATCTTAGCCTCCTAAATAGCCATTTTTTTACCCAGCTATGTGTGACCTAATATCCTTGCGACTATTAGGTAAATTTTTTTTAAATAAGGAATTTTTTTAAATTTTAAATTATTTTTATTTTTTATGTGTATGAGTATATTGCCTGCATGTAGGTAAGTGCACCAGTGTCATGCAGTGCCTGAGGAGGTCAGAAGAGGGTGTCAGATCCCTTGGAACTAGAGTTATGGACAGTTGTTAGCTGCCATGTGGGTGCTGGGAATTGAATCTGGGTCCTCTGCAAGAGCAGTCAGTGCTCTTAACCGCTGAGCCATCTCTCCAGTCCCATTATTAGGTTAATTATTTCTAGGAATACAGGCCTTTATCTCTTGGGAACCCAAAGGATAACTCATTGGATAGTATCTGGGGATTCTAACGGACATTTTCCTGCTTTGCTGTAATACAGTACTTTACTACCAACCAGTGTATTTTACATGTGTCTTAGTTAAATTCTTTGTTCTGTTACTATACTAGTTTTTTGTTTGTCTGGTAAAACACCATGACCAGAAGCAACTTATGGAGCAAAGAGTTCATTTTGGTTTGTGGTTCCAGAGAAAGTCCGTGATGGCAGAGGAGGTGGTAGCAGATGACTAGAGCAGGAGAGATCGCATCTCCATCCACACACAGGGAGCGGAAAGAGTGAACTGAAAGTGAAGCGTGGCTAGAAAGTCTCAAACCCCACTCCCCAGTGATGTACCTCCAGCAAGGTTGCACATCCTGAGAGTTCCAAAGCCTCCCCAAACAGTGCCACCAGCTGGGGACAAATGTTCAAATACATGAAGCCTATCAGGGATACTTCTCATTCAAATTATCATAGTTACTAAAAAACTTCATGACACTGTTGCCACATTGAAATATGGTATTTGGGATAACCTGAATCTATGTTCCTGGGTCATAGTCACTCTTATTTGACTCCAGAATATACTGCCTCTCATTCCATTTGAGGTGAGAACTGTTTGTTTTTGTTTTTTGGGTTTTCTTTTTTTTTTTTGAGATAGGATCTCCTGTTACCCCAGCTGGCCTGGAACTCAGTATGTAGACCAGGCTGGCCTTGAACTCACAGAAATCCACCTGCCTCTGTCTCCTGAGTGCTGGGATTAAAGTGTGTTAGGATTAAAAGGGTGTGCCACCACTTCCAGCAAGAACTGTTGTTTTTTGTGTTGACAATACACTGACAAAATTGGAATGTAATGCTCAATATCTAAAGTAACAAGACTTTTTTTTTTTAATAGAAGGAAGAGTTTATTTGAGCTTATGGTTTCAGAGGAATTACATTTCATCATGGTGGGGAGGCATGGCAGCAGAGATGACTGGAGGAGGAGCAGAAGCTAAGCTCTCACATCTTCAAGCAGGCACAGGAAGCAAGAGTGCAACAAGACTTACTTTTTTTTTTTTTAATATTATTTTTTATGTGTATGTGTATATTGCCTGCATGTAGGTGAGTGCACCAGTGTCGTGCAGTGCCCACGGAGGACAGAAGAGGCTGTTGGATCCCCTGGAAATGGAGTTATGGACAGTTGTTAGCTGCCATGTGGGTGCTGGGATTCAAACCCGGGTCTTCTTCAAGACCAGTCAGTGTTCTTAACCACTGAGCCATGTCTCCAGCCCTAACAAGACCTAGAAGTATTGTTTGGGGGCTAGAGATGTAGCTCAGCTGTAGAGCAATTGTCTAACATGTCCAAGGCCCTGAGTTTAATGACAACACTACAAAAACAAAACAAAGCAAATTCTATTCTGCCCTTATTAACATTTGCAAAAACACCCAAGCTTTAGCCAGGTGTAGTGGCTCATACTTTTAATTTTAGGACTAAGAAGGCCAAGAATGGAGGCCAAATTTGAGGCCAGCCTGGTCTACATAGTAAGTTCCAGGTCAATCTTGGGCATATATCAAGACTATCTCAAGGTGGGGCATGATGGCCCATACCTTTAGTCCCAGCACTTGGGAGACAGAGGCAGGGGGAATCTCAGTGCCTTCCAGGCCAGCTGGGACTACAGGGAGACCTTGTCTCAGAAAGACCAAGAGAAAAAAAAAAAAACAGACTTAATAGACAAAATTTGTTTTTATCAGGCTGGAGAGATGGCTCAGCGGTTAAGAACTGGTGGTTCTTGCAGAAGACCCGGATTTGAATCCCAGCACCCACATGGCAGCTAACAACTGTCCATAACTCCAGTCCCAGGGGATCCGACAGCCTCTTCTGACCTCCGTGGGCATTGCACAACACCGGTGCACTTACCTACATGTAGGCGATACATGCATACACATATGGCTAAAAATAATGAATACTTAAAAAATAAATAAAAATTTGTTTTTATCAAGATAATTGCACCTGTTTTCTGATTATTTTGTCAGGCCTTTGATTATTTAGGAAACTGAATTTTATTTTATTTATTTATCTATTTGTTTGTTCAGGCCTTGTATTTTGAGACAGGGTCTCCCAGTAGCCCCAGCTGGCCTGGAACTCACTATGTAGACTCAGACTGGCCTCAAACTCACAGACATCTGCCTGCTTCTGCCTCCCTAGTGCTGGGATTAAAGGTGTGTGCCACCTCACCTGCCTGGCTTTATTTTATTAAAAATATATTTTTTTGTTATAATTTTTTTTTACCACCTCACGCCTATTATTTTTATTTTATATGTATGAGTATTGCTTGCATGTAGGTAGGTACACTCGTGTTTTGCAATGCCTGCTGAGTCAGGAGAGGGCATCAGATCCCCTGGAACTGGAGTTAGGAATGGTTGTTAGCCACCGTGTGTTAAGGTTCAGATAGCCCTGCCCCTTCACCAACAGGGTCTCAAAGACTTCTCATGCTCCTGAGAAAAGGGAACCAAGCTGATAAGTGCCCTGGTCTTTGAAGTCAAGAGAAGCAGACTTTTCTCCACTGTTTGGCCAACCCTGCAGGCTTCCTCTTTGATCTCTAAAGAGAACAGGTTTTAACAGTCCTGCTCTCCCCCCCCCACCCCCCACCCCCGGGCCAACTTAAAAAAATAAATACATCTTCCCTCCTGCAGGAAGCAGAAGCCTCCCCGCTTAAAAGACCCCAGCTCATGACCTGGGGTAGACATTTTCCCTGCCTGGAAGGGAATCTGTCCCATGTGCTCATTCCTTTGCTAATAAACTCTGCTTTCTCCTGATCAACCCTATTCATCATACGGCTACTTTTTATCTATCACCATGTGGGTGCGTGGGTGCTGGAAACAACCTGGGTTCTCTACAGCTGAGCCATCTCGCCAGGCCCAGGAAACTGAATTTTAACAAAATCAACATTCATTTAAGTATTTGTTTATGTTAAAATATTTAAATTTTTTTAAGTTGTGGTTACTTGTGTGTGTGTATGAGATTAGAGGACACATTTTGAGAGTTGTTTCTCTCCTTTACCATGTGGGTCTTGGGGACTGAATTCGGACCATCAGACTTGGAGGCAGGTGCATTTATCCACTGAACCATCTCATCAGCTCCATACAATCTTCTAAATAACCACTTTATAAATAACGATTATTTTAGATTGATTTTAGTATCTTTTTCTCTTTGTCTTTTTGAGACAGGGTCTCCCTGTAGTCCCAACTGGCCTGGAACTCACTATGTACACTAGACTGGCCTTGAACTCACAGATCCACCTGATTCTGCCTCCTGAGTGCTGGAACTAAAGATGTGCACCACCACTATTTAAGTATCTTTAACACTATCTGTGACTAGAAGTTAGGTGTCTTGAGTTTTGGCAGGAGGGGAGCACTTTTAAGACAGGGTTTTATGGGTTGGAGAGATGGCTCAGCGGTTAAGAACACTGGCTGTTCTTGCAGAAGCCCTGAGTTCTAATCCCAGTACCCACATGGCAGCTAACAACTGTTTGTAACTCCAGTTCCAGGTCCAAGAGCCTCTTCTGTCCTCCGTGGGCAGTGCACAACACGGGTACATATACATGCAGGCAATACACACATACTCATAAAATAAAAATAATAAATAGTAAAAAAAAATTTTAAAAAGACAGGGTCTTATGAAGCCCAGGATGGCCTCAAACTCACTGTGTAGCTAAGGATGACTGAACTTCTGATCCTCCTGTTTCCACCTTCCAAGTTCTGGGATTACAGCCGTGCCCCAACCACACCCAGTTTATGCAGTGCTGGTGATGGAATCCTCGGATTTGAGCCCACTAGGCATTCTACAAAAGGAGCCACATCCCCAGCCCCTGTGTCTGAATATTTTGGAAAATTGTATAGAATTAAAGGCATGTATGCTTAATGTATACAAATTGATCAAGTGCTTTTTTTAAATACAATGTGCTTCGAATCTATAGATGAAATTTCAACATATAAATTCGGATGATAAATTCTTTCGATATTTCTGCTACCTGTAATTAGTACTTTCCCCTCCACCCTCCCACTTATTTGCTTCAGCCTTTATAGCCTGTCTCCTCGTGTACTCGTTTATCACCAGGCCAAAGAACCTGGAAAGTCAGATGAGCAGATACCCTAATTCCCTCAAGATTGAGGAGTGTTCAACACAAGGGAGGAATTGTAACAGTTACTTAAGGCTACAAAGTGACTTTTTCTCTTGGGCCACAAAGCTGAAGGCACAAAGGTAACTCATTGACTTCAACTTGAAGTTACTTTGGATTCTAGGAAGAGCAAACCATCAGACTCCCCACTCTACCCCCCACGCAGACGAGGGCAATTACCCTCACCCTGGAGCAGAAATAATTATCTTGTGGAAACTAGTACTGAACAGATGAACAGTTTATTGATCACCTCACAGGACTGGAGCAGAGATGATGGAAGGGACCACACCTGAACAAGACTGCTGTATTTTACATAATTTTGCTCCTGGCCCCAATTTATCCTCTATTTAAGCCTAAAGCTCATTCATTCTTCCCAGTGTTTTAAGTCTCTTTCCTCTTCTTTTCATCATTTTTTGTCTCTAGTTGGTATGCTGGGACAGGCGTACGTAGCTTGTTGGCGCTGAGAAAGCTGGAACAATTAAAACAATCATAAAGGCAGCATGGGTTTAACGGAAAGGGGAAAATCCCACCATTCTATTTTGTTTTTCTATTTATTTTTTTAAATTTTTAATTTATTATTGTGTGTCTATGCATGATGTATGTGTGTGTAGGCACACCTGCCAAGGTGCACTTCAGGAGGTTCAGAGGACAACTTTGTGGAGTAAAATTTCCACTTCTACGTGGGTTCCAGGGATCAAACTCAGGATGCCAGGCTTTCACAGCAAGGGCCTTATCCCTGCTGAGCCGTCTCATTGATTCTTACCTTTTTTGTTGTTGTTGTTCTTTTTTTTAATACTTTGTTTTATTGTGTGTGTAGATATGCATGTGCCATGGTGGCCTGCTTGTGGAGGTCAAAGGATGGTTTTGTGGAGTGTTTGCTCTTTCCTTCTACCTTTACATGGGTCTCAAGGCTTGAACTCCTTGTCAACAGGGCAGGCAAGTGCCTTTACCTACCGAGCTATCTCACTAGCCTCCCTCCCTCTTGCCCCCAAACTTGATTTTTTAAAATTATTTATTTATTTATTTATTTAGTCTTTTTGAGACAGGGTCTCCCTGCAGCCCCAGCCAGCATAGAACTCACTATGGAGACCCAGCCGGCCTTGAACTCACAGAGATCTGCCTGCCTCTGTCTCCTGAGTGCTGGGATTAAAGGCTTGCGCCACCACGCCCGGCCTTATTATTTTTATTTTATGTGTATTGAGTGTGTTGCCTGCATGTGTGTGAGTGCACTCCTGTAGTGCAATGCCTGTGGAGGCCAGAAAAGGGCATGAGGAGGAGAGGGAGGGGGAGAAGGGAGGAGGGAAGAAGGAGGAGGAGGAACAAGGAGGAGGAGGGGAGGGGACTGGGGTTGCACAGGCAGTTATAAGTCACCTGACATAGGTGTGGGGAACTGAACTCAGATCCTCTGCAAGAGTAGCAAGTGCTCTTAACCACTGAGCCATCTCTCTAGCTCCTGCCATAATTTTTTTTAAGTTAAAAATTTTACCGGGGGTGGGGGGGGTTGGTTGGTGCTGGAGAGATGGCTCAGCGGTTAAGAATACTAGTTGTTCTTGCAGAAGACCCGGGTTCAAATCACAGAACCCACACAGCAGCTAACAACTGTCAGTAACTCCAGTCCCAGGGGATCTGACAGCCTCTTCTGACCTCCTTGGTCATTGCACGACACAGGTTGCACTTACCTACCTACATGCAGGAAATACACACATAAAATAAAATAAAAAAATTAAAAAAAATTGTTACCAGGCACTGTGGCACATGCCTATGATCTTAGCAACTCAGGAGGCTTAGGTGGGAGCATCACAAGTTCAAGACCATCCAGGACAATGTAGCAAGACTCTGTCTCATAAAAAATTTTAAAATATTTTATTATTCTTATTTTATATGTATGAGTGTATTGTCTGCATGTACATAAGTGCACCCATTCCATGCAATGTCCACAAAGGTAAGATGGCGTCAGATCCCCTGGAATTAGAGTTACAGATGGTTGTTAGCTGCCATGTGGGTACTGGTATCCTCTGCAAGAGCAGCCAGGGCTCTTAACCACTGAACCGTCTCTCCAGCCTGCCAGCACTGGGATTATAGGTATGTTTTACTATGCCCAATCAGGACTACGTAGTGAGACCCTATCTCATAGAAACAAAAAGAAGGAAAGAGGAAGGGGGAAGGAAGGGAGGGAGGGACGGGAGGAAAGGAAAGGAAGGAAGGGAGAGAGGGAGGAAATCTACTGCCTTCTTCCCTCAACTCCTGCTAATCACTATTCTGCTTTTCATCTGTGTGGGAGACCACGCTGCCTGGCAGCTCCCCCCCCCCCACAAGCAGCTTCCGGAAAACTTGCTGATCAGTCCTCCCTGCCCCCTAAGATAAGCAACCTTTCCGATGATTCAGGATAAGCCTGAGCAACTACCAATTTCCTTAGCCTGCAACCAGACTCAGGGCGCCAGTTCCCCTCATCCTAAGGGACATTCACTAACCTGTTGAGACAACACCTTCCCTTCCCCTTCCCCAGCTAACTTCCCGCTTCAGCCCATATAAGAATCCCCATGGAAAAATAAACTTTTGCAGCTTGATCAGAGTTCTTTGTCTTGCTGTCATTCTTCGTGTCTCTTGTCCCATCATTCCAGGTCCCTGGGAGTTCGAGTCTCCGTCTCCCGCCCTGCAGGCCCGGGCAATCTGGATGTGACTGTTACCACATTTTGTTTACTTACTCACCCATTAGTGGACATTGCGGCTAGTTGCACTTCTTGACATTAGTGGATAAAACTGTTAACATGTATGGGGCTGGAGAGATGGCTCAGTGGTTAAGAGCACTGACTGCTCTTG
>NW_008337935.1:60514-62097 GCF_000622305.1 Nannospalax galili
CGTTTCACCTGAAATGTCCCTGAAGGCTCATATATTTAAAATCTTGGTGGACAGGTGATGGGCATTGGGGGAAGTGATTGGTTAATGAGGGCATGTATTAATGCATTAATACATGAATGGATCCATAATTTGATGGTTTTATTGGGAGATGATAGAAACTAGGACGTTGGACCTAGTTGTAGGAAGCAGGCTATTAGAGGTGTGTGCCACCATGCCCAGCTAGGGGCATGTTCTTGCCAGGTATGTTTTATCCCCCGGTTCCCTTTTCTCTGTATTTCCTGTACCCCATGAAGAGGTCTACTTTGCTCTACCACATACCACTCTCCATGATGTTCTGCTTCACCATGCATGGGTCCCGCAGCCACAGAGCCAAGTGGCCATGCACTGAGCATGCTCCAAGAAAGCTTTTTTATCGGGTATTTTGTCACAGAAACGTAAAGTGGCTCATGCACAGCTCTTTGGACATATAACTACTGGATCAGATGAAAATTCTATTTTTGTTTGTTTTAGGAACTGCCATATCGTTTGCTTGGTTGGTTGGTTGCATGGTGTAGCTACAGTTCTTTCTGGGAGGCACAAAAACATCTGGCTCTCTCCTCCTTTGGTCTCTAAAACAGGTACAATTCTGCCAGACTACAGTCTGAAAAACCAGTGAGTTTATTGGGCTTACTTATATAGCAGTGGGTGAAAATTTATTTTCAGGAGTGTGGGTGCTCCCCTCCTAAGGCCGCACTGGCAAGTCTCCATCCAGGCATGAATAGTGACTACTCACTAATGGGGCTTTCCGAGGGCTCCCTCAGTTTCTATGCCCTTATCCCCTCCCCCTCCTGCAACTAGGACTGACTGGTTGGTTGGGAGATGTGGCTGACTCTCCCTGCCCCTCCTTTCTTTCCAGAGTGTAGTGTTCACAAGTTTGGCCTAGGCAACCGAGCTTGGGAAGAAGGCCTCTGTCCATAGTCTGTTTTCAGAGGACAGAAGGCCTCTGTCCATAGTCTGTTTTCAGAGGACAGTCCTAGGCAATGCATAGGTTTTGTTATTGTTTGAGACAGGTTTGTGTATTCCAAGCTGGCCTCAAACTCCCTATGTAGCCAAAGATGACCTCGAACTTCTGATCTCCTGTCTATTTCTAGAGTGCTGGGATTACAGGCATGTGGCACTTCTGCTGGGTGAATTCATTGCTGGGGATCAAACACCACGGGGCTTTCTGCATGTTTGGCAAGCGCTCTACCAACTGAACTTCATGTGCAGATGATTTTGGCTTGTTTTTAAAAGCTGAGGATTGAACCCACAGTTTTACATGTGCTGAACACATATTCCACCGCCAAGCTATAACCCCAGCTTATTTTTTTTCTGTGTGTGTTTATGAATGTATTGCCTGCATGTAAGTGCACACCTGTCATGCTTGCAGAGGTCAGAAGAGGGTGTCAGCTCCCCTGAAACTGGAGTTATGGATGGTTGTTAGCTGCCATGTGGGTGCTGAACCTGGGTCCTCTGCAAGAGCAGCCAGTACTCTTAGCTGTTGAGCCGTCTCTCAGACCCTGAAAGAAGATTTAAAAAAAATATATATTTTTTTTAATTTTTAT
>NW_008337935.1:62217-62895 GCF_000622305.1 Nannospalax galili
TTTTTAATTTTTATTTTATGTGTATGAGTGTATTGCCTGCATGTATGTGAGTGCACCTGTGCCGTGCAATGCCTCAGAGGTCAGAAGACGGCTTCGGATTCCCCTGGAACTGGGGTTAAGGATGGTTCGTAGCCGCCATGTGGGTGCTGGGAATCGAACTCGAGTCCTCTGCAAGAGCAGTCAGTGCCCTTAGCCGCTGAGCCATCTCTCCAGCCCCTGAAAGGAGATTTTTAAACATAGTCCAGGGGTTAATAGAGGGGCTCAAAAAAAGAATAAGGTACACTCAAGAGTGTGGGTGTAGGCTTCTCAAAGGAGAGCCGCTAAATTTGTTCTTTGCCAATTTCATGCATTCTAACCAACACTCCCCCTCAGATCTCCCTCTCCCCCGTCACTCCCCACTCCTCCCTACAAATGTCTTTCTCACATTCATGTCTTTAAAAAATTTGGGGGGATCTGATACCCTCTTCTGGCCTCGAGGGCACCTTCAGTGCTTGTGGTATATGCATGCGCACACACACACACACACACAGACACACACACAGACACACACACATAAAAAAAATTCTTTAAAAATTTTTTTGGTCTTTTGTTGGAGGCCAAGCCTTAAGTGTACCCCTGCCCCAGTTTAAAACAACCAGGTGGCCTTGTAAAAACATGTTTTTCTTGCCCTGATTTTTT
>NW_008337935.1:65558-81969 GCF_000622305.1 Nannospalax galili
TCCAAATGATTCCCTTAATGATAACACTCGGTGTAACCGCCGGGCTGGCTACTGGAACTGCAGGCTTGGGGATGGCCACCCACACCTACTATAAACTCTCCCAACAATTGATTGATGATGTTCAACTTCTCTCAGAAACCATAGTAGAGATCCAGACACAACTTGATAGCCTGGCTGAGGTAGTCCTTCAAAACAGAAGAGGTCTAGACTTGTTAACTGCCGAAAAGGGAGGCATCTGCTTGTTTTTACAGGAGAAGTGCTGTTTCTACGCCAACAAATCTGGCATAGTTCGAGATAAGATCAAAAATCTCCAAGAACAATTAGAAAAGCGACGTCAAGAACTACAAGATAACCCCTTCTGGACCAGACTTGCCGGACTCATGCCCTACCTCCTTCCCCTCCTTGGCCCCCTCCTAGGCCTTCTGATAGTAATTTCCTTTGGGCCCTGGGCATTCAATAGGATCACAAAATTTATCAAACAACAGGTTGATTCAATTTTATCTAAGCCCATTCAAATCCACTATCAACGCTTAGAGATGACTGAGCCCCTGGAAACTGAATATGACAGACCCTTGAGGTCTCCTGGTACCTTAACCTTGGACTTATAACATAACTCCCTAACATCTATAACCAGACTAGCATAAGGTTGGTACATTCACCTTTGCCCGCCGAGCTTGACTGGCAGCCAGAGACAGATAAGAGAAGTGGCCCCCTCACTAAAACACCTAAGGCAGGAGGGCTGCCAAAGCTGCGGCCTCATCCCATGACGGGTGTATGATTTGGGGGAGATCCCTTCCAACCTAAGACAGGCGCAGTCACCCGGGCAGGGACCCAAAGGTCCCTCACTGCTCTGCCTCGCCTCCCAAAAGTACCAAGAGCAAAAACTATGAAAACTATAGCCTCTCACGGGAGGAGTCTGGATTACCTTTATTAAAGTAGAGGGGAGGAGATGTTGGAGGCCAAGCCTTAAGTGTACCCCTGCCCCAGTTCAAAACAACCAGGTGGCCTTGTAAAAACATGTTTTTCTTGCCCTGATTTTTTTCTACATTTTACTTCCTTATCTTGTGAAACCACCAGGGCTCATGACTGTAGTAAAAACTCCCCAGCAGGGCCTTGCCGCCTTCCACTCCCCCCGCCTTCTCTCCGCCCTTTACCTTCCCCCACCCTCTGCTTTACTATATTAACACTGTGATTGCTCAATAAAAGAGACTTGATCAGAATACTGTCTTGCCTCCATTTCTTCGTGCCCCCTGTCTATTCATTCCTCCAGGTTCAGTCTCGGTGCCACACGCTGTTGCTCCGCGGGTTGGGGCATCTTGGACTCCTGATTCTCCTTTTTCCACCTCCCAAGTGCTATGACAATAGGTGTATCCCATCATGCCCAGCCTGCATGTAGTCTCTTCATGCCCCCTGTCTATTCATTCCTCCAGGTTCAGTCTCGGTGCCCCACGCTGTTGCTCTGCGGGTCGGGGCAGTCTTTTAAAAAGATATTTCCTTTTTATTGTATGTGTATGAGTGTATTGCCTGCATGCATGTAAGTGCACCCGTGTCATACATTGCCTGTGGAGGTCAGAAGAGGGTGTCAGATTCCCTTGAAGCTGGAGTTACAGATGGTTGTTAGCCATCATGTGGTGCTGGGAATCAAACCCGGGTCCTCTGCAAGAACAGCCAGTGCTCTTAACCACTGAGCTGTCTCTCCAGCACCTTTGTTGGTCTTTTTGAGACAGGGTCTCCCTGTAGCCCCAGCTGGCCTGGAACTAGCTATGTAGACCAGGCTGGCCTTAAACTCACAGAGATCCTCCAGCCTCTGCCTCCTGAGTGCTGGGACTAAAGGCATGTGCCACCATCCCTGGCTTAAATATTTTTTTAAAGATTTATTTTTGTTTTATGTGTATGAGTATATGCCTGTTGAACTGTGTTTGTGCCTACTGCCCTCAGAGGCCAGAACAGGGAGTCAGATGCCCTGGAACTGGAGTTACAGATAGTTGTGAATTGCCATGTGGGTGCTGGGAACTGAACCTGGGACCTTTAAAAGAGCAGCCAGTGCTCTTAGCTACTGAGCCATCTCTCCAGCCTCTAAAGTTTTTATTACATTTCATTTATTTTGTATGTATATAAGAATGTGCTTCGGCATGGACATGCTATAGCAGGCATGTAGAGATTAAACACAACTTGTGGGAATCAGTTCTCTCCTACCATGTGGGTTCCAGTCATTGAACTCAGTTCATTAGGCTTGGGAAACACCTTTAACTCCCCACATGCTCTCTCTGACCCCCACATTCAAGTCTGTTTTGTTTTGTGGCCCACTGAGTTTAACCGGGGCCATTTGTGGGACTATGGGTTTGGAACTATCCACTGGTGCTTTGTGGAATCACCTGTGGGTACACAACGGAGGATTTCAGTAACTACATTTACATCCCTTGAGTTGGCACTGTCAAAAGAAAAATAGATTAAATAGGCAAGTGATACAAAAGATAAATTTTTGTTCCTACTGAGCATTATCAGAGGGAAACATTTTTAGTAGGGGAAGGTAACTTGTTTATGTTTCGGTCAGCTGCACTGGCAGCAACGCTCAGTTTTTAGAGAAATCCTTTGTTCAGAACTGTTTCTAGGGCAGGTAAGGTGGCTCAGCAGGTAAAAGCACCTGCCACCAAACCTGACAACCTGGGACCCACGTGGTGGAAGGCGAGCCCTGACCTCCACACCCCTCCCCACATACGCACACAAAGCAAATGTCATTTAAAAAAAAACCCAACTGTTTCTAAGTGAAACTGCATTATCAGTTTGCACCGTTGAAGTTACTGGCCCATGTTACAAAAAGAACATCCTTAGAGAATTATTCAGGTGTAATTAACCCATTATATTGAATAAATTCATTAGGTTTTGCCAACATGATATACAGTTAAAGATAGGTTTGAGGAAAAAAAAATAAAGGATCTAGGTCTAATATAGGAAGCACTTGTTTGGAGAACAGACATCTTTTGAGAACTCAGGGCAAAGGAAGCATGTGACATTAGACACATGCCAAGGATTCAAGGGAACAGGGAAAGCAGCTTCAAGACTCCAAGATGCATTGACAGTGCATATATATTATTTCAAGATTCTCAATCCTATTCCACCATGCTTGTGCCAGAAGACCACTGTATTCGAAAGAAGAACTCTTAGGCCCTTTTTATATAAATTTTTTTTGAGACAGGGTCTCCCTATAGCCCCCCCCAGCTGTCCTGGAACTCACTATGTAGACCAGGCTGGCCTCGAACTCACAGAGATCCACCCATCTCTGCCTCCCAAGCGCTGGGATTAAAGGCATGCACCACCACACCCAGCGCCAGTTTTGTTAGTGGCATAACCTCAGCACCTAACCATAAGACTGTGGCTATAAATTAACAACTTTAAAAAGTTATCAGAAAATGCAGGCATAGTGGTACATGCTGAAACATCCAGCTCTTGACTTCAGTTTGTGCTACCTAGATAAGACTTTTCTAAAAAGAAAAGAAACTGCTGGCAGTTTAAATGATTTTATTATATGGTCTAAAGAATGATACTGAGATACTACCCAGGGGTAATTTTTAATTTAACCACTTTTCCAGACTAGCAGATGAAGCAGCGGGTGTCATGGCATTTCATCTTTGTGCCCACTTGGTTCTCATCACCCACTCCCACTATCCTGTGTCCCTTTCTAGCGTCTCCTTCC
This sequence comes from Nannospalax galili, assembly GCF_000622305.1. Taxonomy (NCBI): domain Eukaryota; kingdom Metazoa; phylum Chordata; class Mammalia; order Rodentia; family Spalacidae; genus Nannospalax; species Nannospalax galili. The sequence continues at coordinate 69,253 of NW_008337935.1, forward strand.
TTTTCCCTTATAGTGGTAACTGCTAAATACCTGTTGTATATTCAAAGGTCTACTACACTAAGACAACTTTAAAAATAACTTTGTGGTTAATGGCCTAAGCCATTAGCAACACTTCTTTCCAAAGTATTTTTATGTGTCAGTGTTATGCCTGTATGTAAATGTACCACGTGCATTCCTGGTGCCAGAAGGCATTGGATCCCCTGGAGCTGCCATATGGGTTGGGGGAACCAAACCCTGGTCCTCTTCAAGAGCAGCAAATAGTCTTAACCCCTGAACCATCTCTCCAGCACACATGTGCACATAGACACACATTTCATGACAGGGTCTCATGTAGCCCAAGCAGACCTCCAACTTGTTATATAGTCTAGAATAACAATTTTTTCATATTGTTATTCTTTCTTCTGAAAGTAATGAATTTTCAGACACAAAAATACAAGACAACTTTTAAGACAGGGAATATTTTATTTAAAACCCAGAGACATGAACAGCTTGGGCTTATAACAAAGCACTCATGTTTTAAAGCATTGGTCAGTAACTGCATGAGAGCAGACTGCCACATACAAGTTACCTGATCAGACTCCCAACTTTCAGAGTTGGAACAGAATAGGCTTCCCTGTAAAAGCAGCACCTTTGTGACATTTTAACTTTAGTATTCTTCTCCTTCTTCCTCACCCTCTCCTTCAATAGAATCCACACCAACTTCCTCATAATCCTTCTCCAGGGCAGCCATGTCCTCACGGGCCTCAGAGAACTCCCCTTCCTCCATGCCCTCACCCACATACCAGTGCACAAAGTCACGCTTGGCATACATCAGATCAAACTTGTGGTCGAGACGGGCCCAGGCCTCAGCAATGGCTGTGGTGTTGCTCAGCATGCACACAGCTCGCTGTACCTTGGCCAGGTCCCCACCAGGTACCACAGTGGGAGGCTGGTAATTGATGCCGACCTTGAAGCCAGTGGGGCACCAATCCACAAACTGGATGCTACGCTTGGTCTTGATGGTGGCAATGGCAGCATTGACATCTTTGGGAACCACATCACCACGGTACAACAGGCAACAAGCCATGTATTTACCATGGCGAGGGTCACATTTCACCATCTGGTTGGCTGGCTCAAAGCAGGCATTGGTGATCTCTGCTACAGTAAGCTGCTCATGGTAGGCTTTCTCAGCAGAGATGACAGGGGCATATGTGGCCAGAGGGAAGTGGATGCGGGGGTAGGGCACCAGGTTGGTCTGAAATTCAGTCAGGTCTACATTCAGGGCTCCATCAAATCTCAGGGAAGCAGTGATGGAAGACACAATCTGGCTAATAAGGCGGTTAAGGTTAGTGTAGGTTGGGCACTCGATATCGAGGTTTCTACGACAGATGTCATAGATGGCCTCGTTGTCTACCATGAAGGCACAATCAGAGTGCTCCAGGGTGGTATGAGTGGTGAGGATGGAATTGTAGGGCTCAACGACAGCGGTGGAAACCTGGGGGGCCGGGTAGATGGAGAACTCCAGCTTGGACTTCTTTCCATAATCAACAGAGAGCCGTTCCATCAGCAAGGAGGTGAACCCAGAGCCAGTTCCCCCACCAAAGCTGTGGAAAACCAAGAAGCCCTGAAGACCTGTGCATTGGTCAGCCTGTAGGAGGAAAAAGAAAGAGTAAAAAGATAAATTTGTGGTATTAGATCTTGTTTTGACAAATGCTTTTAAAAAAACATGTAGATGGCTGGGCATGGTTGCAGTCCCAAGACTTAGGATCCTGAGGCAGGATTGCCATGGAGTTCAAGTTCAGCCTGGGTTACAGAGAACAAGACTTTGTCTCAAAGAAAAACCAAACAAAGGGACCTGGGAATTCAGCTCAGTAGTAAAGTGTTTGAATAACATACAGAAGTATTTTGTTTAATCTCCAGAACTGGGGAAAAAAAAGGCGGGTCAGATTTTAGAATTTCTTGTCATGCCCAGCTACACTATTGCATATCAATTCTGATTTGAAAAAACCAACATTCAAAAATAGTAATTAAAAAAAACCTCAACATTTCAAATCTTTTCTTATAGTCATTACATTTACCGGAGACAAAACATACCAGCTTGCGAATCCGGTCCAAGACAAGGTCAATGATCTCCTTGCCAATGGTGTAGTGCCCACGGGCGTAGTTATTGGCAGCATCTTCCTTGCCTGTGATGAGCTGCTCAGGGTGGAAGAGCTGGCGGTAGGTACCAGTGCGAACTTCATCTGGAGAAGAACCAGCCAGCCATCATCAACAACCTCCACCATCCTGCGCAGCCCTGGGCGATCCGTGCAGCCCCCAGGACACATCTAGCCCGGCACCCTGGGAAATCCCTCGGACCACTGAGGTCAACTCACCAATGACCGTAGGTTCCAGGTCTACAAACACTGCCCTGGGCACATGCTTGCCAGCGCCCGTCTCACTGAAGAAGGTGTTGAAGGAGTCGTCTCCTCCCCCAATGGTCTTGTCACTTGGCATCTGGCCATCAGGCTGGATGCCATGTTCCAGGCAGTAGAGCTCCCAGCAGGCATTGCCGATCTGAACACCAGCCTGGCCAACGTGGATGGAGATGCACTCACGCTGTGGGAAGGGAAAAAGAAAAAGACAAAATATTAAGATGTATTTCTAATTTGTGCTTTGATACCTATGAAAGGGTTCTAATAATTCAGGTATTGTTCAAATTTGGAGTCATATATCTAATATGATAGAAATGATTAATGAAAAGCGCCAGCTACAAATACTGCAAAATGGGTGTGGCCTGGACAATAGCGGCTTAATACTACTGAGGAACTGGTGCAATCCCATTGTTCCTGAGCCATACTTGAATAAAAGAGTTTTCATATTTGAAAAATATTCCAAGCACAGAATTTGGAAAATGAAACGACTGTAACTCAATTAATTTCTTTCCCTGTTAAGTAAAGGTGGTTTTTTTATTACTAGGACCTGGTATTTCAACATGGACGTCTGTACTGCAGCCGAGGCCAGAGGCCACACCCTCTGCAGTCCATCTGCAGAATCCATCAGTACTCTGAGGTTAGAAGCTAGACAAGGTCTGACTTCTGCATCGCTCCCTTTGCTATGCCTGCTGCTGGCCGTTGCTGTCTGTCACATTATTTAACAGGGCAGGCTCTGTCTCGAGCAATTGTCTATATGATCTCATTGTGCTGCTTTGCCAGGGTCCTCCTCTAAGGCGCTACCTATATGCCTTGACTTGATAGGCATTAATGAAGATGCCCTAGAACAAAAGACAGTTGGATCCAGAGTATAAGCTTTCTTCAGAGCAATTTCATTATTTTTGAAGGTTTTCCAGACTGTTCTCCACTGTAAGAAACTGAGATATCATTAAAACAACAGCTTCTAAATTAGAAACAAAGATCACACAAGAAGCTTCAGACAATAAAAACCCAGTGAAAGGATAACTTACTTGAAACAACAAAATAGTATTTTTATTCTGCGAGTCTCTACCCAGCACATAACATACTCATACTCTTGTCCTATAGAGATAACCTTCGGTAGGCTTCAGGGCTACAGCTTCCATTGTCTAGTGGGGTGGGGGCGGGGAAGGGCGTTTCCCCGCGTTCTGACAATCCGGGTGCTCTGGGCTTCACAAAGTGGGCTTTGTCCTTCAGGAACAGCCGTGCACCCCTCCCCCCAGCGACGCGTCCCCACTGTCAAGTAAACTGTGCTTTTAATATTTCATCTAGGTTTCAAAAGCGGACGAAACATTTTGTAAACCTACTGGGTCACAACGATTAAAAAAAAGAAGAGGAGGTTTAGTGAGGGCGAACCCCGCCCAAAACGCCCCAGAAGCAAGAAGCAAACGACTCCGCCCTGCGCCTCCCTGACACCGGCTGCCACGGACTCCGAACTGATCTTTTCCCCGTTAACGTCGGCTGTTTGTCGAAAAGCCAAGCGCAGTTTCTGGCTTGGGCGCGTCCTCCCTCCCGGCCCGCGGCCTCCCCTCCCACTCCGGGCCCCGCAGCACCGTGCCGCGCCCTCCGGGACCGCGCCCGGCCTCGCCGCACAGCCCGAGCCCTGCGGGTGCTGCCGGTGCGTCCCAGCGCCTTTGTCCTCCCGGCTCCCGGGTCTGGGCGTGTTCCCAGCGGAGCTGCGCACTGCGGCGGGGCTGACAGCCTAACCCCAACAAAGCATCACGACGACCCTTATCTAGGGAGGTTAAGACGCTTCGATTTCCCACGCACGTCCAGCGAGAACGACCCGCGCTGAGAGGAGCCCGGGAAGGCAGATTCTTACCATGGTTGGTCGTTCGTGGCTACCGAGATGGCGGAGGCGAGGAGGGAAGTTGTTGCTTCTTACAGCGCGACTCTTAGGCGGTCGATGTAAGAGAACCTGCGGCACATGGGCGGATGCGGCTCCCTATATACAGCCCGGTCACCATGGGGATAGGCCGGGGCCTCTTCCTGTTGGTCCAGACCCCTCAGTCTGCCCAGAGAAGCCGCTACACGAGCGTGGTGATTGGTGCAAGCGACATGGGATGAGGTAATCTCTCCCCCACCCCTCAGTAGAGCTCCCAGCAGGCATTGCCGATCTGAACACCAGCCTGGCCAACGTGGATGGAGATGCACTCACGCTGTGGGAAGGGAAAAAGAAAAAGACAAAATATTAAGATGTATTTCTAATTTGTGCTTTGATACCTATGAAAGGGTTCTAATAATTCAGGTATTGTTCAAATTTGGAGTCATATATCTAATATGATAGAAATGATTAATGAAAAGCGCCAGCTACAAATACTGCAAAATGGGTGTGGCCTGGACAATAGCGGCTTAATACTACTGAGGAACTGGTGCAATCCCATTGTTCCTGAGCCATACTTGAATAAAAGAGTTTTCATATTTGAAAAATATTCCAAGCACAGAATTTGGAAAATGAAACGACTGTAACTCAATTAATTTCTTTCCCTGTTAAGTAAAGGTGGTTTTTTTATTACTAGGACCTGGTATTTCAACATGGACGTCTGTACTGCAGCCGAGGCCAGAGGCCACACCCTCTGCAGTCCATCTGCAGAATCCATCAGTACTCTGAGGTTAGAAGCTAGACAAGGTCTGACTTCTGCATCGCTCCCTTTGCTATGCCTGCTGCTGGCCGTTGCTGTCTGTCACATTATTTAACAGGGCAGGCTCTGTCTCGAGCAATTGTCTATATGATCTCATTGTGCTGCTTTGCCAGGGTCCTCCTCTAAGGCGCTACCTATATGCCTTGACTTGATAGGCATTAATGAAGATGCCCTAGAACAAAAGACAGTTGGATCCAGAGTATAAGCTTTCTTCAGAGCAATTTCATTATTTTTGAAGGTTTTCCAGACTGTTCTCCACTGTAAGAAACTGAGATATCATTAAAACAACAGCTTCTAAATTAGAAACAAAGATCACACAAGAAGCTTCAGACAATAAAAACCCAGTGAAAGGATAACTTACTTGAAACAACAAAATAGTATTTTTATTCTGCGAGTCTCTACCCAGCACATAACATACTCATACTCTTGTCCTATAGAGATAACCTTCGGTAGGCTTCAGGGCTACAGCTTCCATTGTCTAGTGGGGTGGGGGCGGGGAAGGGCGTTTCCCCGCGTTCTGACAATCCGGGTGCTCTGGGCTTCACAAAGTGGGCTTTGTCCTTCAGGAACAGCCGTGCACCCCTCCCCCCAGCGACGCGTCCCCACTGTCAAGTAAACTGTGCTTTTAATATTTCATCTAGGTTTCAAAAGCGGACGAAACATTTTGTAAACCTACTGGGTCACAACGATTAAAAAAAAGAAGAGGAGGTTTAGTGAGGGCGAACCCCGCCCAAAACGCCCCAGAAGCAAGAAGCAAACGACTCCGCCCTGCGCCTCCCTGACACCGGCTGCCACGGACTCCGAACTGATCTTTTCCCCGTTAACGTCGGCTGTTTGTCGAAAAGCCAAGCGCAGTTTCTGGCTTGGGCGCGTCCTCCCTCCCGGCCCGCGGCCTCCCCTCCCACTCCGGGCCCCGCAGCACCGTGCCGCGCCCTCCGGGACCGCGCCCGGCCTCGCCGCACAGCCCGAGCCCTGCGGGTGCTGCCGGTGCGTCCCAGCGCCTTTGTCCTCCCGGCTCCCGGGTCTGGGCGTGTTCCCAGCGGAGCTGCGCACTGCGGCGGGGCTGACAGCCTAACCCCAACAAAGCATCACGACGACCCTTATCTAGGGAGGTTAAGACGCTTCGATTTCCCACGCACGTCCAGCGAGAACGACCCGCGCTGAGAGGAGCCCGGGAAGGCAGATTCTTACCATGGTTGGTCGTTCGTGGCTACCGAGATGGCGGAGGCGAGGAGGGAAGTTGTTGCTTCTTACAGCGCGACTCTTAGGCGGTCGATGTAAGAGAACCTGCGGCACATGGGCGGATGCGGCTCCCTATATACAGCCCGGTCACCATGGGGATAGGCCGGGGCCTCTTCCTGTTGGTCCAGACCCCTCAGTCTGCCCAGAGAAGCCGCTACACGAGCGTGGTGATTGGTGCAAGCGACATGGGATGAGGTAATCTCTCCCCCACCCCTTTTCCCCTAGCATCCGTAGACTGCATCCTTCAGACAAAGAAGCAGCTAGCCGAGCATCCATTATGGGGTGGGGTTGGGGAGGGGAGGAAATGGAAGAAAGAACACTAGGGTTGGGTGGTTTTACGTGGCTTAAACCCTAAACTATAGTTAAAATAATCTAAGATTTTCCCAAATAATCCCAGAATTTGTGTTGTGATTATTTATGGGAAATTCCAATTTTGGATTTATATTCATACATAGAATTCAACTACATCTGGTCAGGATGCGACATCTGTAATTACTTTAAAAAGGAGAGAAAATGAGAATGATGGTAAAAATGACTTGGGTAAATGTTGATTTTTTAAAAAGTATTATTTGAGCAGGATTCAGTAACCTAGTGTTGGTAGGCCACGCCTGTAATCCAACAGGAGGCTGGAGGATCTGCAGTTCAAGGTCATCCTTACTGGGTTGGTGGCTAATGGCTGTAAATCCCAGCATTGGGGTGGCTGAGGCAGAAGGACTGCTGCTAGTTCAAGGCCAGCCTGTGGCTACATAATTGCAGATCAGTCTGGTCTGCAGTGTGAGATTCTGTCTCAAAAAGCAAAGTAGAAAAAAAAAAAAAAGTCCCCCCCAAAGAACTAATACACAAAACAGCAGTTAAGTAGTTTACTAGAGATAGTTCTTTGCCAGAAGTAAAACTTTTCCCCCTGTGATATTTTAGAAATAAGCTGTCCTTCCTAACAGAGTCAGAAAATATAAGGAGAAATAATTAAGTTTAAAAACTAGCTCTGTCTTTGTATTTCTGCTTTGCTCTTTTTTTCAGGAAAATATCCAGTGAAAAATAACTGAGCTACCAAGTTAAAATAAAGAGGAGAGTTATATAATATAAAAAGAAAACCATTTTGTAACGTTGCTTTCATCCACAGACAACTGTGCAAGGTCAGCCCAACTGTATTTCATTTTATGTAGTTTTCTGAATTCTGTAAATAGCCTCTTCTACAGTTGCCTTCTGACTGTGGGAACTGTAGCTGCCTCACACCATAGCTATTCAACCAGAGATTCTAGCTGTTGCTCAATCACCCCTTGGGACAAAAATGCTTTGCTTTCTTTCACCCCTAGGAAATGGATTGCAGTGACATTCTTTTGCTACATAGAAAGCCTCTATTCTCAGCAAGGATGGGCCAGGCGATATAGAGTAAGTCTGTGAACTCCTCCACTGAACATTGCTGGATGAAATTTCAGAGGTAAAGAGGTATTTGTTTGGGCACCAAATTGAAACATTCGGATTTTGACATAATTTTCCTTTCAGTGTTCAGTAGCAGAGCTTTAGTGTCTGTAGCACTGGTGGGTGCCGCAGAGTCCATCATTCTCACAGTGCTGGCAGGCAGGGCGTGCTATGGGAAGGAGGCAGAAGACCAGCTCCTGCAGGCTGCTGTATGAAAATGTGGTCATGAGATTTCCTCACCCACCATCCACAGCCCTGCCTGACTTGTTTAAATCTGCTGTGAAAATCTTTTTTTGAAAAAATAAAAGAAAATAAACCCAACACACAAATCATTTCTTTAGTCCTTGAATGTTTCATAGGAAAAATAGTCCACCAATCATCTTCATCATTTTAGGAAACGGAAGTATATTTTAGTAAAGAAACAGAAGGATTAAGGGTGACTTGACTGCTTCTTTCTAAACTTGTAAGTACATTTAACAAGAATAAGAATTAAATGATAGCAGGTCTGTCTCAGAGAAGCCCACACCCATGTTCTTGGGTGTGTCTTTTTGTGTCTTTTAACCCTCATGCTTAAATTTTACTTTCACATATCTTTAATAAATCCTATCTCTGCTTCATTAGAAAAAGAATTCAATGACATAGAGACCATAAGGACTAATAAATAGCTCATTGAAAATATGTCACAATTAAAAAAAAAATTATTACATTTATTTGTGTGTGTGCACAAATAATGTGTGGGTACATGTGCCACTGTGTGTGTCTGGAGGCCAGAGGACAACATACAAAAGTCAGATCTTTCCTTTTTCCATGTGGGTTCTGGGGATCAAACTCAAGTGGTTAAGGCTGGTGGTCAGTACCCTTAGCTGCTGAGCCAGCTCTCCCACTGTACAATTTTAATAATGAAAAAAGAATCATACAGGGCCAGGCCATGATGAAGTATACAAACCTTTTTGAACTGGAGAAGCATGGTGTTGAGTTTTTATTTCTTCACAATATAAAAGATTTAGAATTGTCTTCTTCCCCAATAGTCTGTTCTTTATGCATTTTACAGGGGATTAAAAAGAGAGGAGTCACGGAATTGATTCTTTGTAATTCAATCTCAGAGCCATTCTGTTCCTTATGTAAATGAGAGGCTTTTTTCTCTCCCCTTGGGCATAAGTAATAATAAGATCTAGGCCAGGGGGCTGGAGAGATGGCTCAGCGGTTAAGAGCACTGACTGCTCTTGCAGAGGACCCGGGTTCGATTCCCGGCACCCACATGGCGGCTACGAACCATCCTTAACTCCAGTTCCGGGGAATCCAAACTCTCTTCTGACCTCTGCAGCACTGCACAACATGGGTGCACTCACATACCTGCAGGCAATACACTCATACATATAAAATAAAAATAATAAAATATTTAAAAAAAGATCTAGGTCAGAAACAGACTATTTAAACACTGAAATCTTAAATATATAAATGGGAGATCAAGAGAAAAATAATCTGTTCTCTTTGCTCCCCATCTGATTTAATAGCATTCAAACTATGGAAAGGGGAAAAATGCTGTTTACTAGTTCTTATTTTACTACCAATTTCTTCAACTACATCAATATACAGGTACATATTAATACATTCTGATTCTATACACAGTAATATTAGCATAAAATATATCTGTTTCTCAACATCTGTGTGATTTCATTTGTTTGTGGGTTCAGACCTTCCCTATGCTTTCTTACATTCATAGTTTGTTCTCTCTCTCTCTCGCCTTGTCCATGCCAGGCAAGCATGGACAGCATCCGTAGTCCTACAGGATCTCTCTTAGCTCTAGATGGTCTTAGCTTTCTTAAGTATCTGATATTGAATGAATTCATTATATTTTCAAATATGTACCTCCTGAAAGGTTCTGTTGCTCAGTGTAAACCTGGATTCTGAAGACAGAAACAGGCATTGTTACTAACTGTTCTCTTGCCTGTTTTGGGCTCCATGGAATCAGACACTAAGTCATGTTGCATCTACCTGTTAAATCTTTTTTGTTTGTTCATTATTTTGAGAAAGGGCCTCTGGGCTAGCCTCAAACCTAATTTATTATGTAGCCAAGGCTGGCTTTAAATTCCTGATCCTCCTGCCTCCACCTTCTGAGGGCTAGAGTTATAGGTGTATGCCACCATATCCAGCTTTCAAATCTCATTTTTTTTTAACTTAAAACAATTTGTTTTTATGTATGGTGTGGACATGTTTGGGTATGAGGGCATGCATGCCTGTGGACATCTGTAAGAAGACAAGACAAACATAATCTAGCTTTTACATAGGTTCCAGGGATCTGAACTCTGGTGGCCAGGTTTGTGCTACAAATGCTTTTACCCTCTGAGCCATCTCCCTGGCCCACTTTTTTGGTTTTTGTGTTATGTATGTATGTATATTATATATATACATATATATATAAAATATTCGTACATGAGTATGATGTATTAGATAGTATCTATCCCCCTCTAACTCCTTCCAGACCCCTATCCTCCTCCCAACTTCATATCTTCTTTTTTTCTTTCTTTCTTTCTTTTTTTTTTTTTTTTTGGTATTTTTGAGACAGGGTCTCCCTGTAGCCACAGCTAAGCTTGGAACTTGCTATGTAGACCACGCTGGCCTCAAACTCACAGAGATCCACCTGCCTCTGCCTCCCAAGTGCTGGGATCAAATTCATTTGTGCGCCACCACGCCCAGCTAGTTTTCTCCTTTTTATAACCTGCTAAGTCCAGTTAGCGCTGTCTATATGCGCATGAGTGTAGGCCAGCCACTGGCCACGCTGCTGGAGAAGACTGCCTCCCCCTTCCTCAGTAACTCACCTGCCAAAAGCTCCTCAGTTAGGGGTGAGGCTTTGTGAGCCCCTCCTCTTTTTTGGTTTGGAGAGAGGGTCTTGCTCTGGTCCAACCTGGCCTGGAACTCACTATATAGACTAGGTTGACCTCAAACTTGTGTTGAGCCTCTTGGCTCTGATCCCAAGTATATGTGCCACCATACCAGGCTTCAAATATTACTTTTTCTTTCAGCCTTCGTTCTAGTACATCAGTTCTAGCTTGAAGTATTTTAATGTAGACGACTTCAAAGCTAGGCATGATGGCACCCTGGAGGCTGAAAAGCAAGGATCAGACGTTCAAGGTCATCATCCTCTGCTACATAATAGGTTTGGGGACTATCCTATGTAAGACCTTGTCTCAAATAGAACAAAACAAAACTCTCCATATGCTTACTCCTGTTGCCATTCAGCTAACCTCCACAGAATGACCATTGCTCTTTATATAGTACACATATATCACAGCTCATGCCATGTAATATAGATGATGTCGTTCGACTGCTTAAAGTGTACCAGGTCTGTATGGTTTAATATGATGATCCAAAATTTAATGATTTAATTTAGTTGCTTCAATTCAATTCCCCACCAAAAATCAAACAGATACTTAAAAATGTCTGAGAATTGAGTTGGGGATGTAGGTCAATTATAGAGTTCTTTTTTTTTTTTTTTGTCTTTTTTTTTTTGAGGCAGGGTCTCCTTGTAGTCCCAGCTGTCCTGGAACTCACTATGTAGAAAAACACTCATAAAAATATAAATTAAAAAAAGTTTCTTAAAAAGAAAACAAAACACAAAAAAACTGAAAGTACACATTTATTTTTAATTTTTTTAATTTTTTTTTTTGCCTAGAACTTACTACGTAGATCATGCTGGCCTCAATCTCATAAAGATCCACTCACCTCTGCCTCCTGAGTGCTGGGACTAAAGGTGTGTACCACCATGGCCTATTTTTAAAATATTTATTTATTTTATGAGTGTTTTGCCTGTATGTATGTAAATGCAGCACATGTGTGCAGTGCCCTTAGAGGCCAGAATAGGTAGCTGAATCCCCTGGAACTGAAGCTATGGGCCATTCTTAGTTGCTATGTGGGTGGCGGAAGCAAACCCGGGTCCTCTGCAAGAGCTGCCAGTGCTCTTAACTGCTGAGCCGTGTCTCCAGCCTGATTCTCATTATTTTAATTTGTATGTGTGTGTGTGTGTCTTTCTGTCTGTGTGTATCTGTGTGTCTGTGCATGCCCATGTGCTTATACATGTGCTATAGTGTACATGTGGAGGTCAGGGGACAACCTCAGGTGCTGGTCCTCACCTTATCCCTGTGAGACAGGATGTCTCCTGTTCACCACAACTGCTCCCAGCATTACACGGTTTCTGGGTATCCAAACCCAGGTCCTCATGCTTGCACAGCAAGCACTTTATCCACGGAGTTATCTCCTTAGGCCAATTATGTTTGAAATGGGGTTTTATGTCTTCCAAACTTGCTGTGTAGTGGAAGATGACCTTGAACTTGTGATTCTCTTGCTTCTATACCCCAAGTGCCAGGATAATAAGTGTGCAGACATAATGCCTGTTTTTGTGTGGTGCTGGGAATTGAACCCAAAGCTTCATGCATGCAAGGCAAGTATTCAGTCGACAGAGCTACATCCCTAGCCGCACACACTGATTTTATTTTTTGGTCTTTTAAAAAAAAATTTCTTGATTATTTTTATTTTATGTGTATGAGTGTATTGCCTGCATGTGTGTAAGTGCACCTGTGTTGTGCAGTGCCCATGGAGGTCAGAAGAAGGCGTTGGATTCCCCTGGAACTGGAGTTACAGACAGTTGTTGGTTGTTAGCCACCATGTGGGTGCTGGGAATCAAACCTGGGTCCGCTGTAAAAGCAGTCAGTGCTCTTAACCACTGAGCCATCTCTCCAGCCCTTTTTTTTGGTCTTTTTGAGACAGGGTCTCCCTGTAGCCCCAGCTGGCCTGGAACTCACGATGTAGACCAGGCTGGCCTTGAACTCAGAGTTCTGCCTGCCTCTGCCTCCTGAGTGCTAGGATTATGTGGTAATTAAAAACCCAAACCCTAAAACTTACTGTGCTGGGTAGCTTTAGTGTCAACTTGACACACCTGGGTTGAGGGAACCTCAATTGGGGAATTTCCTCTATTGGACTGGCCTGTG
>NW_008337935.1:82208-94469 GCF_000622305.1 Nannospalax galili
AAAATAAACCCTTTCCTCCCCAAGTTGGTAGTGGTCAGAGTGTTTTGTCACAGCAATGAAGAACAAATTAAGACACTTACTTAATAATATTGTATTATTAAGTAAGCTGACCAGCGTTTAAGAAAAGTATGTTTGACTGGGAATATAACTCAGTGGTAGAGTGGACTACATGAAACCCTGTCTATTTCTGCTCATTCTTGTAACTGAGTTTTATCTCCTTGGGGAGGAATTTTTATGTGTATTACTGAAATTGGTGAATTTCTGCCTGCCTTTGCCTCCAGAGTGCTGGGATTAAAGGAATTTGACACCATGCCCAGCATGGCTCTACATTTAAGAACACTTGCTGCTCTTGCAGAGGACCTAGGTTTGGTTTCCAGCACCCACATGGTGACTAAACCCTGTCTGTAATCAGTTCCAGGGGATCTGATGGCCTCTTCTGTCCTCTTTGGGCATTGCACACACATGGTACACATACATACATGTAGACAAAACACCCATCACATAAACATAAATAAAATCTTTTAAAAACAGATATGGTCGCCGGGCGTGGTGGTGCACGCGTGTAATCCCAGCACTTGGGAGGCAGAGGCAGGCAGATCTCTGTGTGTTCAAGGCCAGCCTGGTCTACATAGTGAGTTCCAGGACAGCTGGGGCTTACAGGGAGACCCTGCTTCAAAAAGACCAAAAAAAAAAAAACCCAGATATGGTAGCACATGCGTGTAATAATCAGCACTCAAGAGGTGCAGGCAGGCGGTCAGAAGTTGAAGGTCATCATTGCATCATGAACCCCAGGCCACCAGTCTGGAATACATGAGACCATGTATCACAAGTTTTTGTTGTTGTTGTTGTTGTTTGTCATTTTGAGACCGTGTCTCCCTGTAGCCACAGCTGGCTTGGAACTCACTATGTAGACCAGGCTGGCCTCAAACTCACAGAGCTTCCCCTGCCTCTGCCTCCTGTATGCTGGGATTAAAGGCATTTACCACCACACCTGGCTTTTTTTTTTTTTTTCTTTTTAAGATTTATTTTTATTTTTGAGTATTATGTGTGCCTAGCATGTTTGAGGTCCTAAGTTCAATCCCCAGCACCAGGGGGAAAGAAAGAAAGGGAGGGAGGGAGAGAGAGAGCATGAGAGCGAGAGCGAGAGAGAGAGAGAGAGAGAGAGAGAGAGATTGAGAAATAAATAAGCTCTGAATAACATTCTGTCTCACCTCTATAATCATAGCACTTTTGAGACTGAGGCAGGACTATCAACAGGAACTTGAAAGAAATTTAGGCTAAATAGCGAGTTCTAGGCCAATCTTAGCCACAGTGTGAAACCTTGCCATCCCAACACACATATGCATAAAATTGGATCTGGAGTTCAAGGGCATCATCAGCCCTATGAGTTTGAGGTCAGTGTGGACTACATAAAACCTGTCTATTTTAGTTCATTCTGGTAACTGAGTTGTGTGTACTTGGGGAAGAATTTTTATGTGTGTAGCTGAAATTGGTGAATTTTTTTTTTTTAAGATTTTTTTTTTTTTTTTGTCTTTTTGAGACAGGGTCTCCTTGTAGCCCCAGCTGTCCTGGAACTCACTATGTAGACCAGGCTGGCCTCCAACTCACAAAGATCTGTCTGCCTCTGCCTCCCAAGTGCTGGGATTAAAGGCGTGCGCCACCATGCCTGGCTTAAGATTTATTTTTACTGTTGAGTATGTGTGTTTGTTTGAGTGTACACCATGTACGTTCAAGTGCCTGTTGTGACTAGAAGGGGATTTGGGATAGTCTGGAGTTGGAGTTATACACAGTTGTGAGGTGCCTCATGTGGGTCCTGGGACTAGAACCTGCATCCTCTGGAAGAGCAGCAAGTGCTCTTAACCACTGACCCATCTTTCCAGCCCCTTGGTGTGTTTTTTTTTTTGTTTTGTTTTTTTTGTGTTTTTTTGAGATAGGGTTTCAGATAGCCCAGGCTGGCCTGAGCTTGATATTTAATCGAGGATGTCCTTGAACTCCTAATCCTTCTACCTGCACCTCCAGAGTGCTGGAATTGTAGGAGTGCATCACCACCCCAGTTACTAGAAAATTTTTAAAAATTATGTGTATGTGTGTATGTGAATTCAGGTATGAACATGTGAGTGCAGGTCCCCTTGGAGGCCAGAAGCATTGGATTGCCTAGAGCTGGAGTTACAGGCAGTTTTGAGCCCCCTGATGTGGGTCATCTTAAAGGCTGAGCCACTTCTCCAGCCTGTGAGTTTCTATTTTAGAAGAATTTTAAACTACACAACAGCTGGGGATGTGGCTCAGTTGGTAGAGTGCTTGTCTAGCATTCATGAAGCCCTGGGTTCCATCACAAAATGAAACTGACTATACTGTATCCTACTAACATGTCTCTGGCATTAGAATATGTTTGAAGGGGCTGGAGAGATGGTTCAGCGGTTAAGAACACTGGCTGTTCTTGCAGAAGACCCAGGTTCAAATCCCAGTACCTACATGGCAGCTAACAACTGTAACTCCAGTCCCAGGGGATCCAACAGCCTCTTCTGACCTCCAAGGGCATTGCACGACACGGATGCACTTACCTACATGCAGGTAATACATGCATACACATAAAATTTAAAAAAAAATAAAAAATAAAAAAAATGTGTTTTGAAGTAACTTGTTGGTCTTCAACAACCACTTTTACTTAAGATGTTCAACATTCTCCTTTATTTTATGAAACAAACCACTCCTCTTCCTCCTCCTGTTGAGGCAGGGTCTCACATACCCCAGCTGGCCTCAAATTTGCTGTATTACCAAGGATGACCTTGAACTTCTGATACTTCTGCCTGCACTTCCTGAGTTATGGGATTACAAGCAAATGAGACAACAATGAGTTTGGGGAGGGGAGGGCTGGGGGGTGGGGGGGTGTTGCTTTGAGTCAGGGTCTCCTTGTAGCCTTCCTGGAACTCAATATGTAGACCAGGCTGGTCTTGATCTCACAGAGGTCTGCCTGCCTCTACCTCCCTGAGTGTTAGGATTTTATAAAGGCCTGTGCCACCACACTTGACTACACCCAATTTTATGTGGTGCTGGGGATCAAATTCAGGGCTTCCTTGCACGACAAGCAGCTCCTCTACCAACTAAGCTCCATCCCCAACTGGCTATAATCTCAGTTTTCATAAAACATAATTTATAATTTAGTTACATTTTATTGACCAAAACGATGCACACTCACAAGAACGTACATTGAACAACCTTTGCGCGGCTGCCTTCTGTGGAGCAGATGGAAATTAGGTAGCAGACTGGGAAGGTTGCCATGGTGCACTGACTACAGAGATTTAACAGTAATCAAAAGAAGCTCGGGAGGCCCCTCCCCCAACCATCCAGGTTTTTCTCATTCTCCCAAATCCTTGTCTTTTGCTAGTCAGACTGACTGATCTTCAAGCCCCAGGGATCTTCCGGTAACCACCTCCCCAGGGCTGGGGTTGCACACTGTCGTCGTGTGTCTGGCTTTTGATAGAGGAGCTGAGGGTAGAACTCAGGGCCTCACGTTTGTGTGGCGAGCACTTTGCAGTCTGCGTTACCTCCCGAGCAGCCCCTTGCAGGCACTATTCTAAGTATGTTACTATAGTTATTTAAGTTAATCTCAAACAATCATTAAAGTCTGTCAATTATATTTGAAGGTTATCCTAATAAATCTTAGCAAAATAAGCAAATGGCTAAACTTCTAAAGCTTGACCAGTTTTGTTAATGAAAGGGCCTAGATGAAGAGAAGGTATGATAGAATATTTGGGGCTGCAACTTAGAAGTCTCCTGTTTAATCATTAGGTAATTCAGAAGATATGCTGCAATGGTCAGCACACCAGTGTTTCTTAAAGTGCTGAAGCAACTGTGGTGTGATTTAAAAACACAAATTTCTATTTCTTTCACGGGAGCTAATTCAGTAGATCTTATTCAGTTAATAGTATTCTTTTTTAAAATTTTTTAATTTTTATTTTATGCGTATGAGTGTATTGCCTGCATGTATGTGAGTGCACCCGTGTCGTGCAGTGCCAAGGAGGTCAGAAGAGGGCTTCTGACTCCCCTGGAACTGGAGTTAAGGATGATTCGTAGCCACCATGTGGGTGCTGGGTATCGAACCTGGGTCCTCTGCAAGAGTCATCTCTCCAGCCTTGTATTTACTATATTTTAATAAACAAACCCACTAATAATCTTTCTTAACGTTTTGGGTGTTTTTAGATTGTAAGAGTGGCTGCACGCTCACCTCCTTTGTTGCGAAGCAACGCACCATACAGCTGCTAGGAGACAGACTGGCAAGGTTGGGGTAAGTCACACTCCAGTTATCACCTATCATGTCATGTGACTTTACAGCTTTAGACAAAAGAGAAGAAAGTGAATGTCAGATAAAAAGGTTGGGGACAGAGAAGGCAGCTGAGTCGTTGGGATAAAATAAGGAACTAGCCAGGGATTTGAGCAGAGTGTGTGAGTTTGGCAGAGAGGCTATTATGTAATTTCCTTGAATGAGTCATGGAAAAACCTTAAACTACCAGGGCTGAATTCCATATTCTGCATGCTTCTGCCTTTTCTGAAAAACAAATTAGAGAATAATCTTGGAGAAGAAACTATTCCAGTGACCCTTCCTGAACATATACAGAAGTGTAGAAATCAACAGTAACTCTAATGGAAGACAGGCAATTACAAAAATGTTGAACATTATTTAAAATTCCTAAGCCTAGGGGCCTTAGCTCAGCCGATAGAGCTTGAGTAGCAAGCAGTAAGCCCCGGGTTCCATCCCCAGAACCACATAAAGCAGGTGTGGTGACACACTTGGGAGGTAGACCCAGGAGAATCAGAAGTTCAAGGTCATCCTTCACTACAAATTGAGTTTGAAGCCTGCCTGGGATACATATGACTCTGACTCAAAAAAATGAAGGGTCCAGCTTTTGGTCAACTAGCCTGTCTGATTAAGCCAGTTCCAGGTTCAGTGAGATATTCTGTCCTAAAAAATAAGGTGAAGAAGGGCTGGTGAGATGGGTCAATGGGTAAAGATATTTGCCATGAAGCCCAAGGACCTGAGTTCAGTCTCTGGGCCCCACATAGTGGATGGAGAGAGCCAACTCTCTCAGACTGTCTTCTGATCTTCACATATGCTATGGCATGCACACATGTATATACACACACACACAATAAATAAATAAATGTAAAAAGTATAGGGGTTGGGGATTTAGCTCAGTGGTAGAGCATTTGCCTAGCAAGCACAAGGCCCTGGGTTCGGTCCTCAGCTCCGGAAAAAAAAAAAAAGTATATAAAGAAAGAAAATGTTCAAGGCAGATATACAACCCTATTTCCTTTCATTTCTCTCTCAGAATGGTAAAAAAAAAAAAAAAATGGCAGAACTGAGCTGGGCATAGTCCCAGCACCTGCGAGGCAGAGGCAGAGGCAGTTGGATCTCTTGAGTTCATGGCTAGACTGTCTACATGGTGAGTTCAGGCCAGTCAGGGGTATACAGTGAGACCCTGTCTTTTAAAAACAAGGTAGAACTGGGAGGTAGGTTAGAAGATAAATGTTCCTGGACAAATTGGAGGCAGTATAGCCAAATAGGCTGGTATGCAGTTCTGTTTCTATGCAAAATTTTATTAATTAATTATTTTTATTTTTTTTAAATATTTTATTTATTATTCTTATTTTATGTGTATGTGTGTATTGCCTGCATGTAGGTAAGAGCACCCGGGTCGTGCAATGTCCGTGGAGGACTAAAGAGGCTGTCAGATCCCCTGGAATTGGAGTTATGGACAACTGTTAGCTGCCATGTGGGTGCTGGGATTTGAACCCGGGTATTCTGCAAGAACGGTCAGTGTTCTTAACCGCTGAGCCATCTCTCCAGCCCCAATTATTTTTATTTTTTATGTGTGTGAGTGTTTTGCCTGCATGTATGTAAGTGCACTTATATCATGCAAAGCCCACAGAAGCCAAAAGAGGACATTGGATCCCCTGTGGGTAGTGGGAACCAAACTTTGGTCCTCTGCAAGAGCAGCCAGTGCTTTTAACCACTGAGCCTTCTCTCCATCTTCCTCTATATAAAATTTAAAAATCTACTCTGAAGGGACAAAAGAAGCTGTCAGCCTGGCAGCAGAGCTCTTTGGGTAAAGGCGCCCGTGTCAAGCCTGACAACCTGAGTTCAATTCCCAGGACCCAAGTAGTGGAAGGAGAAAACTGACTCCTGCAAGGTGTCCTCTGATCTCTATGTGAGTCTCTGCATGTGTGCATCACCCCACCCACCAAAAAGAAGAATGCTTTAAAACAAAAGAAAATAAGGAAAAGGGCTGGAGAGATGGCATAGTGGCTAAGAGCATGAGCTGCCCTCGCAAGAGGACCTGAGTTCAAATCACAGCACCCATGTTGGGAGGCTCAAAGCCACCTCTAATTCTGGTCTGCAAAGACATGTGCCCTCATTATTAAAAATAATAAAATAAATCTTTTTTAGAAAAAGGAAGTTAATGCCAGCACTCAGGAGGCAGAGGCATGCAGATCTCCGTAAATTCAAGGCCAGCCCGGTCTACAAAGCGAGTACAGGGAGACCCTGTCTCAAAAAAAAAAAAAAAAAACGGAAAAGAAAAGAAAGCTCTCAAGCACAACCTGAAGACTACCTGAAGGGTCTTGTTGTGTCTAAAATAAGAAAGTAGGACCCTGGCTTCACGGTGTCATGCGGAAGTCTGTCTTTGTGTCTTTGTGGTATTTACTGTTCCTAGCAACCTGGAGGCTCTCCAGTTATTGTTGCTAGGTCCTCCCGGAGCCTCTGTTTACCCCACCCTGAGCCAGTGCCAGAGACGCAACAGACAAAAATCATTTCGAAATATCCAGTTTCTGTTATTTCCAGTGGATTTATGGCAAATTGTCCATTTTGTATTCAGTGCAAATTGATGTAAAATGGAGGCATCACACAAATGGCTCATTAGCATCCTCTTCAAGAATGCCAGTTCCCAAGCCCGGGGTGGTGGCACATGCCTTTATTCCCAGCACTTGGGAGGCAGAGGCAGGTGGTTCTCTGTGAGTTCAAGGCCAAGCTGTCCCATATAGTGTGTTCCTGGCCAGCTGGGGCTATAGGAAGACCCTGTCTCAAAAAGACCAAAAAAAAAAAAAAAAAAAAAAAAAATGCCAGTTCCCAGTGCAGAACTCTAGGAAGACATTGGGGAAGAGCTTCATTAAGATAAAATAGGGGGAGCTGGGTGTGGTGGTGCACACCTTTAATCCCAGCAGTTGGGAGGAAGAGGCAGGTAGAGTTCTGTGAGATCGTGGCCAGCCTGGTCTACATAGCTAGTTCCAGGCCAGCCAGGGCTACATAGTGGGACCCTGTCTAAAAAAAAAAAATCTTAAAAAAAAAAACAAACCAAAGGTCTGAATGGCCTATCCCAGTTTGCTTGTTTTGTTTTGGTTTTGTTCAGTTTTTGCAGGGGGTGGGGTGGGGGGATTGGTCTTTTTGAGACAGGATCTCCCTGTAGCCACAGTTGGCTTGGAACTTGCTATATAGACCAGGCTGATCTTGATCTCATAGAGATTTGCCTGCCTCTGCCTCCTGAGAGCCGGCATTAAAGGCATGCAATCCAGCTCCTATCCCAGTTTTTTAAAAAAGATAAAAAAGGGGCTGGAGAGATGGCTCAATGGTTAAGAGCACTGGCTGCTCTTGCAGAGGACCCAGGTTTGGTTCCCAGCACCCACATGGCAGCTAACAACTGGCCATAACTCCAGTTCCAGGGGATTCAATGTGGACTTCTGACCTCCACAGGCATTGCAGGACATGGGTGCATTTCCATACATGCAAGCAATACACTTATACACATAAAATTAAAAAAAAAAATTTTAAAGATAAAATGTTCATTCTGGTATTGTAAGTTTTAACTAAATACATAATAACGACTCTGAACACAGGGCTAGGGAGATGGCTCAGTGGGAAAAGGTGTTCGCTATCAAGCCTGATAAACTGAGTTTGATCCCCAGAACCCATATGGTGGAAGGAGAGAACTAACTCCACAAAATTGTCCTCTGATTTCTTTCTTTTTTTTTTTTTTTAACGTATATGCGTGTATTGCCTGCATGTAGGTAAGTGCACCCGTGTTGTGCAATGCCTGCAGAGGTCAGAAGAGGCTGTCAGATCCCCTGGGACTGGAGTTACGGACAGTTGTTAGCTGCCATGTGGGTGCTGGGATTTGAACCCAGCAAGAACAACCAGTGTTCTTAACTGCTGAGCCGTCTCTCCAGCCCCCATCCTCTGATTTCTATATGCAAGCTGTAGCACGTGCATGCTTACACACACACACATACACACAACTAAATGTAATGATAGATGAATCTGAACTCAGGGCAGAGGGTTTGGGAATATAGCTCAGGTGATAGAGTGCTTGCCCAGCATGAATAAAGCACGCATTCAGTCGCCAGCTCCTCATAAACCAGGTGACACATGCCTATAATCCCAACACTCAGGTGGTAGAAATAGGAGGTTCAGAAGCTCAAGGTTATCCTTGGTCATATAGTGAGGCCAGCCTGGGGAGTGCTGGGCGAGGAATCAACCAGAATCTTGGGAGGCAGAAGCAGCAGAATTACTTCAAGTTTAAGGCTAGCCTGGGCTACTAGGGAGTTCCAGGCCAGGCAGGAGTAGGAGATTCACTTGCCTCTGCCTCCCAAGTGCTGTGATTAAAGGAATGTATCACCACGCCCAGCAAATTTTTAAAAGATTTAAAAAAATTTTATTTTTTATTTTATGTATATGAGTATATTGCCTGCATGTAAGTGTACTCATGTCGTTCAATGTCCTTGGAGGTCAGAAAAGGGCATTAGATTCCCTGGTCACATGGGTGCTGGGAATTGAACCCAGGTTCTCTGCAGGACCAGCCAGTGCACTTAACCACTGAGTCATTTCTTCAGTCTCAAAGTGAGAGCATGCAGCGTGTATCTTCAAGCACAAGACTTAGTAGAAATTGTGTCCATCGCTTGACACAAGACAGGCTATAACAGGGGTCTAAATCTCAGAATAATGACTCTAACTGGCAATTTTTTTTTTTTGAGATGGCTCAGAGGTTAAAAACACTGACTATTCTTGCAGAAGACCTAGGTTCGAATCCCAGCACCTACATGGCAGCTAACAACCGTCCGTAACTCCGGTTCCAGGGGATCTGACAGCGTCCTCTGTTCTCAGGCATTGCATGACACGGGTGCACTTACCTACATGCAGGCATAACACTCATACACATAAAATAAAAATAACAAATAAAATATTTTTTAATTTAAATTATTTATTCATGCATATGTGTGTGGGGGGTAATGTTCATGTGAGTGCAGTTACCTGCAGAGGCCAAAAGAAGGTGTTGGATCCCACAAAGCTGAAGTTCTATGTGGTTGTGAGCTGCCCAACATGGGTGCCGGAACCAAACTTGAGTCTTCTGGAAGCGCTATTAACCTCTGAGCCGTCTCTCTAGGTCCACTACCCTTTTAAAAATTGCATTTATGGGCTGGAGAGATGGCTCAGCGGTTAAGAACAACGGGCTGTTTTTGCAGAAGACCTGGGTTTGTATCCCAGCACTCACATGGCAGCTAACAACTGTCTGTAACTCCAGTCCCAGGGGATCTGACAGCCTCTTCTGACCTCCGCAGGCATTGCATGACATGGGTGCACTTAACCTACATGCAGCAATACACATGTACACATAAAATAAAAATAATAATTTTTTTTTTAAATCGCATTTATTGCAGGGTGTGGTGGCAGCACACCTTTAATCCCAGCACTTGGGAGGCAAAGGCAGGCAAATCTTTTTGAGTTCGAGGCCAGGCTGATCTCCATAGCGAGTTCCAGGCCAGCTGGGGCTACAGGAAGACTCTGTCTCAAAAAGACAGAAAGCAACAATAACAGCAACAACAAAACATTTTATTTATCATGTATGTATCTATGTATGTATGTATCTATGTATGTATCTATCTATGTATCTATCTATGTATCTATGTATCTATCAACTATCTATCTATCTATCTATCTATCTATCTATCATCTGTATCTATGTATCTATGTATTTATCTATCTATCATCTATGTATGTATGTATGTATGTATGTATGTATGTATGTATCTATCTATCTATCTATCTATCTATTCATTGGTGGCAGAAGATTGCACATGTGCCATACTTTGCACAGGCACAGAGATCAGAGGACAACTGTGTGTTCCTTCTACTATGTGGGTCCTGGGGATTGAATTCAGGTTTATCAGGCTTGGTGGCAAGCAACTTTACTTGCTGAACCCATAATTTTTCATTCCAAATTCACCTTA
The DNA here is from genome assembly GCF_000622305.1 of Nannospalax galili. Lineage (NCBI taxonomy): Eukaryota > Metazoa > Chordata > Mammalia > Rodentia > Spalacidae > Nannospalax > Nannospalax galili. The sequence goes on from NW_008337935.1 coordinate 92,484, forward strand.
AAAGCTGGGTGTGGTCAGGCTGGGGGGATGGTTCAAAGGTTAAGAGCACTGGCTGTTCTTGCAGAGGATCCAGGTTTGATTTCCAGCACCCACATGGCAGCTAACAACTATCCTTAACTCCAGTCCCAGGGGATCCGACAGCCTCTTCTGACCTCCACAGGCATTGCATGACATGGGTGCACTTACTTACATGCAGGCAATACACACATACACATGAAATAAAAATAATAAATAACAACAAAAAAAACCTGGGTGTGGTGAAACCCTCCTGTAATCCAAGCCCTTGGAAAGTGTAGGCACAATGATCAGAAATTCAAGACTCACTCTCAGCCATATACTGTGTTCAAGGCCACACAGTATATGAAACCTTATGTGAAAAAAACTAAATATGGGATGAAGAGATGGCTCAGTTGGTAAAGTGCTTGCCACTTAAGCATGAGGACCTGCGTTTGGATACCCAGTGTCCATGTAAAAGTTGTGGAAGCATGCATCTCTAATCCCAGCACTGGGGAAATAAAGACAGGTGGATACCTAGAGCTTATTGACCCGTAGTCTAGTCAAATCCAAGTCTGTGAAATCCAATTCAGTGGGAGACCCTTTCTCTGGGGATGGGGAAGGAATGACCACCAGACAACAAAACAGCAAAACCCCCTAAATATAGTAAAGAAATAAATTCATATTAAGACTTACATTTAGAGCTAAGGATATAACTCATTAGAGTGCTTACCTAGCAGATATGTGGGACTATCTGCTAGATAGACTATCTGCTAGCCAGAAATGGCTCAGCTTTTTTTTTTTTTTTTTTTTTTTGGTATTTTTTTGAGACAGGGTCTCTCTGCCTCAAAATACATACATGCAGATACGTACATGCAGCTGCCCTGGAACTCACTATGTAGACAAGGCTGGCCTTGAACTCACAGAGATCTGCCTGCCTCTGTCTCCTGCATGGGATTAAAGGCATGTGACACCATGCCCAGCATGGCTCTACATTTAAGAACACTTGCTGCTCTTGCAGAGGACCTAGATTTGGTTTCCAGCACCCACATGGTAGCTAAGGCCTGTCTGTAATCAGTTCCAGGGATCTGATGGCCTCTTCTGTCCTCTTTGGGCATTGCACACACATGGTGCACATACATACATGCAGGTAAAACACTCATACACATAAAATAAATATAAATAAAATGTCTTAAAAACAGGCATGATAGCACATGCCTGTAATATCAGCACTCAAGAGGTGCAGGCAGGAGGTCAGAAGTTGAAGGTCATTGTTGCATCATGAACCCCAGGCCACCAGTCTGGAATACATGAGACCATGTATCACAAGTTTTTTGTTGTTGTTGTTGGTCTTTTCGAGACAGGGTCTCCTGTAGCTGCAGCTGGCTTGGAACCCACTATGTAGACCAGGCTGGCCTCTAACTCACAGAGCTTCCCCTGCCTCTGCCTCCCCTGTGCTGAGGTTAAAGGCGTGTGCCACCATGCCCAGTTTGTATCACAAGTTTTTAAAATAGCAGCCAGGCCTGAGGTGGTGGTATGTGCCTTAATCCCAGTTACTCAAGGGGCTTCACAGGGAGATTGATAGTTTAAGACAAACTTTGGCACTTTAGTGAGATCTCATTCTCAAATACAGGGACAAAATTATAATATAAATAACTATAAACAAAATTATACATAACTATTTTGATTTTAAAATATATTTGTTCTTAGCTGGGAATGGTGGCACATGCCTTTAATCCCAGCACTCAGGAGGCAGAGGCAGGTGGATCTCTGTGGGTTCAAGACTAACCTGGTCTACATAGTGAGTTCCAAGCCAGCCGCGGCTACAGGGAGACACTGTCTCAAAAAAAGAAAAAGGACCTAAATAAATAAATAAATAAATAAAATAAAATATATTTATTCTTGCTTGGTGTGGTAGTGCATGCCTTTGGTCCCAGCACTTGGGAGGCAGAGGCAGGTGGATTCTCTGTGGTCCAAGGCCAGCTTAGTCTA
>NW_008337935.1:94525-96701 GCF_000622305.1 Nannospalax galili
TTTTTTAAGTATGAAAACTTATGTGAGTTGTAGAACTTTAAAATGTTTTATTATTATGTTTATTTTATGGTATGACTGAATTGCCTACATGCAGGTAAGTGCTTCTGTGCAGTGCAATGCCCTCGGAGGTCAGAAGAGGGTGTTGGATCCCCTGATACTGGAGTTAGAGATGGTTGTTAGCCTCCATGTGGGTGTTGGGAATCAAACCCCAGTCCTCTGCAAGAGCAGTCAGTACTCTTATCTGCTGAGCCATCTCTAGCCCCTAAATTGTAGAACTTGTGTAAGATCTCTTGCAGCATTTAGTATTATAAGAGAAAGTATCAACAAACACAGGAAACTGTCTTTTTTTGTTTTATTTTTTAAATATTTTGGGCTGGAGAGATGGCTCAGCAGTTAAGAGCACTGGCTACTCTTGCAGAGGATCCAGATCCAGGTTTGATTCCCAGCACCCACATGATGGCAAACAACTCCTTAACTCCAGTTCCAGAGGATCTGATGCCCTCTTCTGACCTCCTCGGGCACTGCATGACATGGGTGCACTTTTACACACATGCGGGTAATATACACAGAAAATAAAATTAATAAAATTTTTTTTAATTTAATTGCATTTATTTATGTGTGTGCATGCACATGCCACAGCACATATATGGGGTCAGATGACAATTTTAGGAAGTTGGTTCTGTTCTTTCACCATGTGGGTCCTGGGAATGAACTTTGTAGCAAATACCTTTACCTGCTGAGCCATCTCTGGGCCCTTGTTTTGTTTTGTTTTTGTTGTGGTTGTTGTGGGTTTCTTTCAGAGTCTTACTGTATAGCCCTGGCTAGCCTGAAGCTCGCTATGTAGACCAGGCTGGCCTCAAATGCACAGAGATTCACCTGCCTCTGCCTCCTGGGTCTGGAATTGAAGGCCTGCACCACCATGCCCAGTCTCATTGTTTTGTTTTGGTTTTTTTGGATGTAGACTTTCATGAAGTTCCGGTTGACTTTGAACTCCATATGACTCTGCTGGGGCCAGCCTTGAACTCCTGGAGGAGTCTCTGTCTCTCTCTGTCTGTCTCTCTCTCTCTCTCTCTCTCTCGTCTTTTTGAGATAGGATCTCCCTGTTCCAGCTGCCAGGAACTCACTACGTAGACCAGCAGGCTGGCCTTGACTCACAGAGATCCACCTGCCTCTGCCTCCTGAGTGCTGGGATTACAGAATCTGGGTTTTTTCTTTTGAGACAGGGTCTCCCTGAGGCCCAGCTGTCCTGCAACTCACTATGTAGACCAGGATGGCCTTGAACTCACAGAGATCCGCCTGCCTCTGCCTCCTGAGTTCTGGGACTAAAGATGTGTGCCACCACACCTGGCTCAGAATCTGTTTCTTAATAGTGACCAAAGTCAAGGCATGAGATTTGCCTTATTGTGAGTGATTTGTTAATAATCTGGACTGGGTGTGGTAGCACACACCTTTAGTCCCAGCACTTGGGAGGTAGAGGCAGGTGGATCTCTGTGAGCTCCAGGCCAGCTGGGGCTACAGGAGACCCTGTTTCAAAAGGACCAAAAAAATAAAATAAAATAAAAATAAAAAAATAAAAAAAATCACTTCTAGGCCTGTTTCTTTACTAGGAGAATGTGAAAGGGGGAAAAAAAAAATCCCTACTTCACTTTTTAAGGCCCCAGGACACGTGCTGCTGGTATGAACTCAGTGATGAAATCAGCTGAAATGATTCATGCAGTTTTGAAAATGAATTCAGCTGATTTCTTTAACTGGCACATTGACTGCAGGAGAAAACAATGTGCTTGACCTCATTCTGCAGACTGCTGGAAACTAGGGTTAATGTTTACCTCGGACTGGTAACATGAGGCCTGGTGTTTCAGAGGGTTTTGATGAAAGGTGTTAGTGATATCCAATCTGTTTGAACTGCAATTCAGGTTAACTATTTTCTTGTTTGGTTAAACAGGAACTCTCTTTTGCTCTTCTTTTAGTGCTGACTTGGTGCCTGGCACTCTCCAATAGTCTAGTCCTTCCACCTTTTGGGGACATTGTTAGAGTCCCTGAAGCCATGCCAGTCACTGCTGGGCCCTGTGTGTGAAGCACTGCCCTGATGAAGGGCACTTCTTCCCTTCTGCTCAGAGAATGAGTGCTGCCGCTGCCTCCTCCACCTCCTCCCCTCCTCCCCCTCCTCCTCCCCTCC
>NW_008337935.1:97253-140076 GCF_000622305.1 Nannospalax galili
GGATCTTGGTGACTACTTAGAAGCGCTTGCGGCAGGTCCCCGCCCCCAGGTTCAGGCTCTCCCAGTAAGGGCAAGATGCAAAGGTAGAGGCACCTTGGTCCTCAGCATCCCAACTTGAAAGGGTTGCGTCGGCCGGCGGAGCCCACCCACCCATTCCCCAGCCCAGGACCGGCCGGCCGCTCTCCATGGTACTGCGGAGAGCTCAGCTCCGCCCTTCTCTTTCAGAAGGACAGCACCCGGCGTCACGTAACCCAGCCTTCCTGGGCTCCACCACCGCCTCTTCCTTCCTCTTCCTCTTCCTCTCCTCCTCCTCCTCCTCCTTTCTTCTTTTGTCATCTTTTATCAACTGAAGGAACAGTTTCTAAACACAAGACGATTACTTAGGGCTGAGCAGCTTTAAAAAGGCAATTAGCATAAAGTAAGGATGCATCATAGCCACAGAACAGGGCAACTGGAGGGGCTGTAACTCAGATTACACATGCAACTGCTGGGAGTTGGGAACAATGAAAAGGAGCAATTACTTGGTGGACATTTAAAAATTGTTTTCCTAAAGCTGCAGTTGTGTTTCTTTTTCAACTCAGGGTCAAGGGCGTGGGTGAAGCGCTTCTTAGAAAACAGGTGGGACCGAGGGGATTTATTTATAACTAAGTGGAAGCACAAAGAGGCTTTTATTGTTGATAGCTGGGCTGGGGGCATGCCAGGAGACATGTCCCAGGGAGCACTGCTGCCAAGCTCTGACACACAGAAAGCTGACCTAGCCTTTTAGTTTACCATTTCAGAGATTTCAGCCCGTGGTATTTGGCTTCATTGCTGCTTGTTTAGAAGTTCTATCAGAGGACTGCACTGAAAGGCCCATTATGGTGACATTAGAGCAATCTGAATTCTTAGGAGCCATTCGAAGGGAAATAGAGAAGCGATAGATTCATCAGTTCTCTGTGGAATGGCTGTTGGGCTTGGGTAGGGACACAGCTTTGAGACAGGACATACACGGACCATCCTCCCTGTTCCTTTGAAATGACAAATTTAAATTCAAGCATTCCCCAAATCCTCCTAGACACCGAGGTGGGAAGATAAAAATCATATCATTTTAACCAACAAATTTCAGTTTAGCAATGTTTTTCACATTCAGAACTGAAAGTCGGAGGCTGAGGGTGTGCGTGCAGAAAGGGAGGAGGAATTTTGTTAGAATCAACAGAATCCTAAAGTACCAGTGCTGGGAAAGTATTTTAGAGATGTTTTCTTGACCCTCTTACTGATGAGAAATCCTAGACCAGAAAAGCAAAGTCCAAAGAGACAGATCCAGGTGGTGACAGAAGCAGGTGGATGCCAGGTCCACTCACTCCAGTACTGGAATCGAGCTACTACACCTTAAGAGGTTTGGACAAGGGAAACCACAGAGCAAGTGGCCCTGTGATTCTGTGATTCTCCTGTCCTCCATGTCAGAATCCTCACATCCTAAAACAGTAAGTCAGTTCTGTTTCTCTTTTGGCTTTTTTCAATCTTTCCTTAGGAAATATAATATTTAAGTATAATAGAGAGGAGGGAGAGGAAAAAAGGAAACGATCCCATAGACATTCTTTCAAACAATTCACAGCCTGCAGTCTGACAGTAAAAGCTCCTGGGGCCTTCTAGGCTGTGTCAGCTGCTGTAGTCTCATCCTCCTGCTGGACAGCAGTAATTTGTTTGCCATAGCAACCTGAGTCCTAAAGATTTAATATGCTGCAGTCCAGGGACCACATGAAACTCAAAGCCTCAGCAGTTCAAAATAAGCTGGCTGACACCATTTAAAGTGATGGGGGAGGGACGTGATCATTGGTACCATATAAAATGTAATAGTAGAGCGTGTAAAGCTTGGTCTTGGGTCTCTAATTACCGTCCTCTCACCTTTATTATTGCCTTGCGCTCTACTAGACATACTGTTGCTTCAACTACCAAGCCGTTGCTGCAGTAATTTATGTTTGTTTCTTTGAAGAACATGCGTTTAAAAACAGAAAACCACACAACTGGGGACTTTTTTGGTATGGATTCCTAGCAGATCGCTGGTCCTTAGCATTCAGAATATATTAAGCACCTTGGTTCTGTTTTCCTGTCTATTCTCATTCTCGGTGACCTTCTCAAATTCTGGGAAGTATAATTTTCCTAATAAACATCTTACAATAATTATCTATTAAAATATACCAGTTTAGCCAGGCGTGGTAGCGCACACCTGTAGTCCCAGCACTTGGGAGGCAGAGGCAGGAAGATCTCTGTGAGTTCAAGGCCAGCCTGGTCTTCCAGGACAGCTGGGACTACAGGGAGAGCCTGCTTCAAAAAGACAAAAAAAAAATTATATATTAAAAAAGGGGGCTAGAGAAAGAGCTCAGCAGTTAAAAACGCTGGTTTAATCTTTTTGAGACAGGGTCTCCCTGTAGCCCCAGCTGGCCTAAAACTCACTATTTAGACCAGGCTGGCTTCCCAAGTGCTGGGATTAAAGGTGTGCGCCACCACGCCCAGCTATACCAGTATTTTAAAAATGATTTATTGTGTGTGCATATATATATATATATGCATGTGAGTGCAGGTACCGTGGAAGCCAGAAGAGGAGTCAGAGCCCTTGGAGCTGGAGTTAGAGGCAGTTGTGAGCTGCCCCATGTAGATGCTGGGAAACAAACTCTGCTCCTCTAGAAGAGCAGCAAGTTTCTTAATTGCTAAGTCATCTCTCGAGACCCAAATACACCAGTTTTGCTTTAAACCAAAAGTTTCTAAATGTCTTAGATAATTGAAAATGGCTTATTGTCATTATTATTACCATTAATTATTTTTTGTGATACTGGAGGTTGAACCTAGACCCTCCTATATGCTAGACAAGCACTCTGCCACTGAGCTATATTTCCAGCCATTCTTATTATTTAAAAAAGATTTTATTTTTTGGCTTTTTTGAGACAGGGTCTCACACTATAGCCCAGGCTGGTCCAGAACTTATGGCAATCAATTCTTCTGCTTCAGCCTTCAGAGTACTGGGTTCAGAGGTCTGTGCCACCTGAAAAGAGATTTATATACAACCTAGTAAACACCAACAATTAATTTTTAGAAATCAACTCAAATGTTTGAAAAGCAGTGTGGGGGATAATAATGATACCTGATATTCACTGAATCCTTTAAACGTCCTACAGTCTGCTAAACACTGTATACAACCCTATGAAATAAGTATTTTAAAAAATGTCATGTTTTGGGGCTGGAGAGATGACTTAGCAGTTAAGAGCACTGGCTGCTCTTGCAGAGGACCTAGATTCAATTCCCAGCTGCCACATGGCAGCCGACAACCATCCATAACTCCAGTTCCAGGGGATCCAATGCCTTCTGATTTCCTCAGGTATTGCACAACAATACATTCATACACCAAAATAAAAATAACAAAAAAAATTTTTTTTTTGGTCTTTTTGAGACAGGGTCTCTCTTTAGCCCCAGCTGTCCTGGAACTCACTATGTAGACCAGTCTGGCCTCGCCTTGAACTCACAAAGATCTGCCTGCCTCTGGTTCCCAAGTGCTGGGATTACAGGCTTGTGCCACCATGCCTGGCCAAAAAAATATTTTTAAATGCCCATATTTTACCTGGTGTGTTGGTACATAACTGCAGTCCCAGCACTTGGAAGACAGAGGCAGGCAGATCTCTGTGAGTCCAGATTGATCTACATAATGATTTCCAGACCAGCCTAGGCTATGTAGTGAGACCCTGTTTTTTAAAAACAAACAAACAAACAAACAAAATTTCCTTTGTTTGTTACTATTGTTTTTGAGATAGGGTCTCACTGTGCTGCCTGAAACTTGATTTCCATTTTGATTGTGGAATTTGGACATAGAGAGAGGGTAAACTATTCACTTAAATGGCACAGAGCTAGTTAAGCAGCAAAGAGAGCCAGGAGAGTCTGATTCCAGAACTTATGATCTTAAAGAAGTATAAATTATGGCTCCTACCCTCAATAAATGTATAATCTAGTTGGGGCAAACATGACTAACCCACATTTTAAGCCCAATAAGTTATGTAAGATAAACATATATAATTAAGTGCTAAATTGAATGCTGTTAACTGTGAGTGCCTTAGGAATTGGGAGGGCAGAGGTTGGCATGGATTAGGCAGGAAGATTTTATGGAGGAATAGCCTTGAAGCTGGGCTTTGATTGGTCTCTGAGATGTGCATGAGGAAGGTTAAGAGGTATAAAAGTACTAGATGCAGGAAGGAACATGACCGTGTCCTAGGGATGAAGCAGCTACCCTGACCACAGCCATGAAGAACTGATGTGAAGGGGTGGACCAGCTATGATCACCTTTAAAGTAAGGCAGAGTTGGCTTATAACATTAGAAAGAGTCACTAGCTGGGAGTGGTGGTGCATGGATTTAATCCCAGCACTAAGGAGGCAGGTGAATCTCTGTGAGATTCAGGCCAGACTGGTCTGCATAGTGAGTTCCAGGCCAGCTGAGGCTACAGAGAGACTCTGTGTCAAAAAGACCAAAAACAAACAAACAAACAAACAAACAAAAAAAACCCAAAACAAAAAAACCAAAAAAAGAATCACTAAATGCCCTGGATCAATAAAACAATATAACAAAGCAATGTTTAAATAGGGTGTGTTTGGCTGCTGGTTTAGGTGGTTCAGGTCTGTAATCCCTGCAATCCCCCCACTGGGGAGGCTGACCCAGGACGATTGCTGTGAATTCAAGGCCAGCCTGGTCTACATAGTGAGGTGAAAGGAAGAGCCCCTGAAGAGTGACACAGGAGCTGAGCCCTGATACAATTGGTCTTCTTAGTGAAGGCTGTCATCTTGGCAAAGGCACAGGATCTGCTGTAAGGGAGGAGAATCCTGCATGCCAGGCTGAGCTCAGGAAGATTAATCTGTTGATGGGCACAGGAAGGAGGGGAAAGACGCCTACGTCAAGAGAATTAAATTTAGGGAGAAGACGCAGCCAGAAACTACTCACTTTATTTTAGAGAAATGTTGAGGAATGAAATAAACGAGGGAAAAAAATTATCTGTGTGTGTGTGTGAGAGTGATGTGAGTGCAGGTACATGTGCCACATGTGTGATGTGCAGGTACATGGTGCCACAGTACATATTTGAGGTTAGAGGACTTCTGGGAGTCAGTTCTCTCCTTCCACTTATATGTGGGTTCCAGGGACTGAACTCAGGTCAGACTTGAATAACAAGCTCTTTGACTTGATGAGCCATCTTGCCAGCCCTGAAAATTTTAAATTTGATTTTTTTTTTTTTGGTCTTTTTGAGACAGGGTTTCCCTCTAGCCCCAGCTATCCTGGAACTCACTATGTAGACCAGGCTGGCCTTGAACTCACAGAGATCCACCTGCCGCTGCCTCCTGAGTGCTGGGACTAAAGGCATGCACCACCACGCCCAGCTTTTTTTTGGTCTTTTTGAGACAGGGTCTCCCTGAGTTGCTGTGTAGACCAGGCTGGCCTTGAACTCACAGAGATCTGCCTGCCTCTGCCTCCCGAATGCTGGGATGACAGGTGTGCATCAGCATGTCCAGCCTTAAATTAGATTTTGAAATATTTGTAAGAAACACCTTTAGTAAGATTAAATTGACACACTGTATAACTCTTTTTTTAAAAAATACTTTATTTTATGTGTATGAATGTTTTACCTGCATGAATTTAAGTACACTGGTATTGTGCCATGCCTACAGAGGCCAGAAAGGGTGTCAAATCCCCTGGAACTGGAGTTATAAACAGTTGTTAGCTGCCATGTGGGTGCTGGGAACCAAACCTGGGTCCTCTGGAAGACCAGGCAGTGCTCTTAACTGTGGGCCATCTCTCCAGCCCCTCTTCTTCCTCCTTCCTTCCTTTTTTCGGAGATAAGGGTCTTACAGATGATGTTCCAGGTACAGCAGTTACTGGTGACAATAATCCTAGGCTTGACTTGAAGTCACTGTCAATCATAGTAATAACAAAGAACAATGAGTATTTGGTACAGTACATCCTACTTTCCATTCAAGAAAAGCAATACAGAGGAGAATAGTATATATGTGCTATATTACCAAGCACTGAGTGAGTGAGTGTGTGGGTGAGACAGAGACAGAGACAGGGAGATTAATTTTTTTTTTCTTTTGGTCTTTTTGAGACAGGGTCTCCCTGTAGCCCCAGCTGTCCTGGAACTCACTATGTAGACCAGGCTGGCCTCGAAGTCACAAAGATCTGCCTGCCTCTGCCTCCCAAGTGCTGGGATCAAAGGCGTGTGCCACCACGCCCAGCTAGATTAATATTTTTTAAAAATATTTTATTATGTTTATTTTATGTGTATGAGTGTTTTGCCTGCATGTTTGTGAGTGCGCTCATGTCATGCAATGCTGGAGGTCAGAAGAGGGCTTCAGATTACCCTAGAACTGGAGTTAAGAACAGTTCGTCGCTGCCATGTGGGTGCTGGGACTTGAACTTGGGCCCTTTGCAAGAGCAGTCAGTGCTCTTAACCACTGAACCATCTTTCCAGCCCTGAGATTAATATTTTTGTTTTGTTTTGGTCTTTTTGAGACAGGATCTCCCTGTAGACCCAGCTGTCCTGGAACTCACAGAGATCTGCCTGCCTCTGCCTCCAGTACCCTGCAATTACAGGTATTCACCATGACTCCTGGCTGTAATTGATAATTGACAGAATAAGGAACTAAGGGTGTGATTCAGTTGGTAAAATGCTTGCCTAGCATGCACAGTATTGATCCCTAAAACCACATGTGGTGGACCGGTGCATATCTGTAGTCCCAGCATTTGGAGGCGGAGGCAGAAAGATGAGAAATTGAAGATCATCCTCAGCTGCATAGGAAGTTCCAGGCCAGCCTGGGGTACATGAGACCCTGTATCAAAAGAAAAAAAAGAAAAACCAAACATTAAATAAATAAATAAGCAAGTAAGTGAAGTGCCTTACTTCTATAAACTCAATCATTTCTTTCTAAGGTTCAGTCACACGAGTTGGGAATTTGATTAGCTCTCTACAGTTAAAAAATATTAATCTCAGCCGGGCGTGGTGGCACACGCCTTTAATCCCAGCACTATAGCACAGTTAACATGCACAAAGCCCTAGGCTGGATGTGATAGTGCACTCCTTTAATCCCAATACTTGGGAGGTGGAGGGAGGAGAGAGAGAGAGAGAGAGAGAGAGAGAGAGAGAGAGAGAGAGAGAGAGAGAGACTGAAAAATATCAGGGTATCATGTCCTCTGCTCCATAGCCTACCTAAGCTTTCAGTCTCACAGTATTGAAAATAGAAACTCCATGGCACTCAGACTGTCAGGAGCATGTGAGGAAAACAGTGGAGAAGGCAGACAGCAGAGCGCAGGCTGCTGAGGATGTGCCCCGTCATCTGCCAGCCAGGATGGGGGGCTCTGATCCCAAGGGCATGATGACAAGGTCAGCTTCATCTTTCCTCTTTGTCCTTGACAAGAGCTCAAGCCAGAAAGAGCATCTGTCAAATCTAATTAGGACAGAAGAAGGTGAACAGTGGACGCCCAGCTCTGAAGTGACAACCTGGTTTAATGAGGTGGAGGAGCTCAAGAGGGATGTGTGCCTGGAAAGGGTTCCTTTAGAGGAATCCTTTTCTTAATTCAAACTGCAAAATACATCTAACTGGATTCTTATTTGCCTTCCCAGAAATGTTTAGGTCCCTGGGCTTTTTAACACATGCACATCCAGCGAAAGCAGAGGAGAGCCGGGGGCTGTCTCAAAGGTGAGGCTGCGAGAGAAACAGTGGCTTGGCGCTGTGTGCATGTGTTGTTCGTGGGCTGTTCACGGCTCTTTTTTTGTATTAAGTTGCATCCATGGTGTTAATATTTCTCTATTTTGCAGTCTTTTTAGTATAAGGCTTATAATTGGATTCTTGACATTTCACAACTGCCTGAAATTTTGTTAGGGCCACAAAGACATTTTTTAAGATACAAAAATTTAATTATAATTTTGACTTATATTTTAAATGGACCCTGATTTGAGTGGTTTAACTCTTGCATCCTGTTTTACAGGAAAGAGATGTTTTATAAATTCAATTAAGTAAGTTCCTTAAAGAAACAGATGAGCTGGGCGTGGTGGCACACGCCTTTGATCCGAGCACTTGGGAGGCAGAGGCAGGCGAATCTCTGTGAGTTCGAGGCCAGCCTGGTCTACATAGTGAGTTCCAGGACAGCTGGGGCTACAGGGAGACCTGTCTCAAAAAGACAAAACAAAACAAACGAACAACAACAAAAAAAAACAAAGAAACAGATGAATACAGATTATTGAAGCTTAAAAAAACATGCAAAAAGACTATCCACTAATAGCAAATGTGCTGAATAGTGATGGTTTATAACTTTACCTCAGTATAGGACATTTAGACATCTGAAAAGTAAAAAATAATATCTGTGAAGTGGGAGGGGGAGAATGGGCATGAACACTATAATTAGCAAGTCTCAGTCGGCCTGATTTGGTGCAGGTTCTATTTGCTTTCTCTTTAATCCTCACAGCAGTCTGTGGGGTTTGTTGCCAGTCTCTCCACTCTGCAGTTAAGGAAATTGTCTCAACAACACAAAGAAACAGGAGTCCAGGTTGGTCTGGTTCCAACCTTAGAGAACTGCTCAGGACTGTATTTCTGGTAGAGATAAGAAACATTAAAATTTAAAAGCCATTGAATTCATGCTAAAATGTTAGCCTACTCTGTCCCAGTCTTGGTCTCTCACAAGCTGGGGCTTTTAGCTTGGTGTATTTGAGCCTCTTTGCTGCATGTTGTTAACTTTTTGTTTTCTAATAGCATCTCTGTTTTTATTTTTTTCTCTGTCCTTTATTTCTTTCCTTTTCTTTTTTAAAAAATTATATTTATTTTTATTTTATGTGTATGCATGTATTGCCTACATGTAGGTAAGTGGACCCATGTTGTGCGATGCCCATGGAGGTCAGGAGAGGCTATCAGAGCCCCAGGGACTGGAGTTACAGACAGTTGTTAGCTGCCATGTGGGTGCTGGGATTCAAACCCAGGGCTTCTGCAAGAACAACCAGTGTTCTTAACAAGAACAACCAGTGTTCTTAACCGCTGGGCCATCTGTCCAGCCCCCTCCTTTTGTTTTCTTTTTAGATACCCATTAATGTCAATGAATTATCTGGTAACAAGATACAAAAAAAGCCTCCCATCCCTGTGCTCTCACCTCACACCAAGTCCTCTCCCCAGAGAACCAGTGTTAATATTTCCCCTTTGGTGGTCATGGGTGTGTGTGTGTGTGTGTGTGTGTGTGTGTGTGTGAGTGTGTGAGTGTGTGTGTGTGTGTGTGGCATGTGAGTGTGAGTGTTCTGTGTGACTTAAAAACATAAATGGCGCCACGCTGTATCTTTTGCTCTAACTTGCTTTTTCTTTTCTGTCTGTGCCTCATGGAGATCTTTTCACGGCCATGTTTTGAGTCTCATTCGTTCTTCTAAATTGTCTCACAGCATCGCATGGACTGTTGTGCTCACTTGTCTAGCTCTAGCTTTGTCTATGTTCTTGGAATGACTTAATGGCATAACAAGTCAACATTTACCTGGATTTGTATTCACGGGTCAGGTTGAAACAGGCATAAGCTTTATGGCTGATTGGAGTGTTACTAACAACATGTAAGAAAGGAAAGGAAGGTAGCAGGGACCCACACCTGCACTGTGAGCCAGAAGAGAGGCCTGGGGAGGCAGGGACCCACACCTGCACTGTGAGCCAGGGAGGCCTGGGGAGGCAGGGACCCACACCTGCACTGTGAGCCAGAAGAGAGGCCTGGGGAGGCAGGGACCCACACCTGCACTGTGAGCCAGGGAGGCCTGGGGAGGCAGGGACCCACACCTGCACTGTGAGCCAGAAGAGAGGCCTGGGGAGGCAGGGACCCACACCTGCACTGTGAGCCAGGGAGGCCTGGGGAGGCAGGGACCCACACCTGCACTGTGAGCCAGAAGAGAGGCCTGGGGAGGCATGGCACATTAGCTATCTCTCTGCCTCCCAATATTTAACCACCGGTCTCCAGTCATTTACTTGTTATATATGAGATTTTCGTACTATGCTTCACAGGTTGCTGCTGTGGGTACATGCGCTAACACACAGGAAAGAACAGCAAGCTCACAATTCGGTATATACTGAATTGTGGCTGCATTTCTTGGATTTGGTCTTTGTTATCAGGTATTTTGTTGTGAGGCACAGAGGAGGGTGGTTGGTTAATAAATGGAGTTATGGATTTCATTAGGAGCCTGAAAACACTGGCAAGCCAGGCACAGTGATGCAATCTGTAACCCCAGCCCTTGGGGGACTGAAGCAAAAACCCACCTGGGCTACATAGTGAGACTGTCTCAAAAAAACAAAATGTGTGGGAGACAGCCGGGCAGACAGATAGATGCCTGGGGGTATAGTTCAGTGATAGAGCATACATGACTTTAGGTTCAATCCCCAATACACACAAAAAAGATACTAGCTACTAACAGCTGGATCAGTCCATTTGTTCTGGTGTGACTGTTGATTAGCTGTGTGGCTTGAGTTAATACTTGTCATAAAGAAAGTAAGGGCTGGGCTGGGCGTGGTGGCTCACGCCTTTAATCCCAGCACCCTGGAGGCAGAGGCAGGCAGATCTCTGTGAGTTCAAGGCCAGCCTGGTCTACATCCTGAGTTCCAGGATAGCTGGGGCTACAGGGAGACCCTGTCTCAAAAAGGCCAAAAATAAAAAATAAAAAAAGAAATAATAGAATATGTCGCCCTGTCGTGTGTGCTACCTTGTTTAATTTTCACAGCAGCACCCTGTGAAATATAAATCAGCCTGTAGGATGGGCTGAGGTTTAAATGAGCTGATATATGACAGGAAGTATTTAGTACATTTCGGTGCAAATGATACATGGTATGTATCATCACTCTATGCAGACCGGATGGTCTAAAGTCGGGATTAGCACAGACCTTCATTGTTCTCTTACAGCTTTTGTTTATTTTGAGATGGTTTCAAGTAACTGGGGCTGCGTTTGAACTCCTGATCCTCCTACCTCTGCCTCGGTAGTGCTAGGAATGAGTGTGTGTCACCAAGAGCTCTAGCTTTAGAAACCTTTCTTTAGAAAGTGCTTATGATTTTTTTTTTGAAGATTCTAGTGTTTATTTTTCAGAATGGAAATGAGGTGCTTATGATTTCTAAATTGAAGTTCTTTAAAATATGAAGCAATCTTGGAAAGATTTTTGAGCCAGCTGGTTGGAAAGCCTCCTGTAACTCACTGTATGCGTATCAGACAGTGGCAAACACAAGGCAGCATTGTGAGCACTGGAGCCCACTGTATTATCAACATTCTCTTTCAGTTCCAAATATAAATACAGTCCTTTAACACCTGCTCATCTGTTCTAGTTGGGCCTCATCTGGGGGGTAGATTATCTCTACCTTAGCGACGGTGTGGGGCTGGTTTCCCGGCTGAGAGGCTGGGGCAGCCGCGGGAAGAGGTGCAGTGGGGCCATCTAAGGCTTTCTCAGAAATATGCAGATATTCCTTTGTTCTACTCACAGTATGAGTCACTATTTAGCAGACCCAGTAGGAACTGTTATGGGTCTGTAAAATTCCCTGAATTGACCACTCAGACACTGAGTCTCAGTTAAAAGGAGCGCTTTATTGAGGCCAACCGGTTGGGGACACAGTCTCTGGAGCTGCCCTGCGACCCCCAAACAGTGAAAGCGCAGAGCTTTTAAGCAGAAAACCCACAAAAACCACAAAGCCAGTGGTTTCCATAGAAACTATACACAGACTAGTCAAGAAAGGAACAATCTAGGGTTGATTTCCAGAACCTTTACCTATAGTTATTGGCTGTCTCACCTGGGGCAGAACGCCCTCTCTCTTCTGCCCCAGATCATTCCCATAGAGACCATACACAGATGTACCAAGTATACTGTCATTGGCTAGCTCAGAACGTTTTTTTTTTTTCTGCCCCAGACCATTGCCAATGAAATCGGTAAACAGAAACCAGGAAAGGGTTTGAACAATGAAGGGGATTTTCAGAGTCAGGTGGAAAGGAGGTTTTTTTTTTTTTTTTTTTTTTTTAGAGGATAGGGAGGGGGTCTGAGAGGCGTTCTCCTTCAGAACTACAGTAGGGAGCCCAAGGGTGCTATGCAGAGACTGAAAGGACTGAATTTTGGGGTTAATTTCCAGGAAATAAACCTGTACTGTTTCAAAAATGGCCACTTGCTCCTTCTAAGCCCAGTCAGCTTTCTCTAACCCACAGAACCTGTTTTCAATTTGTGTGTGAACTCATTCCAGCCAGTCCAAACTGGAATTCCAGTTGGACCTAAAAGTCCACTTCAGCTGTCAAGAGCAGAAACCATGTGTGAATTTTGGTCTAAGACTCAGGCAGCTAGGGCTCGGGGAATGCGGTGCAATTCCTGAGGATGAGCCAAGCCCCTTTGCCTTAATTCCAGGGACAGACAGTTGGAATGCTTTTCTTTTAAAGGGACTGTATTAAATTATCCTTTTTGTTTTGTTTTTGGTGGTTTTGTGCATTATTTGTTAGATAAAAAGGGTGGCAGGGGTCAGGATCGCCAAGAAACAGAAACAGGACTCTGGCAAAGCGAGAGTTTATTTCTCGATTAGCAGGGCTGGGTCTTGGCTTGGGAGTGAATGAAATCAGCAGCCTAATGGCTCCAAGAGGGGCAGCTTATAAAGGGAAGGGAATGGGGAAAAAGAATATTTTTTCTGCTGTTTGGGGCTGCTCAGGGAGGGCGTGGGGTCTGTACCTGGTGAAACTTATTGAGGAAAACATCTACTGTAAAACATGTTTTCTACAATTACAGGGTTCCAGGAACCCACTGTAGCTACAGGGCTTGGGAAACCTGTTTGTCAGACTGCGGAGCATGCTCTGGTGATCACAATGCATTGGGTCACCAATTCCTGGAGCTGTTTTGTCAGCTTGCAGGTGGCTGGTGGTTGGCTGACTTAGACCCTCCTAGGGGGGTCTTATGGTTTCTTGGGTTGGGGTCATCTGGATCTGAACCCTGTCATTTATTTGAGGTAGTAGGGATTGAACTTGAGGAAACCACCACTGAGCTATAGCGCTAGCTTGTTTTTTATTTTTTTGAGACAGGGTCTTTTTATGTGGTCTAGGCCAGGCTTGAACATGAGATCTTCTTACCCTGGTCTCCAGAGTTCTGGATTACAGGCATGTGCCACTATGTCCAGATTAAATTATTTTATCAGAAAAATGTTTTATAGCATAAAAAACCCTCTTATGTAAAAAACAAACAAACAAACAAAAAAAACCTCTTATAATGTAGAAAGTTATTGGGCCTAGTCATCTGGCTTCATAAGTTTGCGTGCTTTTCTGATAAACGTAACTTTTCCTTTCTGCTGACTCTAAGCATGCTCTCCATGTGGCTGACCATCAAACCAGCCTAACTCACATAGCTTGGCTGTTTTCTCTTCTCCATTTTCCTACTCTGGGCAGCTGCTGAGATTACAGCTTGCCTGCTCTGTTTTTATTTATTTTTTAAGCTATTTTATTTATTATTTTTATTTTATGTGTATGAGTGTATTGCCTGCATGTATGTGAGTGCACCCATGTCATGCGATGCCACGGAGGTCAGAAGAGGGCTTCGGATTCCCCTGGAACTGGAGTTAAGGACGGTTCATAGCAGCCATGTGGGTTCTGAGAATCGAACCTGGGTCCTCTGCAAGAGCAGTCAGTGCTCTTAACTGCTGAGCCGTCTCTCCAGCCCCTCTGTTTTTATTTTAACATCTAATAAAATTATTTTTACTTTATCTTTTTTTTTTTTTTTTTTTGAGACAAGGTCTCCCTGTAGCTCCAGCTGGCTTGGAACTTGCTTTGTAGACCAGGCTGGCTTCAATCTCACAGAGATCCACCTGCCTTCTAGATGCTGGGACTGAAGGTGTGAACTACCACACCGAGCTTATTTTCCCTTTATGTTTAATAAAATTGTCCTTAAGCTTTCTTTTGAATCCATTCTAATTCTTTCATTAATGAAACTAAGAACCCCGAGGGGATCCTGATTTCCCTGAGATCAGTAAGATGGTTCAGTGTGTAAAGCACTTGCTGTGCCAAGCCTGATGACCCGAGTTTGATCGTCAGAACCCAGGAAAAGGTGGGAGAAAACGAACTATACACACACTCCATGGTACGTGTACACGGCCCCTACATACACAATAATGATAAATAACATTGAATTTTCAAAAAGACCCCCATTTTGAAAGGGAAGATACTTGGATTTGTTAGGCTTCCAACCCACGCCAGGTCTGGCAGAGTTTTGTCACTAGGTCCGTTCTTTTAATAACTTGTAAAGAGTGAAAGAAGCCTTTTGTTATAGTTTATTTTTTTTCCTTTGGAGATCAGGTTCTGCTCGGCTCCTATATTTTGATAGACACACTAATTTTGCAGATGACAAAAGGTAAGGAGGGCGCTAGAGTCTCCCCTCAGCATCGGTCAGGGCTGCACTACCTCTTCTGAACGCGATCTCTGAATTTTATTTTGATGTGGAAAGGCACATGTATGAAATTTTTGCCTGGAAACTCAGATTTTAAAAAGGTGGGAGTGGGGCTGGAGAGATGGCTCAGCGGTTAAGAACACTGGTTGTTCTTGCAGAAGACCCGGGTTCAAATCCCAGCACCCACATGGCAGGTAGCAACTGTCCATAACTCCAGTCTCAGGGGTCCGACAGCCTCTTCTGACCTCCTAGGGCATTGCATGACACGGGTGTACTTACCTACATGCAGGCAATACATGCATACACATAAAATAAATAAATTAATTAAAAATTTTAAAAAAGATGGGAGTGTAGTTCACTGGTAGAGTGCTTACCTAGCATGTGAAAGCCTTGGGTTCCAGTCCATACCATGAAGGAAAAAAGAAAAACTGTAGCATGTTAGAATTCTAAAAATAGAGCTTGCATTTCACAGCCTTTAGGGCTCAGAAAAAATATGTGCTCAAATTGGTATTGGTGATTATTTTGCTGACTCCTCCTAAGAGAAGACAGCTGGTAAAAAAGACTTGAGAGAAAGCCCATTTACCAAGAAGAACAAAGGAAAATCCGGCTGCCTCCCCCTCAGACAAGGGCTTTGCTTTGTGTGAGCTGAGACTCCAGTGTGAGCTGACTCCCTCTGGGGGCTGTGTTCCTAGCATCAGTTTAGGAAAACCTTTGGTTCTGCGGTCCACAGGGGTACAGGGAGATGAGTGCCTGACCCATAATGTTATCAGCTCCCCTGGTCAGGTCCTCTCCCTGAAGGACACTTAACAATACAGCCACAGGGAGGGATTCCCTCCTGTTTCTCTGCAGATAAGCAAATGTCAGGCATCTTCCTGTGTCCAACCCCCAGTTCACTAAAAGTTACTAAATAAACCCTACTCCTTTTTGTCCCCCAAACAGTGAACTCTAGATGCTCCTCCGGTTAGATTCAGATTGTGAGGGCTGCAGCCCAAGTGGTTACCTGCAGGATCTAGGAACTTTCTCTTGCAGTTGAATTCCTAATTTGGGTTTTTTGGGTACTATTTTTGTGAACAAGAGCTTGTAATTAATGCTTGTAGGTGTGCTGAACCAGGCTGAACAGAGGCCTAGCAAACAGCATAATTTCTTTTCCCCTTTTAAATAGATTTTTCTCTTTTGTTAAATTTGTTCATTAACAGTTTCCACAAACACTAGTGCATTCTGATTGCCCTATCCCTCTCCTATTTCCCTTACCGGGTTACCTCATACACAAGTCCCCTTTTCACATGCATGGCCTTTTGTGTTGTGACCCACTGAGTTTAACCAGGGCTGCCGGTGTGACTGTGGGTCTGCTACTGTTCATTGGAGCACGAGTTACTCAGTGGGTACACAACTGAATAAAATATGTACCCTTCCCAGAATCCCTCAGAAGCCCAAAACTCAGCGAGGAGGGGTCGGGCCCCTCCCTGATCTATGATCGACTGTTGACAGGCCCAGTAAACAGCATCGTTTCTAGTCCAAGTGTCCATGTATGAAACTGTCCATCTCTGGGGCTTCACTCTCTTACTAGAAGAAAAATGAAGACGAAAGAGCAACGACTGCAAGTGGATGGCACTAGGTGGTTATTACCTAAACTTTGGGGTAAGGCGGAGGACGGGGAGAAAGCACCTGCCTAACATGAAAGCTGTATTTTGGCGTCGTCCTGCTAACAGTTCCCGGCAACCAGGCAGGCCCAAGAGCAGACCAGCAGCCGGTCATCTTTCTGCGCGCTTCAGCTATAGGGGCAAGAGGTGGTACCACAGCTCTCTGCCAGTGGATGGTGATGACGCGTTCTTAGGAGATGAGTTCCGAGGCTCCTGTCAAATGAGCGAAGAGAAAGAGGAAATGGGGAGAGGGGGCGGGACTGGAGAAATGGCACCCGCACGATCCCAGAATAAAGAAGGGCAGAAATGACAAGCTCGTTCACCTCTTGCTCGTTTTTCAAATTTGCCTCATAACCTCTTTTGATATTTGGCAAACCCCACTAAGACAGGGTAGAATGCATCAGAGCCGACCCCTGCCGGGTTCTGCTTTTCATTCTCGTCCGGGATTGTCTAAAATGACGTCACCCTAAAAACCAAACCCATCTTTTCGAGCTCTAGGAGGCCTCGAACCTCTGGGACACGCCAGCCGGGACCACAGCAGGCCTGAGCTTTCTCCCTACAGGAGGTCGGCTCGGCGGGGCTGCCCTGCTCGCAGCTGCTGGGCTTCGGGGCTAGCCTGCGGCAGCGGAGGGCTACAGAGCAAGAAAGTGCGCGGTGCATGCCGGGGGCCCGGCACCCGCGAGCGCTTTGCCTCTTCCTACCGGCAGGCGGCGCTGTCGGCTCTGCGGCGCAAGGCGGTTTCCGCCGCAGCCCTGGGAGCCGCTGCCCCCGCCCGACCCCGTCCTCGCCCGTCCTCGCCCGTCCTCGGTTCCGAAGCCGCTTCTCCACCGGACACTGCCCGCTAAGGTTTCCGCACCATTGTGCCTTTTAAAAATAACGCTGTCCGTGCTTCGGAAGCTCCATCCGAGTGTGCGGCGCGTCGATCGCCACGGCCTTCCTCACGTGTGTCTTTTGGTTTTTGCAGCTCTAGAGACTGAACCGTGGGCCTTGTACAAAAACCAAAAATAAACGAAAGCATTCTACCACGGAGCTAGCTCCTCGGCCCCACCACGTGCTGGGGGAAGGCTGCACCACCACGCCCGGCTCTTAACGCTGAGCCATCTCTCCAGCCCTATTTTCTCCTTTTTTCTTAAGTAAATACTTCTAAAAAACAAAAACCATTTAGGTTGTAATCAGTGAGTTAAAAATTATTTCAAATTTTCGAACAGACAGAGCCTCGGATACAACGAACGGGATATAAACTGAAGATGAGAGAATCTTTTAAAAAAATCTCCTTCCTGTCTTTCCCGACCCGGCAGGTACGGACAGGAGCTCGCGAAAATTCAGCTGCGGCGCCATCTGCTGGACACGCTGCGGTACTGCAGAGATCTGTGGTCGGGAGGTGCCGGGTCCCAGCACAGGCCGTGCACTCGTCCGGAGACCCCAGGCGGACACAAGATGGTCTCGCTGCTGAGCTCTCGGCTCTGGAGGAACCAGGATTGGTGGTCTCAGGAAAGCCCAGGGTCCGTTTCCTACACGGGGCACACGGCCGAACGCCAGCTAAACTATTCTCCATCACTGCACGCAGGGCCACACCAGCGGCAGAAGTCACGGGGCGCTTGTTCTCCTGAATGGATTGATTTTACAGAATGGAAGAAAATTCAAAGGTGAAAGGGCAACAGAAATAAAATTAATTTGGGATTTGGAAGACGTTAAAATGTAGCCTTGGCGGTGTGTGATACGAGATCACTAAGCCCCGCTGCCCGTTTTGCAAACTCCTGAGTCAGTTCTAATTCACTTGAAGATTTTTCTATTTAGAAGAGGGCCGACCCTTTCCACCCAATGGTCTAAATTGATTTGCAAACACGTTTATATACATACTTTCAAATAAACCTACATTCCACATTGTTACAACTTTTGTTAAAGCCCACAATCGGAAAGCGCTGGGCGAACTAGTGAAAAGCAAAATTGTAGAGCAGATTCAGGAAGCCGACTCATCTGGGAAAACTCGCTTCAGTGAGAGAAGCTTTCATAAAGGAAACACATTAACACAGCGTAGCTCTGACCTTACAGAGCTTGGTGATTACTTTCTAACAAAACTGGGGTTTTGGATTTTGGAATAAGCTATCAACAGTCTCCCTGAAAGAGGTGAAATAGCTTTATTATATGTGCCTACTGGAACCTCACTGGTGATGGCATTTTGGGTTCATGTCAGCTGACAGCCATATTCAGTCAGTGATTTCTAGCTCAGCCTCTGGGGTTACATCTGTCTGATTCTAGTGCCATACTCAGCCCTCTCTAGAGCTGCTTGCAGAGGATATCAAGCAAACAGATGAGGGGCTGGAGAGACGGCTCAGTGGTTAAGAGCACTGGCTGTTCTTGCAGTCACAGCACCCACATGGCAGCTAACAACTGTAACTCCAGTTCCAGGGTATCCGACAGCCTCTTCTGTCCTCTGAGGGCATTGTGCTACAGTGGCACACTTACCTACATGTAGGCAATACACGCATACACATAAAATGAAAATAACAAATAAAAAAATTTTTTTTTGGTCTTTTTGAGACAGGGTCTCCCTGTAGCCCCAGCTGTCCTGGAACTCACTATGTAGATCAGGCTGGCCTTGAACTCACAGAGATCCACCTGCCTCTGCCTACCGTGTGCTGGGATTAAAGGCCTTCGCCACCATGCCTGGCCTACAAATAAAATATTTTTTTAGAAAAAGAAAACATGAGAAATAAAAATCCATCTAGCACTAGCAATGAATGGATGGACTGTGTAGGAAACTGGAAAAATGGGCATGTCTTCTCAAAAGTTTTGATTTTGAACTTTTTGTTTTGTTTTGTTTTGTTTTTGAGACAGGGTCTCCCTTCAGCCTCAGCTGGCCTGGAACTCACTTTGTAAACCAGGCTGGCCTTGAGCTCACAGAGATCCCCCTGCCTCTGCCTCCCAAGTACTGGGATTAAAGGAGATTGGTTTTAAGCTTTTGTTCTATTTTGTTTTGTTTTTGTTTTGAGACAGGGTCTCACTGGATATCCCTGACTGGCCTGGAGCTCCTTTGTAGACAGGCTGGCCTGGAATTCACCAAGATCCCAGAACCTCTCTCTGCCTCTGCCAGTGCTAGTATTAAAGGGGTGTGCCACAATGCCTGACTCTTATTTTGTTTTTGCTTGTTTGTTTGTTGAGACAGAGTCTATCTATGTAGCCCAGGCTAGCCTCAATCCTGCCTTAGTCTCCGTTCTATTATAACAGACCTGAGTTACTTCCCGGTCTAACTGTAATTTATGCACTGATACTCTTTTGTATTGAATCTTTATTCTAATCATGTAAAGGACAGTAAATACTTAGAGTATTTGAGGATGGCTGTGACCTGGGAGGGGAGGTGGGAACAGGTAGAGAGACAGTCAGGAAAGTGAAAGAGGAAAAATTCAGAGTGCCTTGAAAACCACTGCCTTCCCAGCTGGTGGTAAGAAGTCACAAAAGGAAAGAAAACCCCCAGGGGCATTCCACTTTGGGCTGCCTGGTGCTTTCTGTGTATGGAATAAGTAACAATTAAACACTGCTATAAATAGAGGTTTCCAGACTCCAGGACGTGGTCCACTTACTGCAATCATAATGTAGATACGTACAGAATCTGAGTGGGTCCTTTTCATCTTCTGCAGCAGAATTTTACCCGCGCACCTAAAGGGATGAGGAAGAAAGGGATTTTTGTTTGTTTTGTGCTGCTGGGGATTAAACCTCCATCCTCCTTACACTTTAGGCAAAAGCCCTACCTTGGATCTTTAGCTCCAGCAGGAATGGTTATTCACTACAGGAACCATTGCAGGGGCTCTGGTAAGAAGGCTTCTCTGCTGTGCTATAGAGCAGAAACCGAGGGCATTGTTTCAGCCAGCGGTGAGAGCTGATTTTCTGTGGTTATCTCCCAGAAGGAAGCCAGCCAAGCCAAGCCTGGTGGGGCAGGCTGAGGGAGGAGGCTCATAAGTTCAAAGCCCAGCTAGGCCACAGAGAAAGGAGCATGCAAAGTCCTAATGAAAGGAGTGGTCCAAAATACGGCTCAGATCAGAGATGAAGATGGCTTCTAAGGCATTTGTATTGGGTGGGCTCAGGATTTGGCTCAGTTGGTGAAGTGCTCACATAGCATTCAGGAAGCCCTAGGTTTGAGCCGTGGAAGCAGGATCAGGAGTTCAAGGGCATCTTTGGCTACAGAGTGAGGTCAAGTCCAGCCTGAGTTACAGAGTAAAATTCTGTCTCATCAAAAAATAAGAAAAATGAAGAAAACCCCAAACAAAACAAAAACCCAAACTCATTTTTTGAGTTTGATAAAACACATTCTTAATACTATAAGAAACAAACAAACTTCATTGTCATGGGCAATGTTCATTGTGGATATGCCTGTAGGGAATTATTGGGATTACTTTGAGACAGAAAGACACACTTTGTGGATGAGAGGTCTCATTCCCTGGCTGGGATCCTGGTCTGGGTGTGTGGAGAAGGGGAGCAGAGCTGTAGGGAACATTCTTGTCTCCTTTGCCTGACTGGATGCAGCTTGAGCAGCTGCTTCTGGCTCCTACGGCCTAGACTCCTTGCCACGGTGGACCCTGGACCCCTGAGCTGTAAAAAATCCTATTCTCCTTTAAGCTGCTTCTGTCAGAACACTATCACAACAGTAGGAGAAGTAATTCATTTTAAAAATTCTACCAAGGAGCCGGGCGTGGTGGCACACGCCTTTAATCCTAGCACTTGGGAGGCAGAGGCAGGTGGATCTCTGTGAGTTCGAGGCCAGCCTGGTCTACATAGTTCCAGGACAGCTGGGGCTACAGGGAGACCCTGTCTCAAAAAGACCAAAAAAATAAAAAATAAAAAAAAATTCTACCAAGGGACTAGAGAGATGGCTCAGCAGTTAAGAGCACCAGCTGCTCTTGCAGAGGGCCTGCAAGATTCCCAGCACCCACAGGGTGGCTGATAAACTGTCTATAGCTCCAGTTCCAGGAGATACGCCACCCACTTCTGGCCTCTGTAGGCATTGCACAACACAGGTGAACTTACATACATACACACAAAACACCCATACACGTAAAAATGAAAAATAAAAACCAATTTTAAAAACTAGCTCAGCAGATAGAATGCTTGCCTAGGATATACGAGGCCTGGGTTTAATCCCCAAATTAGCATAAAACAGGTGTGATGGCACTTGCAGGTAATCCTAAGCACTCAGAAGGTGGACACATGAGGGTCAGGAGTTGAAGGTCATCCTCAACTATTTATGGAGTCTGAGGCCAGCTTGGGATACAGGGGCATAAAACAAAAGAAAACAAAAATCCAAACCTTTATGAAGGAAGATATTATTAGAATACAAAATATTTTGTTATAAATTGTCATATGAAAATAAAAAGACAAAAGAAAACAAAGTACTTGTATGACCGCAGCTAGTCCTGTTCCTGTGCATTTGTAACCTGTAACTTCCGACAACGCTGTTCTTCAGCGTCATTGGTAACGAGAGTGAGACTGTAAAACCACATAAAGTTTGTTTGATCTGCTTTCTTCTTGCTTTGTTTTCGCTATAGGGTTTTATTGGTGTGTCGTGAGGAGGGACCCTCAGCTTCATGGAGAGGCCTTTACTCAGCTGTGGTCTACTAGTTGCTTAGAAGAAAGTGGTTTTGAACTTGTCCTTCACTTTGATGAACAGCTCTGAAAACCAGTTCCAGATCTTGTCCTTCTGTTTGATGTGGTCACTGGCTGCCCAGGCTACCCCCCAAGGTAGTCCCAAACTCCTTCAGCTTATTTGGTAGATGCTCCAGTGTGTTGGGAACACCTTGAGTCACCTTGACAGGAACAGGGGCTGGTTCTAAGGATGGGTCAGGACAGCTGATATAGGCTTGTTTTGTTTTCTGAGATAGGGTCCCATTATGTGCACAAGCTGGCCTCAAACTATGTAGCCAAGGCTGACCTTGAACTTGTGGTGCTCCTCCTGCCTCAGCATGAGTGCTGAGATTACAGGCATAAACCACCATACTCAGCTTTTATCGAATTCTTTTCACTTTACCAGTGTTTTGTGGACATGCTATGCACTTTAAAGTTTAAGTTTTTGTAAACCAGAGTATGACGCAGTGCTTCCTATTGAAGCTTTGAGGATTCTGGCAAAAGCCTCCCCTGGATCCTCTGCTGATTTAAAAAATTATTTTTATGCCAGGTGTGGTGGTGCACGCTGTGGGAGGCAGAGGCAGGTGGATCTTTGTGAGTTTGAGACCAGCCAGGTTTACATAGTAAGTTCCAGGTCAACTGGGGCTACAAGGAGAACCTGTCTCAAAAAGACAAAAATAATATATATATATATTTTTTTTCTTCTAAATCTCAATCAGTTATTTATTGGCTGTCAAACAAGTTTCACTTTTACAAAAATTTATATTTTTACTTGATGTGTATGAGTGTTTTGCTTCCAAGTATGCAAGTGCACCACATACATGCAGTGCCCGTGGAGACCAGAAGAGGGCATCAGATTCCCCACCACATACATGCAGTGCCCGTGGAGACCAGAAGAGGGCATCAGATTCCCCACCACATACATGCAGTGCCCGTGGAGACCAGAAGAGGGCATCAGATTCCCCACCACATACATGCAGTGCCCGTGGAGACCAGAAGAGGGCATCAGATTCCCCACCACATACATGCATTGCCCGTGGAGACCAGAAGAGGGCATCAGATCCCCTGGAACTGGAGTTACAGATTGTTGTTAGCTGACATGTGCGTGCTTGGAACAAAATCTGGGTCCTCTGCAAGAGCAGTGAGTGCTCTTAACCACTGAGCCATCTCTCCAGCCCCAGTGATAGGATTCTTAGAAGCTGACAGAATACAGCATGCTCCCCCCTTTGTGTATGGCTAACAGGAACAGCAGAACTGGGGAGTCCCAGGATCCCAGGAGGTCAGGGCTGGAAGAGGCCTTAGAGACCATCCTGTCCAGTGCCCTCAGGTTGTGCATGTGGAACTGGAGCCTTGGAACACCTGCCCAAACCACAAAAGCCACAACCAGCAGAACACTAAGTAGTCTTCCAACTTTTAACAACTCAACAGGCCCTGGGTGAATTCTGGAAATTTTCAGCTAGAAAGAAAAATCAGTTATCTGTCCACTCAGGATCATTTTTATTTTTATTTGGGTGCAGGATGGGGGATCAAACCCAGGGCCTAGAGAATGTTAAGCAAGGGCTCTACCAACCCACCTCGAGTTTTCCTCCCAAAAACTTTCAACAGGGGGCAGCAAACTTCAGGGCTTACAGTTATTTTACAGTACAAGAGTCTCTCTCTCTCTCTCTCTCTCTCTCTCTCTCTCTCTCTCTCTCTCTGTTGTTGTTTTAGAGGCAGGGTTACCTAGAACTCACTATGTAGACCAAGACAGCCTCAAACTTTAAACAGTTCTCTTCCACTTACCAAGTATTGGGATTACAAGCAAGACCAATAAAATATTAAAAATCAAAAACAACCTCTGGACACTGAAGCTCAGGGTTGGGGGGTGCACTAACTTTCTTTTTTACATATAAATTTAGTCTTTTTTGAGACAGGGTCTCCTTGTAGTCCCAGTCGACCTGAACTCATTATATGGACCAGGCTGGCCTTGAACTCAGAGTGATCCACCTGCCTCTGGGACTACAGGTGGGCACCACCACTCCTGGCCCCATTTATTTATTGTGTTTGTGTGTGGGTATGCATGTGCCACAATGGGGGTGTGTAGGTCAGAGGAAAACTTCTGTCCTTCTACCCTGTGGGTCAGGGGATTAAACGTAGATCACCAGGCTTGGCAACAAACACTTTTACCCCATAAATCATCTCACAGGCCCAATAAGACATTTTTTAAAAAAAATCTCTAATGTGGAGGCTGGAGAGATGGCTCACTGACTGCTCTTGCAGAGGACCCAAGTTCAATTTCCAGCACCCATATGGTGGCTAACAATCATCTATAACTCCAGTTCCAGGAGATTCGATGCTCTCTTCTGACCTCCATGAGCATTGTACAACACAGGTTCACATACATGCAGGCAATACATTCATACACATAAAATAAAATAACAATAATTTTTAAAAAAATCTCTAACATTGTCAAACACCATCACCTCCAAAAAGAACCATTACTAAATTTTTAAGCTTTCACAATGAGTCAAGCACAGAGCTGGTGCTGTGCACCAATAACCTCATTTATCCTCAGTGGTGAGTGAGGCTATTCCATTCTATGAGGGAAGAGGTTTAAAGAGATTAACAAATTGGTCTTGGCTTCAGAGTGAGACACTGATTTCAACTGGGCCATTCCAGCCATGCCTGTAATCCCAGCATTCCAGAGGCAAGGCAGAAGGTTGCCCAGCTGAGGACAGCCTGGAGAAAACAAGAATCTATCTTCTTTTTTTTGAGACAGGGTCTCCCTGTAGCCCCAGCTAGCCTGGAACTCACTATGTAGACCAGGCTGGCCTTGACTCACAGAGATATGCCTGCCTCTATCTCCTGAGTGCTGGGACTACAGGCCTGCGCCATAATGCCTGGTTTTTTTTTTTTTTTTTTTTTTCTCAGAGATAGGTTATAGCCCAGACTGGCATCAGACTTACTATGTAGCTCAGGAGGACCTTGAACTTCTGATTCCTCTGACTTCTACCTCTTGGGTGTCTGACTTCTACCCTGTCTCTAAAAGACCAAAAAAAAAAAAAAAAAAAAGGCCAAAATTAAAGTTTTTAAACCTGCCATAAACCCTCATGACTGCCTGAATAGAATTAGGTTAAGCAGGGAGTGAGAGGAAGAAAAAGACATTTCTATTGAATCATATGAAAAGAGAATCTAAAAATAAAAAAGCATCCCAGCACTGGAGAGGCTGAGGCAGGAAGATTGCTATGAGCCTGAGGCCAGCCTGAGCTATATAACGAGTTACTGCACATAGCTAAAGCCAGTGGTCAGTTTGAGTCCTCACCTTGATTCTATTCACCTTGACCTCTCGGCAACAGCTGTGACTCAGCACTCCTCCCTTGGTGTTCAGGCCCTTACCCTGGGGTTTGTTCTTTCTCGGGCACCTTCACTGACTCTGCTCCCTCTAGAGCCCAGCGTCCTCATGCCCCTGTGAAGACTTGACTGCCCCAGTTCTCTCTACCTTGAAATAAAGGCAGATTGTCCAACTGCGTACTGTTCACTGCCACCTCTGTTTGGAAGTTAACTTTTGTTGTTGTTTTTTAATAATTTATTATTTTTATTTTATGTGTATGTGTATATTGCCTGCATGTAAGTAAGTGCACCTGTGTGGTGCAATGCCCACGGAAGACAGAAGAGGCTGTCAGATCTCCTGGAACTGGAGTTAAAGACAGTTGTTAACCGCCATGTGGCTGCTGGGATTCGAACTCAGGTCTTCTGCAAGAACAGTGTTCTTAACTGCTGAGCCATCTCTCCAGCCATTGCTTTGTTTTTTTGAGACAAGGTTTCTCTCTGTAGCACAGGCTGGTCACAAACTCTCATTTTATTTTATTTTAAAAAATTTTGTTTTTTTTATATGTATGAGCATACTGCCTACATGCATGTAAGTGCACTTGTGTTGTGCAGTGCTCACAGAGGTCTGAAGAGGGTGTTGGATTACCCTGGAACTGGAGTTATGGATGGTTGCTAGTTGCCGTGTGGGTGCTGGGAATAGAAATTGAGTCCTTTGCAAAAGCAGCCTTAAATCCAGCACTCAGGAGGCAGAGGCAGGTGGCTCTCTGTGAGTTCAAGGCCAGCCTGGTCTACAGAGTGAGTTCCAGGACAGCTGGGGCTACAGGGAGACCCTGTCTCAAAAAGACCAAAACAAACCCCAGAAAACCAAACCTAAAATATATAGTTTTGGGCTGGCCAGATGGCTCTGTGAGTAAAGGTACCTAACACTAAGCCCAAGTTCCATCCCAAGTAGGAGAGAGGCAACCTTCTAAAGCTGTAGAGGCAGGAGGATCTAAAGGACAAGATCATACTTGCAACATAGCGAGTTTGAAACCTTGTATCCAAAAAGTAAAATTTGCTATCATAAAAGCAAAACCCATTTCTAGGGTTGTATTACTTACTTTTCTGTTACTGTGATAGAAACACCATGACCAAGAGAACTTATAAAAGGAAGAGTTTTGAGAGATGGCTCAGCGGTTTAGAGCACTGACTGCCCTTGCAGAGGACCTGGGTTTGATTTCCCAGCACCCACATGGCAGTTGCAAACTGTCCTTAACTTCAGTTCCAGGGGAATCCAAAGCCCTCTTCTGACCTCGGCAGCATTGTACAACATGGACTGCATGCACTCACATACATGCAGGCAATACACTCATACACATAAAATAAAAATAATAAATAAAAAACATTTTTTTTGGTTTTTTTTGAGACAGGGTCTCCCTGTAGCCCCAGCTGTCCTGGAACTCACTATGTAGACCAGGCTGGCCTTGAACTCACAGAGATCCGCCTGCCTCTGCCTCCCGAGTGCTGGGATTAAAGGCATGCACCACCACGCCCAGCAAGGGAATCTTTTTTAAAGGCAGAAACCGCAAGCAGCTGTAAGGACAGTGGGTCACAGGGACCCTTAAATGTAGCGATAAGCAAGTTAACAGAAGCCAAAACAAGCAGTGGTTAGCATTTTCTTTCTTTTTTTTTTTTTAATGTAATTATATAAGCTTATTTATTAACTTTTACAGAAAATTTATTGAGAATTTCATACATGCATATAAGGCATTTTGATCAAATCCATGCCCACTCCCTCCCCTCCAACATTCTCCCCTCTGAAGAGGTAACCCTAAAATCTTTTAAGGATTAGATACATGCTCCCAAATACTGTTGACATTTTTGGCCTTTGGAACAGAGTATGTTGCTAAAGGCCCGAGGACATTTTGACTTTTAGCCAAGAAACTGGCTACATTTCTTTGGGGTCTTTTTACCCTAACTGCCTAGCCAGTTCCTACCTCCTATTCTTTTTTTTTTCGCAGCTGGCCTTGAACTCACAGAGATCTGCCTGCCTCTGCCTCCTGAGTGCTGGGATTAAAGGTGTGCGCCACCAAGCCCGGCCCTACCTCTTATTCTTATCACGCCATCCTCTGAAGGGATTATACAAATTGCCAATAGGGAATAGGGACGCAGACTGCTCTGGCTTCTTCCATGCTGAACAGGGATGCAGGGTGAGGCAACTGGGGTACCCCTTTAGTGGGTCTATCTAAAAGACTCCCAAATTGCATAACTCTTGTCTCTAAGGGGAGAAGAAAGTCCTTGAATCATGAAGAGGAGGTGTGAAGGAGAAGTAAAGGCTCAAGAGTAATTAGCATTACAAGTTCTACACAGGGAACTAGAAAAAAGTCAGAACAGGGCAATATACTTAGCCCTCCCCAAATCCAGGAGGCCATGTGTGATTAGGGTCAAATTACATACAATTGGCTGGGAAGAGTGACTGGATACTCAGGTGAGGGTCCAGTGACCCTGCTTGGCCCTCCTTTAATGGATGAGCACAACTGTCAACAAGCCCAATTGTGACTATGTTTAGCGATCAGGCTCAGCTGAAGTCGTGATGATGGTAGTTATTTCATGCAGAAGGGACTGCTGTATAGCATCATCTTATTAAAAGGACCACCATGTGGAGGCAGGATCCGGGGGCTGTCAGGCTGTCGTCTGGGTTCTCAGGCCCTCTGGTAATTGGAGGCCAGAGGGAAGCCAGAACCCGGCACTCTCTGGTGGTCTGCTGAGCTCCGTTAGTCATTTTCTTAACATATGTATAGAGACCTTGACAGTAAGGAGCTTCTGATTATTATTATTATTATTATTATTATTTTAGCATTTTACAAAGAAAGATGGGTTGTTTTGGTTAGTTCCCTTGTCAAGGTGAGAAGCACAGTTGCAGTGTCTGAGCAAACACTCTCCTAAGGGAAAGTGACTAAGTTCAAACCTGACCTTGAACTGATTGTTTTTCTAGTTTTTGAAGTTTAAAGTGGCTGCTTTGTACAAAATGCAGTTGCTGTAGTCATTACACCAGCCCCCGGGAGGTAGGGGCAGGCAGATCTCTGTGAGTTCAAGGCCAGCCTGGTCTACATAGTGAGTTCCAGGCCAGCTGGGGCTACAGGGAGATCCTGTCTCAAAAAAGACCAAAAAAGCTGGGCTACAAGGAGACCCTGTTTCAAAAAAGACAAAAAAAAAAAAAACAAAACCGTAAAGAAAAGAAAATCCCAGCACAGGCTCATACCACTCTAATTACATCAGTTGGGACACCAGGGCAGGAAGATTATCATGAGTTTGAGGCTAGGATGAACTACATAGTAAGTTCTAGCCCAGCCTGGGCTACAGAGATACCCTGTCTCAAGAAACAAAAAGCAGCTGAGTGTGGTTGCACATGCTTGCAATCCTAGCGCTTTGGAGGTGGGGTCGGGAGAATCAAGACTTTAAGATCATCTTGGGCTACATACCAAGTTTACGGCCAGCTTATGCTACATAAAACCCTTTGTCAAAGCAAAAAACAATGTGTGTGTTCTTTCTATTATGAATGAACAAGAGTTTTGGGTTCCGAGCTGTGAGCAGTGATGGGTGAGCCGATGTCTGATGCCACATCTGTCATGTTTCACTTTTACTAACGTATTTGTATAAGGCCTTTCATTGAAACAGTCAGCTTGATAACTCTGCTCTGCATGTTGGCACTGGGTAGAGACTAGGAACGCCTCAATTAGGGTGCCTTCAGGGCCACTGGCTCAGAGCAAGGCTAGAAGTAGTGGGCTCTTGCTGCCTTGAGCGTTCTTAGTCTCCACCCTGTGGCACAGGATGTTATTCCTTCTCTGGTTCTCTGTGCTTCCTTAACTTGTTGATTTAGAGAACACCTCACCCCTAGAACAGCCACATCCATACCAACAACCTGTCAGTTTCCTCACAGATATCCCAGGAGCATCCAGTGAGCACGATTTCTGGAAAGCTCACTACAAAAGGCTCAGCAATCAGACTCAGCCTTCAAATATTTGTGTTTGGCAAAAAGCAAGGGAAATTGCTTTTGGAGATGACCTTTCCCTTGACTTTTGACTTATTCTATAATTGGGTTTTGAGAGTAAATGACTATTCTCTGGGAACCACTGAACTAGACTGAGAATTGAAGTTTCTGAATCCTAGAGAAAAGCTGCTTTGAAGTCTGTGGTACAAGGCTCACTTGAGCCCAGGATTTCAAGACAAGCCTAGGCAGCATAGAAAGACATCTGTCTCAAAACCAAACAGTAACAAAAACACTTGAGCCTGATGTTGCATGCCTATGATTCTTCCTACTTAGAACACTGAATTCACAAGTTCAAGACCTGCCTGAGGTACTCAAGGCCAGCCGAGGCAACTTAGTGAGAACCTGTCTTAAAAGAAGTAGAAGGCAGGAGATAGGCCAGGTGTGATGATGCACACCTTTAATGCCAGCACTTGGGAAGCAGAGGTAAGCAGATCTCTGTGAGTTCCAGGCCAGCCAAGGGCTACATAGTGAGAATCAGAGAGAGAGAGAGAGAGAGAGAGAGAGAGAGAGAGAGAGAGAGAGAGAAGAGAGAAGAGAGGAGAGAAAGAGAGGGCTGGTGAGATGGCTCAGTGGGTAAAGGCACCTGCCCCCAAGTCTGAAGATTGGAGTTCCATCCCTGGGACCCACATAATGGAAAGAGAAAACTGACCCTACAAGTTACCCTATGACTGCCACATGCAGTTGTACCATGTATTCCCGCCCCCCGCCCCCGCCCAGTAACTAAATAAATGTAAAAAAAAAAAGTAAGAAGAGGGTCAAGGATATTATAACTCAGTGGTAGAGTGCTTGAGTAGCATGTTCAAGGTCCTAAACTCAATAAACCCCAGTAGTGAAAAAACAATACTGACTTTCCAGAAGAATTGCCTTAGTAATATCAATTCAACTCATTTTTGTTTGCTTAACGTCTTGATTTTATAGCAGCCTCTCTATAAAAGCCTTCCTTGATCCCCCAGGTACAGGGAGGATGGCTGCTGTGAGTGGGAGCACTTTATAGTGAAGGACCCTAATTCAGTCCCCCTAGGCTAAAGAACTGTACAAGGAAATAAAAATAAAAAAATAATTCTGAATGCTAAGAACAAGCTGAGCTGACCTTTTTCATGCTCTTTGCCCAAAGCTGGAAATCATCACAGAAATCCCCCCCTACCTCTGCTTGGCACATAGCCTCTGCTTTTTTGCTTGGCACATAGCCGCCGCTTGTGACGTTACTGCCGCTTTCTCTCTAGTTTGTGGTCTTTGTCTTTAAAAGAAGCCTGTGAACTGGGCTCTGGGCTTCTGCCCTCCGAGTGAGGCAGGGGTCCGTTTTGCGCAAAACGCCAAATAAATCCTCTTGTTTGTTGCATCTCCTGGTCTGAGGACTGAGTTATTGGGGAGCGGCCTCCTATGGACGTTGGGTACCCCAAACTGGGATAGTTCCCTACCAAAGGTCCTCTTTTAAATTTTATTGTTATTATTATTATTATTATTTGTATTTGTATTTTTGAGACAGGGTCTCCCTGTAGCCCCAGCTGGCCTGGAACTCACTATGTAGACCAGGCTGGCCTTGAGCTCACAGAGCTCCGCCTGCCTCCTGAGTGCTGGGATTAGAGGCCTGCACCACCATGTCCAGCTCTTAAATTTTATTTTATTTTATTTTTTGATCTTTTTGAGACAGGGTCACCCTGTAGCCCCAGCTGACCTGGAACTCACTATGTAGACCACGCTGGCCTCGAACTCACAGAGATCCACCTGCCTCTGCCTCCCAAGTGCTGGGATTAAAGGCGTGTGCTACCGCTCCCGGTTTAAATTTTATTTTAATATTTTATTTATTTTATTTTATGTGTATGAGTCTATTGCCTGCATGTGTGCAAGTGCACTCATGTCCTGAAATGCCTCAGAGGTCAGAAGAAGGCATTGGATCCCTTGGAACTTGAGTTATGGATGGTTGCTAGCCACCAGTGGCTGCTGGGAATTGAACCCGGGTCCTCTGCAACAGCAGCCAGTGCTCTTAACCACCGAACCATCTTTCCGGTCTCTATTTTTGGTTTTAGAGACAGGGTATCACTATATAGTCTAAGCTGTCTTCACACTATTTTCCTGCTTTGCCTCCTGAGAATTGCCATATCTGTCATTTGTGTGTGTGTGTGTGTGTGTGTGTGTGTGTGTGTGTGTTCATGTACGGAGGTCAGAGGACAGCTTTGGGTGTTAGTCCTCACTTTCCACATTATTTGAGACAGGGTCTCTCTGGTTCACTGCTATATATGCCAGTGATGTGTTGTCATATAATGGTGTTCAGTGCCTGAACAAAGTCAGCCTGACCCCATTGGTTGGAACCAGGAGTTAGCAAAATCTGTTCTGAGAACTGATAGGTAGAGAACGTGGCGGGAGCGAGCGGGCGCAGATGGAGAGCACGAGCGGATGGATGAGGCACCTAGGCTCAGATGGAATTCTCAGTGGGATACAGATTTATTTCGCACGGGGCACCTTTCCCTCGGGAAGGGAAAGATGTTGGCGGAGGGAAAGAGGGAAGGGAAGGGAAGGGAAGGGAAGGGAAGAGAAGGGAAGGATGGCAGGGAAGGATGAGATGTCAGGGAAAGATGTCCAGGGAAGATGTCCGCCCACGGGTTGTGAGCTGGGACTTTATATATGGGGGCTTTAGGGTGTGGAAGGGGGGAATGTTTGGGGAGAAATCAGGGAGGGGGAAGCAGGAAAAGCCTGGCTCCATTCAGTCTGCCAGCTTCTAAAATCTCTGGTTAACAGGTAGAATCTGCTTATCTTATCTTTGGAGATCAGAGGAGAGGCAGGCTGCTTCTCAGCAGAGTTTGTTTCCCTTGACTCCAAAGGTCAAGGTGAGGTCTCTGTTGGGGAGGGGGGAAACTGCTGCTGGAGATCAGAGGAAAGGCAGGCTGCTTCTCAGCAGAGTTTGTTTCCCTTGACTCCAAAGGTCAAGGTGAGGCCCCTGTTGGGGAGGGGGGAAACTGTGGCTTTTTGGAACCCTAACAAGAACTTACTCCCTCAGATTTCTTTTGGAACTGCTCTCTCTTAAAACAGTACATCCAGCATGCTATGGGGAAGAAATGAGAAATCTGTCTTATCAAAGACTGTGCTCTATCTGACCCCTTCTGACTCAAAATAGTACACACAACCACAAACAGATGCTATCAACCTAATCCTACCCACGTCTGTTGCAATAATGGCATAATTTATTGCTGCCTACAGTGCTTGGTATTTTCACAACATACACAGGTATATACATTATTCTAGGTCAGGAACAAGGAAGGATCATGAGGAATTAAAGCTCTATGTTTAGGTTACAAGAAGAGCCCAAGATCTAGCAAACTTGAACATTATAAACAAACTGAGATAGTGTTAAATGATCTCAAAACAAGATTAACTTTGGTTTGAAGGTTAGGTAAGATTCCATTTGTCCAGAAAAGTCATCCTCACACTAGCTGCCCAACAATTTCTAGCAATTCTCTGTGCCACACATTTCCTGGTAGAGGTGCACTGTGATCACAGACACTTGTGATACTGTATCAGGCTTTCATGTGGGTTCTGGGCATCTGAACTCAGGTAGTCAAGCTTGTGTAGCAAGCATTTTACCTATTGAGTCATCTTTCCAGCCCATCAGCTTTTATAAATTTCTTTCTGTGTGTATGAGTAGGGGAACAGATGTACCACCATGTGAGTAGAGGTCAGAAGACAACTTTGGGCATTGGTCTGCACCTTACACCTTGTTGGAGGCCGGGCCTCTTTGCTGTTTGTCTGAGTGTTTCCGGGCTAGCTGGCCAGCAAGCTTCCGGGCATGCTCCTTTCTTGCTGTAGGAGCACTGCGGTCACAGGCCGCAGTACTGTGTTGGGCCTTTATGTGGGTTCTGGGATCCAAACCAAAGTCCTCAGACTTTATGGCAAGTGCTTCACCCACTGAGCCATCTTCCTAGCCCTCTTTTTATAATTTTTTCTTGAAGCTTATTAGTGTATATATATATATATATATATACACTGAATTTTAATTGTTTTTGTATTAATACTTATATACACTGTATATATATATACCCTACAGTGTATATAAGTATTAAAAGAATACAAAAACATAATTAAAATTCAGATTTCCCTGCAGGGTTACATATATCTTGTATCACATGTGGACACTGCCCATCTAAGGACTTATTTTGCATTCAAAATGTGTTGTATCTTGAGATAGTTTTCAAACGACTTCCATGAAGTGTACTCTATATATGAATTAATTATTATGCCTTTTAAAAGGTACCCTTTCCTGTTCTCCTTTTTGAATGTCATTGTAAACCCACACATGCATTTGTGTATATGTGTGTATATATATATATGTATATATGTATGCATTATAGGTTAGGGGCCGCATAAGGAGAACATGCATTTTTTTTCTGAGATTGAGTGGTCTTACTTAATATTTTATTATGTGTATGAGTATATTGTCTGCATGTATGTAAATGGAACCACATGCATGCAATGCCTGAAGAGGCCAGAAGAGGGTGCAAGATCCCCGGATCTTATGGAAATAAGTTACAGACCATTGTTAGCTGCTTGTGTGGGTGCTGAATATTAAACTTCAGTCCTCTGGAAGAGCAGCAACTGTTCAGAACCACTGAGCCATTTCTCCACCACTAAATAAAACATTTTTTGTGTGTTTTTAAGACAGGGTCTCCCTGCAGTCCCAGCTGGCCTGGAACTTGCTATGTAGAGTAGGCTGGGCTCAATCTCACAGAGATCTGCCTGCCTCTGCCTCCCAAGTACTGTGATCAAAGGCGTGCACCACATACCCAGCTAATAAAAAAAGTTGTGTTTTTTTTTTCTGGTCTTTTTGAGACAGGGTCTCCCTGTAGTCTCAGCTGGCCTGTGACTCACTATGTAGACCAGGCTGGCCTTGAACTCACAGAGATCTGCCTGCCTCTGCCTCCCGAGTGCTGGGATTAAAGGCCTGTACCACCACGCCAGGCTATTAAAGGCCACCTTTTTTTTTTTTTTTTTTGGTCTTTTTGAGACAACTGTAGCCCCAGTTGGTCTGGAACTCACTATGTAGACCAGGCTGGACTTAGATCTGCTGGGATTAAAGGTGTACGCCACCAAGCTCGGCCTTATTATTATTTTTTTAATGTGTATGCATGTATTGCCTGCGTGTAGGTAAGTGCACCTGGACTGGAGTTACAGACAGTTGTTAGCTGCCATGTGGGTGCTGGGATTCGAACCCGGGTCCTGGGTCTTCTGCAAGAACAACCAGTGTTCTTAACTGCTGAGCCATCTCTCCAGTCCCACCTTTAGTAAACTTAAAGGCAGGCCCCAGGAAGCAGGAAACCACACTCCTTGTTCACTTTCAGGGGCATCCCATTCTTTCCTTGTGTAGTTCAACATGTGGGTGATTTACTCCTAGGGAGATTACCAAAGTGAATGAACTCAACCATTAGCCTTGGCAGCCGAGGACTGCGAATCTCCAAAGGAAAATGAAAATTTGTGAAAAAGGAGATTAAATAGCTAATTAGTCAAGGCCAATGGCAACTGGGGCCAGAAAGAGCAAGAAGGAATAGAAGGCACCATTGGCTTCCCCATCCCAGACAAAAGGAGCTGAGGAAGTTTCTGGGACTGACAGGATACTGCCAATTATGCATCAGTTCCTAGCCTTAAAAACACAAGACTTCGGGGTGTGGTGATGCACACCTTTAATCCCAGCACTCAGGAGGCAGAGGCAGGAGGATCTCTGTGAATGCAAGGCCAGCCTGGTCTACATAGTGAGTTCCAGGACAGCTGGGGCTACAGGGAGACCCTGTCTCAAAAAGACCCCCCCAAAAAAAAGAAAAACATTACCATGTACTTTTATGCATACACTGAACAACCTCTAGACATCTCTGAGAATTAGCTCATAACTGTTCGCTACAGTGTGTCTTCTTAGACTCTGGCAGTGATATGATTTTGTGCTTATTTCTTTAAGTGTTCGGCCCACACGCACACCTTTTCCTCATAGGAAGCAAAGGACCACCCTGGGCCTGAGCTGTTGCTGTCACAGACCGCCAGCCCTGCACACTCGGCATGCTGGCTCCTCTGACCCTGTGTGCCGTGCTCTTGTGCTCTGCCTCTCCGTCCTCCAAGCTCCTGCGTGATTCTATAGGAAAGAGTTAACTGTAGACAGCTGTCATTGCCTCAGACTCATGAAAACTGTCTTCTTATACTCTGTGCTTTTGGTATTGTCTATCTTAAATGGTCTTTAATAATAGATTGATTCTGTGTTGCCTTATTAAGACTAAATACTTCTTACCATCCCATTCTTTACCCGCTCATTTCATGGAATTGTCTTTGATGAAAACTGTTTAAGCATTAGCTTGTTTTACTCATACTGTAACTTCTGGCTATGGTTAGCTCTGGGTGCAAATGAAATGTGTAATTCTGTTTTCCATCACTTGTTGAGTCTGAAACCCAGTTAGAAATATTTACTGTATTATGTTTAATACTAAGGGAACCATTATTAAATAATAATTTACTAGATATCAAATTGACTTGTAAATAAGTTCATGTAAGCTGAAATTGTTAAATTACAACATGGTTCCTATGAAGAATATAAACTTTTAAAATGATTACTTCTACTCCAGGGTGCAATTTATCTCTGTGTTTAGATATATTTATATAGAATAAACATTTTCCAAGTCTATGTAAAATATCTCTAAGCATTTAAAGGAGTCTTGGTCATTTAAAACTTGCTTCAAGGCTTGAGGTAAAATCTTAATTGCTTGATAAATTCATTTATGAATATTATTAAAAGGGTTTATTAAATTCTGAGCAGTGTTAGCACAGTTTTCCTTAAGTGATTATGCTGGAGGTTGGGTGCGGTTGCTTCTCTTTACCTTGTGTTTACACACCTTCTTTGATAGACAACTCTGAACTATAAGGTCTACCTGGGAGCTAAAAGCACAATGTGTACATGGGTAATAGTAACTCATTTATTACCTCATATAATAAGATGCTGCACAGTGCTCCTCTGAGTCAGAGAACTACCATCTTCATGACTTCAGCCGTGCCTGCTTATAAAAGGTTATCACAATTGGGCTTGCTGACGGTTGTTATTCCTTCATTAAAGGAGGGATAACTTCACCTGAGCATTCAGCCATTCTTCCCAGCCAGCTGTATGGAATTCT
Organism: Nannospalax galili; assembly: GCF_000622305.1. NCBI lineage: Eukaryota > Metazoa > Chordata > Mammalia > Rodentia > Spalacidae > Nannospalax > Nannospalax galili. The sequence goes on from NW_008337935.1 coordinate 133,385, forward strand.
GCCCTAATTGCAAATGGTCTCCTGAATTTGAAAAGGACTATAGTAGTAAAGATTTATATATATATATATATATATATAGATATTTCCAGAATAAAAGGGATAATGAAATTCATTTTAAACAAACATTAAAAGGTCTGAATAGGTTTATCAAGATACAGAGTTAGTTTTCAGCCCACTCCTGACTTGTACTGCACAACGGGTTACAGATTTAGATTAAATAGGTACAAACAAGTATTGGGTTACCTATGATTATTGAAAGATGTCTTTTATGTTTCTCTGTATTATGCAAATGTTACTTTTGGCACTTTCTTTTACAAATAACAAGAATGATTTGACTCAAAAACTAGGTCTACCTCCTTGAACCAGATATATGTATGCAATTGTTACACCCAGATCTCAGTGACTGCCAAGGAGTTTGGAGTGTGTGCAATAGCAAAGAGCCTTTATTCGGGTTTAAGCTCAGGGCCTCAGATTTCATGCCTCCCTTCCTTCTGAAAACTGTAAATCAGGATATAGAAAACTAAAAGGAGATGGCTTCTGTTTGTACTAGAACAGCCTTTATATGAGACAGACTTAAATTCTTGTTTTAAGGTTCCTTTCCTGGGCTATGCCTAGTTAACTTGTGATGGTAAATCTCTTCCAGTAAATGTTTATTGAGAACGTTTGGGTTTTATGCAAGCTTTATGTATATATTACACAGTAATTAAAGGTACCAGGCTGGTGCAACTGACCTTCTTGGATGGTTAATAACCATACCTAAAGTCCCATTCTAATCTGGACAAAGGGAAGGTAGACAGTGTCCCAGGGGACTATGGGAATCTCTTGATATGTCCTATAACTGTGATGAGTCACCTGTCCTCTTGTTCAGGGAGGTCATGGAGACCTCAGCAGAGGGACTCAAACCAGTGTCCAGTCTGCAAAGAGGAGGGTCAACATAGAAGAAACATTTCCTCCATGCTTCCAAGCAAAGCCTCTGTTGAGCAGGGCCCCTTGACTTATCTTCACATAGATGGAACTGGTAAAAGAAAAGCCTAAGAAAGGAGTCAGGGGCTCCTCCCAAGCCCATGTGACCCCTGAGGACCAGATCCTCAACCAACCTTAAAGTAAAAGTAAATTGTTTTGTTTGGGCCAAATGCATGGTCTTAAACACCCAAAAGGAAAGTATAACCAAAAATTAGTAATCAGTATATTTCTTTAAGAGTCCAAAGGATTGCATTTCCCAGGCATTAGACGTAAGTCCAGGTAAAATGTTATTTAGACAACTATTTCTCAGTAGTGATTTTGTTCTTAACAAGAAAATGCTGTTCAGGTGTAAGACTTCAAATCTTGGTCTCCAATACTGCAGTGCCCACCTGCAGCTACTATTGTTCTAAAATGATGGCTAAATTTTCTCTCCCTGTCTAGAAGACTGATTCTCCCCATTCCAACAGCTATCAGAGTGCCTGAAAACAAATCCTGAGTTCATCACCCTCAAGAGTCCAGCCTTGGCAGCCAAAAGAAAAATGAGGAGGAACCCAATAGATGGATGATTTAGAGGCCCTCATCAAAAAATTCTAATGGACTTTAATTTGGACATTTGAAATTTTCCCTGTTCTTTTTCTGGCTCCCTGTCTAGAACTTGAAATACTGACTACTCTTGCCCTTATGTCTCCTTCGCATCTCCCAGGCACCAGTCAAAGACCTTCCTTTTTCCCTATAGTTGAGTTATGCAATTTGGGACTCTTTAGATTGAACCACTGAAGGGGTACCCCAATTGCCTCACCCTGTGTGCCTGTTCAGCATGGAAGAAATCAGAGCGGTCTGCATCCCGATTCCCTATCAGCAATTTGGGTAACCTTTTCAGAGGGTGGTTGTGATAAGAATAGGAGGTTGAAATTGGCTACGCAGTTAGGGTAAAAGACCCCAAAGAAAAGTAGCCAGTTTCTTTCTTGGCTAAAAGTCAAATTGTTCTTGGACCTTTCAGCAACGACCGTTCCAAAGGCCAAAAATGTTAAGGTATTTGGGAGCTCTTATCCCTAAAAGATTTTATCTTTTACTTAAAACTTCACAATATCAACAATTACCCCAATGGGATATCTTCACTGGATTGTTACCATGGCTTCTACCCTTGTGGGGACTCTGCTTTTTACTATTTTGGTGCTAACCATTGCTCCTTGCCGCTTCATATATTTTCAGGGCCCGTTCTAGACTAATGACTTTTAATTAACCCCAGCAAAACCATTCTCTTGGGTCTGATGACCTGATTTTCTCCTTGGAAACCTCTGTTTGGTACTCCACCCAAATAGATAATGAATGCATATGTGTGTGCCTGAGAATTAACATATCAAAGCCCTGACTGGAAACAGTGGAGGTTGGGAAAGACAAATCACCTTGGATGAATGTGAACAGGGGGTGAAAAGACCTGTGAGGATTAAGGATGGAGCCAAATTTGAACTTGTACTTCCCCAGTGAAGCTGGAAAAACTTTTTTTTTTTGGTCTTTTTTGAGACAGGGTCAAATCCAGCTGGCCTGGATTCGATATGGAGCCCAGGCTGGCCTTGAACTCACAGAGATCCACCTGCCTCTGCCTCCAGAGTGCTGGGATTAAAGGCGTTTGCCACCACGCCCAGCTGGAAAAAACATTTTTAGTAAATTATGTGTGTGGCTGACAGGGGACACCCTAGGAGAAAAAGGGTTCCAGAGACAGTTCCATCTGCACAGGGTGAGGACATAGACAACTCCATCTGCACAGGTTGAGAGGACAGGAGAGATCCATCAGCATAGTTTTGGGAGACAGAAAGTTCTAGTAGATAGCTAGGGAGAAACTAGTGTTTCCTCTGTGTTGACCCTCCTCCTTGCAGACTGGATACTCATTCAAGTCCATCTTCTAGGGTCTCCATGGCCTCCCTGAACAAGAGGACAGTTGACTCACCACAGTTACAGGACATTTCGTGAGATGCTCCATAGTCCCCTGGAACTTACTTGACCTTGGAGGGCAAGGAGCAAAAAATTGTCCCTTTAAGTCCCTCTGACCAGATTACTGTAGACCTCAAAGTCTGGTTGTTAAACATCCAACAAGGTTAGTTCCACCAGTCTGGTACTTTTAATTACCATGTGCTATGTAGATAAAACTTGGGCAACATTCTTAAATAAAACCTTGACTATACGTCCTTAAACTAGTTGACTAAGCTACCACCTTAGAAATTTTAAGATTATCTATATATTTGTCTCATCCTTGATAAATCATAACAAACCTACAGAGACTTTCATCACTTGGTTAGGCTTTCTCATTTTTTTTTCCCGTCAATTCTGGAAATAGCCAGCCATCATAATCTTCATCCATAAATCCTTAGTAAAATATCTCCATTCCCATATCCTTCTAATATCTTTTAACTTTCCATGGACACATGCCAGCCTGGTCTGAGTTCCAGGACAGCTGGAGCTACAGGGAGGCCCTGTCGCAAAAAGACAAAATAATAATAATAATAATAATATACCAAGTAGATTAAAGAAACAAATTCATGTTGACTGTGTATACATATTTAATTATATACTCTTTGTTGAGAATGTGGTTGATCATTTTTAAACCAAAATCCCTTTGAAGTAGACAAAATGAATACATCTTAAAACACCATGAAAGTAAACTCAAAGCAAAAATGGTATTTAACAAATAAGATTTTACCCAACCTATACAACCAGCTTAGATGTTGTTTTATATAGGTAATTAGCACTTGAAAGTTTTGTGAAACAGTTAATAAACCTGGAGACACTTTTTAATAGATTTTAAAATAACTAGGGTACCCATTTATGAGGCCTTTGAATGTATCATCAAAATAAATTTGTACACATGTATTTTGAATAGGCATGCCAAAATAAAATTAATAATTCTTGTGTACAATAAAACAATGAGAAAGGAGAAAGAACTAAAGTGGCCACAGTTCAAAAATTGTTTTGAAACAAGCAAAACATGAAAACAATTATCACAGACACACATAACACAATCACATGAAATCTAGGTGCCCCAAAGGGTAGAAGACAGAAAGCTTATATCTGTAGCTCTTTAATTTTTTTTTTTTTAAGACTTGGTGGTCTAAAGAAAGGGTTAAGTTTGCCATATAGATTTGAGGTAGCCTCTTTTCCCTTTTAAGAACTAAATAACTGAAGGGTGTTAATAAAACCCTGTCAATATAAGAACCCTATCAGTACCTCACAGGGAACACATGCGCAAAGCAAAGTAACATGGCAAGGCAGATTTCAATTCTGTAGAAAGATGTTTAAAGAAATCTGCTTAAAGAGAGAAGAGCTCAGCTGTTCTAGACCATTAGGTTCAGGGATGCACTAGGGCCTTCCCTTAAACAAAAGTCTTACAAGGCATGGTGGGATTAAAAGATTTGAATTTCTTGTCATAAACCAAATTCTAAGTTTTACAGGTTTTGAAAGACTAAACTAATATTTAATGTCTCTTACAGAGGGAGATGCCTTTACATATGAAACCCAGCAAAGTTATGTTATTAGCATAACATAAATCAGAGGACACAGGAAAGACAAAAGGAAACAACAGATTAGTTTAAGAATAAATAAAATCTAAACCAGGCATGGTGGCGCATGCCTTTAATCCCAGCACTTGGGAGGCAGAGGCAGGCAGATCCTTGCAGATCCTGCCTCAAGAGTGCTGGGATTAAAGGCATGAGCCACCATGCCTGGCTAGAATTTTTTTAAGTAAATAATTTATTGAGAATTTCATACATGCATATAAGGTGATTTGATCAAATCCATGCCCACTCCCTCCCCTCTAACTCCTCCCATATCTCTCCATCACTTTTTTCTGATAATTTCATGTGCTCTTTCTTCTTCTTTATTTATTTTTATGGGGCTTTTGGCTACTCTAACATTCCCTCCCCTGAAGAGGTAACCCTAAAATCTTTTAAGGATTAGATAAAAGCTCCCAAATATTTTTTACCTTTTTGCCCTTTGGAACGGAGTATGTTGCTAAGAGGCTCAAGGACATTGTGAGTTTTAGCCAAGAAACTAGCTACATTGCTTTAGGGTCTTTTTACCCTAACTGCCTAGCTAATTCCTACCTCCTATTCTTATTACACCATCCTCTGAAGAGGTTACCCAGATTCCCAATAGGAAATCAGGATGAGACCGCTCTGGATTCTTCCATGCTGAATAGGAATGCAGGATGAGGCAATTGGAGTACCCTTTCAATGGGTCTATCTAAAAGATTCTCAAATTGCGTAAATAACCCTAAAATCTTTAAAGGATTAGATACAAGCTCCCAAATGCTTTCAACATTGTTGACCTTTGGAACAGAGCATGTTGCTAAGAGGCCCAAGGACATTTTGACCTTTAGCCAAGAAACTGGCTTCTTTTCTTTGGGGTCTTTTTACCCTAACTGCCTAGCCAATTCCTACCTCCTATTCTTATCACACCATCCTCTGAAGAGGTTACCCAAATTGCCAGTCAGGAATAGGGATGCAGACTGCTCTAACTGCTTCCATGCTGAACAGGTGTGGGGAGCCGCCTGCCGTCCCTGCAGACGCCATTACAAGATGGCGCTCACATCCGGTTCATGCTGAGCAGTAAATAAGTCAGTACGCATGCCCGAAGTAATTTTCCACCTTCTAGTCTCTGCCTACCTCGTGGCATGATATGGGCTGATGAGTTTGCGACCAATCAAGAGTTGCCACGTCCAAGACGGGCTTACTAACCTATATAAGGGCTGGGTTTCCGACATTCGGGGTCTTCGCCCTGTAAGCTTATGCTCTCCCTCTCAAGATGCATTAAAGCTTTTCTGCAGAAGGATCCTGAGTGTGCCGCGTCGTTCTTGCTGGGGCTTCTTCCATGATGAACAGGGACACAGGGTGAGGCAATTGGAGTACCCCTTCAGTGGGTCTATCTAAAAGACTCCCAAACTGTATAATTCTTATCTCTAAGGGGAAAAGAAAGTCCTTGAGTCATGAATAGGAGATGTGAAAGAGAAGTAAGGCAAGAGTAATTAGCATTGCAAGTTCTACCCAGAGAACTAGAAAAAAGTTGGAACAGGGCAATTTTCAAATGTTCATTTGCTGTAACTATGTGCTGGTAGTAGCTTGTCTCTTGTAAGGTTTGGCCCTGGAGTACAGCTAATTTCCATGTGCTTCACAGGTCTAGGCATATGGCTAGAAAAACTTTAAGTTTTCTTTAGAAACTAACAAATATACTATGCAAAACAATAAGAATTCAAATAGTCACTTTTAGAAATCAGCAAATATACCATATAAAAGATGTTAAAATCCAAATAATTCCTATAACTACCAGGTAAAGATGTCATGCAAACAATGTCAAAACCTAAAAGTAGTCCCTTTTTAAAAATCAGTAAATATGTCAATGTAAAAACTTAAAGCAGTCATCTTTAAAACCCAGTAAATATACCATACAAGAATTTAAAACTCAAAGTAATCCCCTTTAGAAGCAGGCCCAAACAATGTTAAAATCTAAACTCCCATTGTGGAGATCTGGCTTTACTCCCTTAGTCTAAACTAGAAATGCACTGCTTATTCTATGACATCAAGAAACCAAAACAAAAATAAACTGTTAGGTTTCCAAACAGCAGCAGCTTCCGCCCCCCCCAACAGGGACCTACAGACTTTGGAGCCCGAAAAAGGGAACTGAGCTGATAAGCACCTTGACCTTTGAAGTCAAGGCAAACAAACTCTGCTGAGAAGCAG
>NW_008337935.1:140128-141167 GCF_000622305.1 Nannospalax galili
TTAGAAGGTGTTTTTCTCTTATCTTAAGAGGGAAAAAGTAAACACTTCCAGACCCTAATCCTACCTGCTTTTCCTGCTTCCCCCCTCCCTGATTTCTCCCCCAAACATTCCTCCCTTCTACACCCTAAAGCCCCCATATATAAAGTCCCAGCTCACAGCCCGTGGGCTGACATCTTTCCCTTCCCCGAGGGAAACGTGTCCGGTGCGAAATAAAGCTGTATCCTGCTGAGAATTCCATCTGTGCCTCGGTGCCTGCCTCCATCCGCCACCTCTCCATCCCAACATTTTTAACCTATCAGATGGTGCCGAGACCGGCTCTTACTTCAAGGGACCTCCCACATAAAACTTTCAGACTCGCTTGTCGTTATTGGCCGCTGCGAACACCACAGATTCAGCATTAAGGTACACTTCCACCCTCTATCTCTCTCCCCTCTCCCATTCCTTTCAGCTCTCTCTCCCTTTCTCTCTCTCCCCTTTCCCCTTCACTACTCTCCGCCAGTTTTCTTTTCATCTCCTTTTCCAATCAATTTCGGTCACTCCCGGACCTCACTCAAGGCCACTGGACAGCACTGGTTTCTGCAACCGTTGAACTGCCCGGCACAGTTACTGTGTCTGTCCACGCCCACCTGGGAGTCAGACCTGCCTCCCTGTCACACTCAAATCCTTTTCCCTACCTCAGCTCCCTTCCCTTCCTCACTCCTGTCATCTTTTGCTTTCCCCCAACATCTCCTCTCTCTCTCTCTCTCTCTCTCTCTCTCGCTCTCCCTCTCTCTCTCCTCTCCTTCCATTCACTGGCTACTCTGAGCTTCATCTAGGCCTCTCCATTCATCTCCATTCCCAGCCCATCTCGGCCTCCAGGCCCACTACCTTGTTTCCTACTGGCTGGTCACGCACCACATTGCTGAACCTCTCCCAACTCATTCCTACTTGCTCAAAATCACACCGGTGTGTGGGAGGTTTCCGCCCTGCCTTTGACTACAGGATGCTGTGGTCACTGGCAGGGACACGCACAACTCGTATTACCCCCCCCCCGTGATTG
>NW_008337935.1:145370-152518 GCF_000622305.1 Nannospalax galili
GAAAACTAACGCATACTAATTTTAATCAGTTGTTACTTTCCTTCCCTTCACATGTATACGAACGCCTGTCAACCATCGAGGACCCTGTTCAGATGCATGGAGAGACAACCTCTGCTGCCTAGTGGACCCCTAAACCAGCCTACCCCCCACATCGACCCTGTCCAGCAGGAAGTAGCAAGATGACAATGGCGCCCCCTATCCTATAACACAAAAGGCTGGAATGTTAGGGTTCCAAACAGCAGCAGCTTCCCCCCCTCCCCAACAGGGGCCTACAGACTTTGGAGCCCGAAAAAGGGAACTTAGCTGATAAGCACCTTGACCTTTGAAGTCAAGGGAAACAAACCACTGTACCTGTGGACGGGAAGCAAAGTTCTCGGGACCTATTCATTCCTAGATACAGGCTATGCTGAAAAAGAAACTCATGAGTGTTAGGGTTTAGACCTACAGCGGCGCACCCCTCCCCAACAGCCCTGAGAACCTGGAACTGAGTTAATAAGCACCCTGGTCTTTGAAGACAAAATAAACAGATTCCACCTTTTGACCAGAGACCCCAGGAGTGGCTTCCGCACAGCAGGTTTGCCCTTTGATCTTAAAAGTGTGAAACAGACACCTCTTGACCCAGATCCTGGCTGACCCATGGAAGGGGCGGTTTTTAAATGAAGCTGTTCCGACGAGGCCAGCCCCCCCCAATTTAAAAAAAAAATCTTCCCACCTTCTGCACCCCGCCCCTGAAGCTCCCCTCATAAAGGCTTCGGCTCATGACCCGTGGACTGACATTTCCCTACCAGGAAAGGGAATCTGCCAGTGCAAGGCTTCCTTTGCCAATCAACTCTACTCCACTGGAGTTTTACTGGTGCTCTTGTGCTTTCTCTCGATTGACGGGATTCATCTCTTGACTTTATCAACGAGGGCAGCAGAAAGAACAGGGAGCATGTCCAGCACATAAATCACTGGGTTGTTGCTCTGAAAGCACGTCTCACCTGAGCACTGCCTGTGACTTCCCATGTATACTGAAATTTAAAATGGTTAGATCTAGTTAGAAAAGTAGGCGCCTGAGCACAGCTTGCTTGGTGCCCAACAGGGCCTAAGATCAAAACTTCGATCCCCTTTGCCTGAGAAAAAGTTCAGGAGAAAAACATGGCTTTTAAAATCTTTTTCCGTTTGTCCGGGGAGCGAGCTGCCTGAAATTCTTTAAATGCGAAGCTGCCCAGCTGGTTCAGCCTAAGCCCAAGGCAAGATAGCAAAATAGATAAGAAAGTTCACCCGGTCCCTTAAGAGCCAAAATCAGCGTGCTTTTGAAAAATCTCTGCATGACCAACAAATAAGTTATTAGAATTTTGGGTTGAAATGGGGAGAAAGAGCGTCCCCTAGAGAGGTCTTAGTCTCATTTATAACAATTTAAGAATGGGCCCAACTGGAAACTTTTACAATTTTATTAGCATCTTAAAGAAAAAATCCCCACGGCAAGTAAGCTGGCAATCTTGGCAGCCACCTTGAGAGGGTGAATAGGAGGAAGGAAAGAAAGCCATGGAGACAGGGGGGTTTAGAGCCTGCGCAGGAGGTCAGACACATGGCAGGCTGGCAGCCACATGGCAGAGAGTAGAAAGCTTTAGAGAAAATTAAAGTACAAGATACTGGGAAACCTAAAATGTTAATGAAGGGATGTTTTATAAGGGATATAAAGGGGGCTGTAGAGATGGTTCAGCAGTTAAGAAGACTGGTTGTTCTTGCAGAAGACCCAGGTTCGAATCCCAGCACCCACATGGCAGCTAACAACTGTCTGTAACTCCAGTCCCAGGGAATCTGAAAGCCTCTTCTGACGTCTGCAAGGCAAGGCACTGCACTACATGGGGGCACTTACCAACATGCAGGCAATACACGCATACACATAAAATAAAAAGAAATTAATTTAGCCAGGTGTGGTGGCCCACGCCTGTAGTCCCAGCACTTGGGAGGCAGAGGCAGGCTGATCTCTGTGAGGTCAAGGTCAGCCTGGTCTACATAGTGAGTTCCAGGACAGCTGGGGCTACAGGGAGACCCTGCTTCAAAAAGACCACCCCAAAAAACCAGAAATATCCTGTGTAGAATTTTATTGTTATGTGTCACTTCCATCCTTCACAAATATCATCATAATTATCTTCAAATATGCTTTTAATAGAAGAATAGAAAGAATTCCACAAGGTCAGTTACCAAAAAAACAGAGTTACAGGAGGAGGAGATAGCAGGATCCAGAGCATTTTTCCTGTGTAGGGAATCCATAGATTAGAGGGAGGAGGAGAGATAGCCTAGAGAGGTCTAAGGAGAGAGAGAGAGAGAGAGAGAGAGAGAGAGAGAGAGAGAGAAAGGGAGAGAGAGAAAGAGAGAGAAAGGGAGAGAGAGAGAGAAAGAGTTGGAGTGTACCTCAAAGCCAACTCAGTGGTGTTCACAGAGGCCAATAGGTCCAGTCAGGCACCAGGTCCAGTCAAAGTTCTTTACGTGCGATTCCCAAAAGATTGCAAGGTCCCAGAGGTCTCAGTCCCGGGTTCGGTACCATATGATAGGTCAGCCAGGTCAAATCGGGAGAAAGCACCAGGACACAGACAAAACTCTGGTGGGATAGAGTTTATTAGCAGAGGAAAGCACATGGGACAGTCTCCTTCAAAGTAGAGAAGCTGTCGGTCCTTCAGGCTGCTGGCTGGGGGTTTGGGGGGGATGTGGAAGGTGGGGAGATTTTTAGTTAGAAGAGAGAGAACCCAGGGCTTATCAGGAGAGAATATCCTCTGTCAAACCACCCCCTTCCGTCCCCTTCCATCAGGATCTGGGTTATGGGGTGAGGGGTCTATACATTGCAAAAATTATCAGGGGGAAATAGCTTGTATCAAGACAGTTCCTACATTAATGGATCCAGAGTACAGGGGCTTGATTGCCTTTCCAGATCAAAGGGGAAGCATGCTGTGATGAAGCCCACTCCTTGCAGTAATTGGGTCTCTGGTCAAAAGGTGCAGTCTCTTTATCTTGTCTTCCAGATCAGGGTGCTCATTAACTCAATTCCTGCATTCTCAGGGGCCCTTAAGAACTGTGAGGCCCTGCTGCATTGGGGGCTGCTATAATCTGAACCCTAACACTGCTCTCCCATCTGCAGCTCTAGGAACACAATCTGTGGTCACATGCATCACTTGGAGTGCCCTTATTTTATTTTATTTCATTTTATTTGAGACAGTATCTCACTAAGTAGACCTGGTTGACCTGGAACTTGCTGTATGGGTCAGGCTGACCACAAACTTATGGTGATCCTCCTGCCTCAGCCTCTGAAATGCTAGGATTACAGGAGCATGTCACCACACCCAGCCTCCGTTTTGATTTTGAGACTGTCTCAATAAATTGCCCAGGTAAGCCTTGAACTTTGATCCTCCTGCCTCTGCCTCCCGAGTGCTGGGATTACTCCTGTGCACCAGCTCCTGCAGCTGCAGTTCCTTTTTCTGGGCCTCTGTCTTCTCAGTCTCCACCGAGGGCCTAAAAGTAGCAGGTATGACATCACAGCAGCAACGTGTGCTACAGGAAGAGATCACATCACCAGATAAAGTCAGAGAGTGAGTCAGGTTCAGGCTCAGGCTTTTAAAAAATTTTATTATATGTGTATGAGTGTATTGCCTACATGTGTGTAAGTACACCTGTGTAAGTATGAGCCTGCATGTGTGTAAGTACACCTGTGTAAGTATGAGCCTGCATGTGTGTAAGTACACCGGTGTCGTGCAGTGCCCGAGGAAGTCAGAAGAGGGCATCAAATCCCCTGGAACTGGAGTTACAGGTGGTTGTTAGCCACTATGTGGGTGCTGGGAATTGAACCTGGGTCCTCTGCAACAGCAGCCAGTGCTTTTAACCACTGAGCCATCTCTCCAGTCCCAGGCTCAGGCTTTTCTAACAGTTCACTCTAGCTAGGCTTGGGAGCCATGCCAGAAATCTTAGCACCTGGTAGATGGAGGCAGGATGATCAGGAGTTTATGAGATCCTGTCTCAAACAACAAAAGTAAGAAACCTAGGAACTGGGGATGTAGCTCCATTGATAGTGTGCTTATCTAGCATGCATGAGGCCCTGGGTTTGATCTCCAACACCAGGTAAACGAGGCATGGTGGCACACATCTGTGATGATATGATTTAGTGTTTCAGCTCTTGGGAGGCAGAGGCTGGAGCATCATGAGATCAAGGTCATTGTTTACAACACAGTGACTTTAAGAGCCTGACTCAGAAAAATGAAACTAAAACAAACAAATCAGTTCACTTTTTTTTCTACTGCCAGGGATCCAACCCACGGCCTTAGGCATGTACTAGACAAGTGCTCTATGACTGAGTTACATCCCCAGCCAACAGTTCACTCACAGGAGAACTCAACTGTCTTAATCCCTTGGGAGGACAGTGCCCATAATAACCTGAGGACTTCCCAGTGAGCCATGACACCACCAGACTGAGGGCTAAGCCTCCAACACAGAACCAGTGATGGACCAACTGCATCCCAACCGTAGCTCCTCCTTGGCCACAGGGAGCTGAATAATTCCTCATTCCTCTAACGTTTCCTCGGTCCTCTCCCTCCTTCAACTTGGATTGGATTTCTTTTCTTCATAGATATGCTTCCCCCCCCAGTGCAGCATGAACTCCAACACACGCTTGGTGTTCTTCTCAGCTCCCAGCACAGTGATGAAAGAAAGAGTGATATGATTTAGCATTTCTAGAAAATATTCACTTTTTGAGACAGGGTCTGTCTGTGACCCCAAGTGGCCTAGAACTCCCCATGTAGACCAGGCTGGCCTCCATCTCACAGATTTGCTGGGACTAGAGGCACCTCACCTGAGTAGAAAACCTTTACACTTTTTAAGGGTGGCTATGGAATGACTGAACTACATCTTACAATTAAGGAAATTATGGTTCCTTCAGTTTCTTGTGTTCAAAATCCCGGTCTTGTACACCAATCCAGTGATCCAGACCATTTCAGAACAAGTATTATCCTCCCTACACACCGGAACCTTGGCCAAATACAGCCAGGGACCTTGCTAGTGCTCCAGCTAACAGAACCACACAGACATCTCACTTCCCAGTTCCTAGCAGCTGTGCTCAGAGAGGTTGTACACTTGGTACAGAGGACCCAGCACGAAGGCACTAAGAAAACAGATTTCACAGCTTGTTTGGGTGGCCTGTATTCTCACACTCTAAAACAAGTTGGGTTTACTATGATTCATTTGTCAGCAGAAAGAGCAAGAACAGCCGAACAGCCTGAATTTAAAAATTGTTTCTTTGTTTTGAGCACAAAGGAATTTTTTCCTCCACAGTTTGTGAGCCGAGCTCTGTCCCTTGGGCTCCTTACAAATACATGGAGCTGCTGAGGGAACAGTGTAAGCTGATTTTTGTAGTTACAAGCTGTTCCACATCAACCATTTACAAGGTCAGTTGGGACCACAGCTTACCAAAACAGAGAACTATGTAATTTAAAATAAGGAAATCTTGATCTACCAGAAACCTAAGACCTTTTGGGGTTTCTAAACAACTTATATTCTCGACTCTATTGGAACAGAATATGCTGGAAGATAAGGAAGAAAGTATGGGGACTAACCTAGAGGATCAAAACAGCAAAGAGCTTTCTGAACAAAGGCCTGCGAGCTTGGAGCGCTTCTGCTTTTATTCTCTATGGACCCTCTCCACTGGATCTCCACAGGGGCTGCGGACCATTCTAGATTTGGATGGCTTCAGGAAACAAATGTGACTAGAACAGTAGCTATAACAATGTTTCTATGCCAGTGTGTTTTGTTATTGTCTGTTTATTTTGTTTTTGTTTTAATTTCTATGTGTGTGTGTTTTGCCTGAATGTATGGAAATATACCACATTCCTGCAATGTCTGTGGAGGTCAGAATAGGATGTCTGATCCCCTGGAACTGGAGTTACTGCTGGCTGTTGGCCTTGTTGACAAAAAAGCATAACTCTCACCTCAAAGGGGATAAGAAATAGTATATTCTGGAGCCAAATAGGAGTGACCATGGCCTGAGAACACAGATTCAGGTTTCCCCAAATTCCATGTTCCGGCGTGGTAACAGTTACATCACATTTTTATAGTAACAGAGCAAAGAAAAGTCATAAATCGACACACTTTTCAAATACATTGGTGGATACATTCAGTAGGCACATTTTGTCACAGCAAAGTATGCAGGGCATTCTACTATAGATCTCAGATGCTATCTGATGACAGTCTTACCTTTTTGATTGGTGGTCTGCTAGGATAATACATTCTAAAAGGTTGGGCTTTTTGGGGGTCTTTTTGAGACAGGGTCTCTCTGTAGCCCCAGCTATCCTGGAGCTCACTACATAGACCAGGTTGGCCTTGACTCTCACAGAGATCCACCTACCTCTACCTCCCAAGTGCTGGGATCAGAGGTATGTGCCATCACACCTACTTCTCAAAGGTTTTTATCTGTTAGTCACAGGATGTTAAATCAGAAACAGATGGGCAAGGAGTGGTTGTTTAGGGGGCTAAAGATGGCTAGAGATAAATGGCTCTGGACCTGCAAATTCCAAACTGTCCCCATTTATTGAAATTCTAATCAGTTGATCAGTGTTGCAGGAGAAAGTCCAGTTTGAAAACAGAAGGTTTTTTTCTGGGGACTTTTTTTCACATCCTTAAATTTGCGGGTTAAGAGCCAGTGTTCTTAACCACTGAGCCATCTCTCCAGTCCCCTGTTTTTATTTATTATTCAGTCATCTTACCGGTCCTTTTTGGTTTTTTTTTCATTCACAAGGTAGCCAAGGATAGCTCTGAATTCCACCTAAATGCTAAGATTATGGGTGTGTTTCACCACACCTCCCTATACTGATGTTTTTGGCAAGAAACAGTGGTTCAAAAATAAAGATGTGGTGGCCCACTCCTGTAATCCCAATAGTTAGGGGATTAGGCAGGAGAATTGCCATGAGTTGGAGGGCAGCCAGGGTTGCTTAACAAGACCAAATCTTTGTCAGGCACATACCTTTAATCCTGGCATTCAGGAGGCAGAGACAGGAGGATCACCACAAATTCAAGGACAGCCTGGTCTACCTAGTAAGTTCTAGGCTAGCCAGGGCTACGTAGTGAGACCCTTTTTCAAAAGACTGTGTATATGTATATGTATATGTATATGTATATGTATATGT
>NW_008337935.1:152725-156396 GCF_000622305.1 Nannospalax galili
TCTCAAGTGAAAGCCAGGCAAGGTGGTGCATCTTTAATCCCAATACTCAGGAAGCAGAGGTGGGTAGATCTCTGTAAGTTTGAGTCCAGCCTAGTCTACATAACAAGTTCCAGGCCAGTCAGAGTTACACATTGAGACATTGAGAAGAAGAAGAAGAAGAAGAAGAAGAAGAAGAAGAAAAACAAGAAGGTGGAGGAGGAGGAGGAGGAGGAGGAGGAGGAAGAGCAGGAGTCTGAGCAGCAGTGGGAGGAGGCAGAGCAGGAGCAGGAGGAGAAAGTGAAGCAGAGGAAGAAAGGGAAAGCCTTAAAGCCAACCTCCTGAGGGAAGGGGATTTGGATTGTAGAGAGACAAGACTGATGGCAAGGCGGTGTAAGACTTTAGATCAGCTGTTACCCCCGGTGAGTCTCGTTTCTGTTCTGTAGAGGGAGCAAAGTTTCCCCCATGAGTGATAAGTGAGTTGCCAGTTGTTACACATACCTGTGATTTGAACATTTGGGAGGCCGAAGCAGGAGGAGTGAGAGACCAAGGCCAGCCTGGGTTACATAATGAGTTTCCTGCCAGCCAGAACTGTTTCAAGAACCAAGGGTTCAAGATCCCACTTTAAACAGGAAACGGAGGTATAAGAAAAAGCAAAGCCTGGAGATGTGGCTTGGGAGAATGCTTGCCTAGCACGAATGAAGGCCGGGATGTGGTGGTGCATAATCTGTAATCCCAGCACTCAGGAGGATCAAGAGTTAAAAGCTTCCCTTGGCTTCATAGCAACTTCAAGGGCAACCTGGTCTGTGTGAGACCCTGCCAAAAAAAGAGAAGAGAGAGGAAATGAATTAGGCGTTCAAGGTCATCTTAGGTACTGAGAAACCTCAAGGCCAATCTGGGCTACATGAGACCCTGTCCAAAACCAAGCAACCAACCAACCTAAAACAAAACAAAAGAAGAGTGAAAAAGCTGGAGCGTACAAATTCCTCCATCTCGGGATGAAAGCCGAGAGTGGTGATCCTAGAGACAGTGTGGAGGGCTGGGATGAAAGGGGATGGGTGCGCAGGGGAAGACTTGGGTTCCTTTGGACAAAAAGCCTGGAAAACACCCAGGAGGGTGAGGGAGAGCTGGGGTGCATGCTTAAAATGTTGGAGATCCTGGGTTTGATTCCCAGCAAAAACAAACAAAAGTCCTCAAGTAGGGGAGGCTGGAGAGTGATGATGCATCAGGACGCACCAGCTGGGGTTTTAGTTGCCAGTGAGGACAGGATTCAAACTGAGCCAGGCTTGAAACTACAAAAGCCATTTTGTACAAGTAACAAAAGAACTAAGAGAAATAGCCCAACTGGTCCAGCACAGAAGCAGGAGAGTGATGTGCTGCTTGTAGGAGAGTTTTTAACTTGTTCCCCGAGAAGGCTCTAGGATTTTGGCCTACTAAATGAACTGACAATATAGATATGAGCAGGGGGAAAGGCATCAGATTTAGTCACATGGCTAAGCACAGATCATACACAAAGCATGAGCAGAGAGTCAGAGAGAGGCAAGATGGCTGAACCTTACAGAGAACTAAACAGAGGGCTGGGGCTCGGGCCTCTGGAGAAAAGTCAACCCAGGCTACAGCAGTTGTGAGGAAGAGGCACACAGTCAGCAAGAGTTGTCTTGCTATGCAGATGGAGCCTCCTAGGTAACTCACCTCTGTCTGGGCCAAGTATCAGTCTCTTCTTTCTAAAAAGAGGTTTTCTAGACACTGGGGGTTGCTAGAAAAGCCTGTGCCTACATCGCTGTTTACTGATATTGACAGGAGTTTAAGCATAGCTTTTGAAAATCATTTCCATGTCTGCGGCAGTCCGCACTTTCTTGGAAAAACCGATTTGAAATGTGCCACAGAAACATTTGGAGTAAGGTTTTTTGTTCTCCTTCATTCTAAGTGCTTAACAACCAACAGGGAGTGGTATATGAGAGCCTAGTGTGTAGTGGTCACAGATCTTCCTGGGCTGGCGATGGTATTCGAAAAGCTGTGGGGTTGATCCCTAGCATCAATTAAATGAATCAATGTACCTGCCATTGTGGCTGGCAAGCTACGGACGGGCTCACAGAGGACCCGACAATCAGACAATGGGCTCTGGCAGACACCACTCTGAGGAGCAGCCCACAACACAAAAGCATCACCAGCAGGTCGGACTGTGAGGCCGCCGACTTAAAGTGGGGAAAGAGAGACAGGACTGGAAGAGGCTGAATGCCTACAGTCCACTGTAACTACTGACTGCCAGGAGACTGTTTGCCTCTGTTTTCCCAACTGTATAAATGACGTATTTAATTTGTGCCTGGTGCCCACAGGGGTCAGAAGAGTTCCCCTTGAACTGGAATTACAGACAGTTGTTAGCTACCATGTGGGTGCTGGGAGTGGAACCCAGGTCCTCTGCAAAAGCAGTCAGTGCTCTGAACCACTGAGCCATCTCTCCAGTTCCTCAATACTTATTTAATTTGTTGTTATTATATTACTATTTTGTTGAGTGTTTTAAAATTTATATTTATTTGGCCGGGCATATGGTAATATGCCTTTAATCTCAGCACTTGGGAGGCAAAGGCAGACAGATCTCTGCGAATTCCAGGCTGGACCTATAGGGAGACCCTGTCTCAAAAAGACAAAAAATAAATTTATTTATTGTGGAGCTCTATATGGTGGCTGATGTCTGTAACTCCAGTTCCAGGGGGTCCAACAGCCTCTTCTATCCTCCACGGGCATTGCACAACATGGGTGCACTTACCTACATGCAGGCAATACACACATACACATAAAAATAATAAAATATTTTTTTTTAAAAAGAAGCAAAGGCAGGCTGTTGTCTGTGAGTTCTAGGCTAGCCTGGTCTACATAGTGAGTTCCAGGCCAGTCAGAGCTACATAGTAGAACCTGGTCTCAATAATGTGTGTGTATGTGTGTATGTGGGCATGCATGGGTACATGTGCCTCCATGAGCCTATGGAAGTCAGAGAACAACTTAGAAATTGGTTCTCTCTTTTCATCATGTGGGTCCTAGAGATGGAACCCAAGTCCTCAAGCTTGGCAACAAGTATCTCAACCTGCTGACCTATCTCACTGACACTTTTTGGTATTTTTGAGAAGGTCTTTTTAGTAGTCAAGGCTAGCCTGACACTTGGGACATTCGTGCCTTAGCCTTCTGAGTGCTAGAATTACAGGCCTGAGATACTCCACTGGTCTAAATAATACTCTCTTGATTGAAGCTATATTCTAATAATCATGCAGAGGACAGTAAATACTTGAGTACTTCAGAATGGCTGGTTCTGTGACCTGGGAGGGCAGGAGGGAACAGGTAGAGAGAGTTAGGAAAGTGAAAGAGGTGAGATTATCCTGAGACTCAGAGACCATCCACAAACCACTGCCTTCCCAGCTTGCAGTGAGAAGTCATAAGGAAAGAAAACCCCCAGTGGCATTCCACTTTGGGCTGCCTGGTGCTTTCTGTGTATGGAATAAGTAACCATTAAACACTGCTATAAGTAGAGGTTTCCAGACTCCAGGACGTGGTCCACTTACTGCAGTCATAATGTAGATACGTACAGAATCTGAGTGGGTCCTTTTCATCTTCTGCAGCAGAATTTTACCCGCGCACCTAAAGGGATGAGGAAGAAAGGGATTTTTGTTTGTTTTGTGCTGCTGGGGATTAAACCTCCATCC
>NW_008337935.1:157142-159409 GCF_000622305.1 Nannospalax galili
CCCTTGAGCTGGAGTTACAGATGGCTGTGAGCCGCTGGACACAGGTGCTGGGTACGGAACTCTGCTCCACTAGAAGAGCAGCACATGCTCTTGACTGCTGAGCCCTCTCTCCAAGGCCCCAAATTTGTTTTGGGGGTTGGTAACACAGAATCCCAGTGACACAATAAATAAATAAATAAATAAACCTCATTGTGATAGTGGTCATTGTTAATGTGATGGGATCTAGAATCATCTAGGGGACAGGTGGGCCTCTGGGCATACCTATGGGGAATTATCTTGATGGCCTTAAGGTAGGAAGACATGGTATGGATGACAGATCCCATTCCCTGTCAGGAAACCAGAGGTATACGTGAGCTGCAGTCAACATTCGTTGCTTTCTCCTGACTGAGGATGAGATGTGAGCAGCTGCTTCAAGTTCCTGCTGCCTTGACTTCCCCACCATGATGAGCTTTCCCTTGACCTGTGAGCCAGATTAAACCCGCTCTCCCTTCAGTTGCTTTTGTTGGAGCACTTTACCACAGCAATAGGAAAGGTAACTAAGACACTCATTTTTAAAACGTTTACCAAAGGAGCTACAGATATAACTCAGGTAAGAAAGTTAGCATGTGCCAAGCTCTGGGTAGCATAAACCAGGTTTGACAACACTTGCTCATAATCGTAGCACTCAGAAAGTGGACCCAGGAAAAACAGAAGTTCAAGGTCATTCTCAGTTGTACATCCACTTGGAGGCCGGCCAGCCTGGGATACACGAGACTATATCAAAAGACAAAAACCGAAACCAAAACAAGACCCCAAACCTCTACCAGGGAAGACATTATAGAATACAAAATATTGTGTTATAAATCGCCATATGAAAATGAAAAGGCAATAAGGAAAAAAAAGAATTTGTCATAGGACTCCAAACTGTTCCTATATCACTACGTATTTGTAACATGTAACTTCTATCTGAACACTGTTCTTCAAGTGTCACTACTATCCTAGCTCAGTAACAGGATTTATACTGCTCTGCAGTGAGGAGGGACCTTCGGCATAATGCAGAGGTCTTTACTCAGGAGTAGTCTTCTAGGTGCTTAGAAGAAAGTGGTTTTGGGCTGGAGAGGTGGCGCAGAGGCTAACAGCACTGGCTGCTGTTGCAGAGGACGCTGGTTTGATTCCCAGCCCTCACAACCATCCTTAACTCCAGTTCTAGAGCATCCAGTGCCCTCTTCTGACCTTCTCAGGCACTGCGCGACACGGGCGCACTTACATGCAGGCAATACACTCACACACATAAAATAAAAATAATAAATAATAACATATATGTATATATATGTATATTTTAAAAGTGGTTTTGAGCCTGGCCTGGCTTTGGTGAATGACCCTGAAAACCAGTTCCTGGTCTTGGCCATAATTTCCTTCTTTTTAATATGGTCAGTGGCTGCTCAGGCCTTGTCCTCCAAGGAATTCCCAACCTTCTTCAGCTATCTGGTAGGTGCTCTACCTTGTTAGCTGCTGGGCCTTGTTCAGAACATCTGGGGTTTGGGGGGTGGGCTGTTATGATTTCCTTTTTAAATTTTATTTCGGTTGTTTCGTTTTTCAGAAAGGGTTTTCTCTAGCCCCAGCTGGCCTAGAAAAACTATGCAGACCAGTCTGCGCTCTGCCTCCTGAATGCTGGGATTGAAGGCCCTGTACTAACTGTCCAGCCCATTTATTTATTTATTTATTTATTTATTTATTTATTTACTTTTTATTTGTTTGTTTATTTATTTATTTGTTTGTTTATTTATTATTTATTTATTTATTTAGTCTTTTTGAGATAGGCTCTCCCTGTATCCCCAGCTGTCCTGGAACTTGCTATGTAGACCAAACTGGCCTTGAACTCACAGAGATCTGCCTGACTCTACCTCCAGAGTGCTAGGATTAAAGTTGTGTGCCACCATGCCCAGCTCATCTTTTAAATTTTTATTTTATGTGTATGAGTGTTTTTCCTGCATGTATGTAAGTACACCCGTGACGGGCAAAGCCAGTATGAGCCACCAAAGGACATCAGATTCCTAGAACTGGAGTTACGGATGGTTAGTCACTACGTAAGTGCTAAGAAGCCAAATCGGGGTCCACTAGAGGAACAGTAAGTGCCCTTAACTGCTGAGCCATCTCCCCAGCTCCCATCCCCCCCCACCAAAAAAAGCTTTGAAGACTCCAACAAAAGTCTCTCCTGTATCCTGTATCGTCATATAATTCTTAGAAGCTGACAGAATACAGCATGCTCCCCCCTTTGTGTATGGCTA
>NW_008337936.1:0-235 GCF_000622305.1 Nannospalax galili
GAGGATGTGCCTTTTACTGATTTTATAAGATGGAAAGTACTGAGAGAGACATCAGAACTTTTGAAGAGCTTTCTTTTTGCTCTTTTCTGTATGCTGAGTCTTACAGTTGGAATTAAATGTAAATGTAATAGGTGTAAGAGGACCTCAGAGTAGGGGTCAGGTGGCAGTATTGAATTACCCAAGGCAAGGTGAGCGTGCTTATCGTCATCGGCGGCAGAGGAAAAACAACACCTAC
>NW_008337937.1:0-501 GCF_000622305.1 Nannospalax galili
AACTCAACTGAAGGTATCGCCTGTCTGGTTTTGCTGTTTGTCAAGTAACTTAGCTATACATACGTATGTACTTATGAAATTATATTGGCCCCTTTAATCTTTGGTTATACTTCCCTTTTGGGTATTTAAGGACATACAATTGGACCAGATAAACTGATTTGTTTTTACTCTTGAGGTCGTTTGAGGATCTGTTCCTCAGGGGTCCCATGGGCTTGCGAGGATTCCCTGGCTCCTTTCTTTTACCAGTTCCATCTTTGTGAAGATAAGTCAAAGGCCCTGCTTGACCATTTTTGGCTTCTCTTGGAAGCATGGAGGAAATGATTCCTCCGTGTTGATCCTCCTCTTTATAGACTGGACACTGGTTCAAGTCCATCTGGTGGGGTCTCTTTGGCCTCCTTAATCAAGAGTTCAGATGACCCACCACGATTACAGGACGATTTGCGAGATGCGCATAGTCCATGGGAACTAATCGACCTAGGAGGGCAAGGAGCAAAAAGTGTC
>NW_008337938.1:0-373 GCF_000622305.1 Nannospalax galili
AAAAAAAAAGAAAGAAAATGACACTTCCTTGACTTTGCAATCAAAAAATTATAACTACAAGATAAAATGGGGAGTTTGAAAGGGGCTGTAGCTCCATTTCTTTTCTCAGTTGTATCTTGAATATTGTATGTATACTCACTCATCTGCTGATGAAAAAATAAAACCAAATTTCATCTTTAAAAATACATAAGTTACATTTAATGCTGCACTAAATGCTAAAATACCAAATGTAATTCAATGTCTTTGGCACCTAGCAAATGTGCTCATTTTTTTCATTTTTACTTAACATTGATTGTACTTGGTCTAATATTGTCCAAAAAATGTTAAAAAAATAGTAAAGAAGCTAGGAAGAAAGAAATAGCAACTGGTACTA
>NW_008337939.1:0-27299 GCF_000622305.1 Nannospalax galili
TCAAGGAATAAATAAAAATACGGTTTAAGAAATAAAAAACAATAAAAGGAATGCAAAAATTGTATATTGAAATTAGTATAGTGTTTCTGTATTTCATTTTAAAAAGAAAAAAGTCAATCTAGAGTCTGTTAAAACTATTGTATCTCAAATATCAGTATTGAGATTTATTTTTGAGACAGTGTCTCCATGTAGCCCTGGCTGTCCTAGAACTCACTACATAGACCAGGCTGGCCTTGAGCTCACAGACATCTGTCTGCCTCTGCCTCCCAAGTGCTGGGATTAAAGGCATGTGCCACCATACTTGCAAACCACATACATCAAAAACATCATTCACCATTATCAAGTAGGCTTTATTCCAGAGATGCAGTGATGGTTCAATAAATGCAAGTCAATAAACATCATCAATCATATAAATGGACTCAAAGCCAAAAACCACATCATCATTTCAATAGATGCAGGAAAGGCTTTCAAAGGAAATTCAGAATGCATTCATGATAAAAGTTCAAAAGGGAATTGGACTGGAGGAAACATACCTCAACATAATTAAAGCTATATACAACAAACCCACAGCTAATATAATTCTAAATGGAGAAAATAGAAGCATTTCCATTAAAATCAGGAACCAGACAAGGATGTCCACTATCTCCACTCCTTTTCAACATAGTGCTTCAAACTCTTTCTAGAGCTATAAGAGAGGAGAAGGAAATTAAAGGAGTACTAATTGGAAAAGAAGAGGTCAAGCTATCACTTTTTGCTGATGACATGATATTGTACCTAAGAGATCCCAAAAGTTCCACCAGAAAACTCCTAGACCTGATCAACACTTTCAGTATAGTGACAGGTTATAAAAATGAACCTACAAAAATCAGTAGCATTTCTGCATACCAATAATAAGCAATTGGAGAAAGAATACAGGGAAATGCTCCCATTCACAATTGCTGCAAAAAATTAAAATATCTTGGAATAAATCTGATGAAAGACATTAAAGATCTCAACAATGAAAATTTTAAATCATTAAAGAGATTGAGGAAGACACCAGGATGCTTATATAATACATTATATGGACGATATTTTATTGGCCCATAAAACTAAAGATTTTACAGAATCAATATTAAAAGATATGATTCGATCATTAACTAAATATGGTCTTATTATAGCTCCAGATAAAATACAATATAATAGGCCTCTGCACTATTTAAAAAAGGTCATTGGTAAACAAGAAATTAGCTCACAAAAAATGAGCATTAAAATAGACAAATTAAAAACTTTGGATGATTTTCAAAAATTATTAAAAAATATAAACTGGGTAAGACCTTATTTGAAACTAACTACAGGAGAATTGCACCCCCTATTTAATTTATTGAAAGGAGATGCTAATCCTAATCATAATGACAACACCAAAAGCTTTAAAAAAATAATATTGATTAAAAAAAACTGCAGACAGCTAAGGTAAAACAAGTTAATTATAAAGCACCATTGGATTTAATAATAATAAAAACATCATATACCCCAACTGCATGTTTATGGCAGGAAAAAAATCTTAGAATGGATACATTTACCCCATACACAAGTTAAAATGGTATCTTCTTATATTTATTTATGTAGCCAATTAACAATTAAGGGGAGAATTAGATCAAAAGAATTATTTGGTAGAGATGTACATAATATAATTATCCCTTATAAAAGACAACAATTAGAGTATTTATTACAAGATGATAATGACTGGGGATTGGCACTGATAAATTATGCAGGGCGAATAAAATATCATCTTCCCCAACATCCTATATTAAAGTTTGTACAAAAAACAGACATAATATTTCCCTCAAAGTTTAAAAAAACACCTATAAAAGGTGCTGTATTTTCACAAATGGCTCCTCAAATGGGACATCTGTGGTTTACTCACCAAATAGTCCACCTTTGATAAAAAGGTGTGAAAAATTTTCTGCTCAACCGGTGGAGGTCTCTGCAGTTATCATGGCAATAGAACATTATACTCAACATTTTAACCTATATACTGACTCTAAGTATATAGTTAATCTATTTCCGGCTATAGAGACAGCCCTGCTCTCAGTAAGCTCAAAAGTATTGCCTTTGCTACAAAAATTAAAACAAACAATAATAGAAGGGAAAAAATGTACATAGGACATATACGGAGTCATACTAATTTACCAGGACTTTTATCTTTAGGGAATAGAATGGCTGACTTGCTTACTAAGGAAATAACAATTAATAATGTCATAGAATTCGCTCAGCAAAGTCATGAACTACATCATCAAAATGCTTTAGCGCTTAAAAGAATGTTTAACATTACCAGAAAACAAGCTAGACAAATAGTACAAAACTGTAATTGTTGCCCAGAAGCTTATTATCCTCAAAAAATGGGTGTTAATCCTCGAGGGTTAAAACCTCAAGTCCTATGGCAAATGGATGTGACTCACATCTCAGAATTTAGCAGGCTTGCTTTTGTACATGTTACTGTGGATACATGCTCTCATGCTGTTTCTGCCTTGGCAAGAACAGGAGAAGCAGTCAAAGTTGTTATTCAACACATGATTGCAAGTTTTATGGTATTGGGCATTCCAAAACAATTAAAGACTGATAATGCGCCAGCTTATACTTCAAATACTTTTAAGAAATTTTGTGATACATGGGGAATAAGTCATATCACTGGTATCCCATACAATCCACAAGGCCAACCTGTATCAGAAAGAACTCATCAATATCTTAAGTTACAACTGCAAAGATTAAAAGAAAAGGGGCATTATTACTCACCACACCAATTACTTAATCATGCTCTTTTTACTTTAAATCACCTTAACACAGATCAAAATAACTTAACCCCTAAGCAAAAACACTGGGGGAAAATAAAAGTGTCAAATTACCCACAAGTTCTGTAAAAAGACCTCTTGTCAGGTCAATGGAAAGGGCCTAATGTCTTAATAACCTCGAAAAAAAAAATATGCATGTGTGTTTCCACAGAATGCTGAAACACCCTTGTGGATCCCAGACCGACTCATCAAGCCCTTCAGCCAAGTCCAAAAAAAAAAAAAAAAAAAAAAAAAAATCGAGGGGAGCTAAAATCTATGATACAGAAGCTACAAAAGCTAAACATGTCCCCCCGCCCCTCTGCAGGCTCGATCAATGCAGAAAGCCAGTCCGCCCACCTGGGGACAAATAAAAAAATTGACTAGTAAAGCAAAAAACGTTATGGTCACAGCAAGACAACCAATCACACACACACAAAAAAATATGTTTCTTACTATTCTGACAGTTTTGACTGCACAGGTAGCTGTTACATCTGGGAAATTTTATTGGGCTTATGTTCCCAATCCTCCTCTCCTACACCCAGTGGGATAAAAAAATAAACCACAAGTTAAAATAGTGACTAATAACAGCCAGTTATTGGGTGGCTCTAAAGATTTTAAAACTACTCATATGACTTCAACCACATTAGATTATAAAAAAATGTCTAATACTACTCCTATTTGCCTTAAAAGAAAAAGTGCCTCCAGGATGTTTGCCTATTAACTATAAAACTTTCTATACTAATGCTCCTGATCACAGCTCTAACTCTAGTAATAAAAAAAAGGTAAAAAAAATTAATGTAAAAATTAAAAATAATGACTTTAAAATATCATACCTATAATAAAACCTTTTTAAATCCTGATATTGACACGCCTTTAAAAAACTGTCTTCAGAGATATCATAATAAAGATCAATTTTGAAATTCCTTTATCACTTATCCAAAATGGCTAGATTGTGGGTTTTCTTCTAAAGTATCTAAACATCAGCCTCTAGGGTCTAAAGATTCTATTTATAATTTCTCTATACCAAATCCTAATTATAATTATACTAAATATTTAAAAAATAAAACAAAAAATTTTAATGGATTTATTCCTAATACTCTGGGAGAGCCAGTCAAAAGATGGTATACGCCAGGATGGGTGGCACCTGTCTAGGTGAGCCACTTGCCTAAGCATAATAAAATGGGCATTTTTTCGAGTCTCTTCTGGCTTTTTGCTGCTGCGAACATGTTACTGCTCAAGAAACCAAAAGAATATATATCTACCTCATTGGGGGTAAGAGCTTGTATTAATTATCCTTATGGGATATTCTAATAATATCAACATAACCAATTATAAAAAATCATACCATATAAATTATATTAATTGTGTTTTTACAAATTGTTTTACTTCTACATTAAACAAAAATTATTCTGTAACAATACTCTTAAAGAGACCAAGTTTTGTTATGCTTCCAGTTAACCTCGAAAAAAATCCTTAATACAATAATTCCGCTTTACAAACTTTAAAAAAATCTTAATAAGCTTATTAGACCTAAGAGATTTGTAGCTGCTTTAATATTGGGTATAAGTACATTGATCGCCATTTTGACCTCACGTGCTGTTTCTACTGCAGCTTTGGTAAAAAAAGTCAAAACGACACATTTTGTAAATAATCTCAATAAAAATATTTCTTTAACATTAACAAATCAATATAATATTAATCAAAAGTTAAATATAAAATTAAACACTTTAAAAAAAGTAGTACTAGCTCTAGGACAGGAAGTACAAAATTTAAAGGCACGGCTCTCCACAAAATGTCATGCAAGTTTTAAGTTTATTTGTGTAACTCCATTACAATACAATTCGTCCTTAAATTAAAATGCTACCAAAAATCATTTGTTAAAAATATAAAAAAATACAAAAATATCACATGATATAAAAGATTTACAAAAACAAATAACTTCAGTAAGTAAAGCTCATTTAAATAATAAAGGTATAAAAATTCTAGCACAATCCTTAAGGAATAATATTCAGTCTTTCAATCCTTTTGGTTGGATGCATAATTTAATTACTATAGGGGTAATTGTTGGAGTCATTTTACTTATTCTTTTTCTGCTTCCAGTCATCTTTAGACTGATCTTCACTTCTATCTCTTCTCTACGCCGAGAAGTACACGAAATTCATTTAAAAAACAAAAAAGAAAGAAATGTCACGCCGTCTCCAATGGAGCCCGGGTGAGATCCTCCGTGAGTTGAGGCTGAAGCTTCAAGGAAGGTTGCCTCTTGGAACTGGCAGTGCAAAGAAGACCTTCAGTGTACTTGGCTGTACTTTGCGTGCTATTATCTTTATGACTGTCATTCTTTTATGGGTATCTAGGGGACACGGAGAGGACTTGGTGTCCTTGGCTTGGCTTCAGGGCTCACCTCTTGACCAAAACCTTGATGTTGAGGATAAGGTCCTAAGAACTCGGTTTCCTCAGATGACCTTGTCTCCTGATGCACCTTTACTGCTTAAAGCTAGAATAGAAGCTGCTAGAAATAATCAGTCATGGAATATCATGGATAGAATAGAACAGGCAAAGCTAATGTTAGAAAGTCCTAAAGATGATGTATTTCCTACAGGACAGGCAATTCAGGGAAAAGACTCTAATTCTGGTATTAGGAGAAAAAGAAAGTTACCACCAACTGTTATGACTAATTTCGGTCCAGCTTATGTTTTGGCAGGAGGTAGATTATGGCATCCACCGAGAGGGAAAGAAAGTATGTATAAAATTCCAGAACCTATGGATGAACCACTGCCTTTTACAGAAGCATATGATAAGGGAGGGGGTAGATGGGAGAAAAAAGGATTTCTTGGTATTCATTACAATTCATGGACAGACTTGACAGGTTTGGGCCACCTTGGTGCCTGCTTAGTAAGGAACAAAAGGAGAGAATACAGAGACAATTGAAGAATGTGTTTATTTCTTGGAGAGAAAGATGGGATAATTATATTTATAAGTCCCATACTTGGAAGGATTTCATGAGAGCTACAGGATTAGAATGGGATACTGATACTGCTTGAGGTTTGCGACAGTATAACGAACAGGGAAAAACAAAAAGCGGATATAAAGCAACAGTATTGTGAATCACCTTCTTGGAGAGAAAGATGGGATAATTATATTTATAAGTCCCATACTTGGAAGGATTTCATGAGAGCTACAAGATTAGAGATTAGAATGGGGTACTGATACTGCTTGGGGTTTGCGACAGTATAATGAACAGGGAAAAACAAAAAGTGTATATAAAGAAACAGTATTGTGAATCACCTGGAATTCAAATAGAAATAGTAATGATTACAGAGCTAATATTGAAAGCACATATTGGTTTGAGGTCTTCTCACTGTGTAACCACAGAATATAAACTTTAAAAGTCTCTAATGTGAACTCACCAAGATGAGAAACAGGAAACTTTCTGTTTAACATTAGCTGATGCTTGTAAAGATAATAGCATACTTTGGCAATGTATTTTGATCGACCTGTGTTTCGCTTTTGTTTCTGAAATCAAAACTCTTAGAAAATGGTTAACCGCAGAACAATGGCTTATTAATGTAATCATGTAACTTTGCAGTACTTAATTTGAGACCTGCAGCTGCAAAAATACACTCAGACCTTCACCAAACTCCTGTGTGTTTGTCTGTTTGTCATTCACCGAATCCTTGTCCACTCTTTCGGGGACCCTGCTCCCATCAGACTGAACTGCTCTGGTCTGAGCTGGTCCGTCACAGGAAGGACCGCCCATGTTCATAGATTGGAAGAATTAATATTGTTAAAATGACCATACTACCAAAAGCAATATATAGATTCAATGCAATCCCAATCTAAATCCCCATGACATACTTCACAGAATTAGAAAAATCCATCCTTAAATTCATACAGAGGCAAAAAACACTTGGGATAGCCAAAGCCATCCTGAGCACAAAGAGCAATGCTGGGGGGATTACTATACCATATCTCAAAGTATACTACAGAGCCATAGCCAAAAAAACAGCATAGTACTGGCACAAAAACAGGCACAAAAATCAATGGAACATCATTGAAGATCCAAACCTGAGTACATGCAATTTCAGCCACCTGATATTTGACAAAGATGCCAAGAACACACAATGGAAGAAAGAGCATCTTCAACAAATGGTAATGGCAAAACTGGATCTCCACCTGTAGAAGAATGAAACTAGATCCTTATGTTTCACTTTGCAGAAAAGTCAGCTCCAAATGGATCAAAGACTTCAATGTGAAACTCAAAACTCTGAAACTAGTAAAAGAAAACCATTGAAAATATAGGTGTAGGAAAGCACTTTCTAAAGCAGTCATCAGTTGGTCAGGAATTAAGGTCAACAATCAAGAAGTGGGGCCTCTTTAAACTAAACATCTTCTGTACAGCAAAAGAAAGTCAAAAAGTGAGGAGAAAACTTACAGAGTGGGAAAAAAATTTCACTAGTGATACACCTGACAGAGATTTAACAAGGTTTAACATCCAGAATATATAGAGTACTCAAAAAACAAAGAATCGAGAAGCCAAATGATCCAATTAAAATATGGGCTAAAGGGCTAAACAAAATTCTCAAAGGAGGAAATAAAGATGGCTAAGAAACATCTCAAAAAGTGTTCAACATCGTTAGTAATTAGGGAAATGCAAATTAAAACCACCCTAAGCATTCATTGCTGTTGGGATTGCAAACTGTGCAGCCACTATGGAAAGCAGTATGGAGAACTCTTAAAAAATTAAAATTGAATCTATCATATGATCCGGTTGTACCATTCTTTGGCATAAATCCAAAGGACTCATTCTACTGTAGAGATACCTGTATATCCATGTTTATTACTGCTCTCTTCACAATAGCTAAGAAATGGAAGCAAACTAAATGTTACTTAACTGACGAGTGGTTAAGAAAAATGTGGTATGTTTACACAATAGAGTTCTATTCAGCAGTAAAAAAAGATGAAATAATGAAATTTTCAGGTAAATGGATGGATCCAGAAACTATTATACTAAGTGAAGTAACAGACTCAGAAAAACAAATGACATATGTTTTCCCTCATATGTGGCTCCTAGCACCAAATCCTTTTAAATTACAGGTCCCAGGTTTTAATAAGATGATGCTATACAGCAGTCAGTTCTGCATGAAATAACTACCATCATCATGACTTCAGCTGAGCCTGATCGCTAAACATAGTCACAATTGGGCTTTCTGATGGTTGTGCTCATTAACTAAAGGAGTGCCAAGCAGGGTCACTGGACCCTCACCTGAGTATCCAGCCACTCTTCACAGCCAACTAGTCCAGCCTTGGAAGACAAACGAAAAGCGAGGAAGAGCCCAATAGAGGGATACTTTTGGAAGCCTTTGTCTAGAAAGAAAACTCCAATGGACTCTCATATGAACATTTGAAAATTTCCCTTTCTGACTTTTTTCTATTTCCCTGTCTAGAATTTGTAATGCTAATTACTCTTGCCTTTACTTCTCCTTCACATCTCCTATCCATGATTCAAGGACTTTCTTCTTCCCTTAGAGACAAGAGTTATGCAATTTGACGGTCTTTTAGATAGACCCACCGAAGGGGTACTCCAGTTGCCTCAACCTGCATCCCTGTTCATCATGGAAGAAGCCAGAGTGGTCGACATCCCTATTCCCTATTGGCAATTTGGGTAACTCTTTCAGAGGATGGTGTGATAAGAACAGGAGGTAGGAAGTGTCTAGGCAGTTAGGGTAAAAAGACCCCAAAGAAATGTAGCCAGTTTCTTGGCTAAAAGTCAAAACGTCCTTGGGCCTGTTGGCAACATACTCTGTTCCAAAGGCAAAAAATATCAAACGTATTTGGGAGCTTGTATCTAAACCTTAAAAGATTTTAGGGTTACTTCTCGGAGGTGGGGAATGTTGGAGGGGAGGGAGTGGGCATAGATTTGATCAAAATACCTTATATACATGTATGAAATTCTCAATAAAGTTTTTGTAAAAATTTTTAAAAATGTAAGTACTTGCCACAAACACATAAAAGAATGACTGCTTCCTTTCTGGAGTGGAAGAAAATGAGAAGTAATCAAAATCGAGTAACCTGACGTCTTACATGGACTCAGCGATCGTGGTTCTACATGTTGTGGGAAGTCACTGAAGTTCATTTTTTAGGACTGTAAGAGAGCAACAGTATCTTCTTGACTTCATTGGAATTGTCACTGAGGGACAATAAAACAGGAATAAGGTAAGGATGTTTAGCCACTCCCTTTTTGCTGCATCTACATGAGAATGGGGAACCCTCAGCAACCAGATGGTCGACACTCCAGAAAATGTCGACAGCACTCTAATGGGGCACACAGTTATTGTGAAGGGTCCCAGAAGAATCCTCTAGAGGAACTTCAATCACAATAATGTAGAACAAAACCTCCTTTGAAAGAAAATAAGAGGCTGAGGGTTGACAGATGGTGGGGATACAGAAAGTAACTGGCCACTGTATGAACTATCTGTAGCAATGTCTGGAACATGATCAAGGGTGTTACACTGGGCTTTCGTGACGATATGAGGTTGTTCATGGTCACTTCCCTATCAATGTTGTTATTCAGGAGAATTGGGTCTCTTGTTGAAATCTAAAATTTCTTGGGTAAAAAATATATCCGCAGAGTTTGGATGAGGACAAGAATTGTTTGCTTTGTTTATCAAGCCCAGTTGGATGGATGAGTCCTTGAAGGAAATGATATTGAACTTGTTTCAAATTCAGCATCTGTGATTCAGCAAGTCACAACAGTCAAAATCAAGGATATCAGAAAAAATTTAGATGGTACCTTTGTTTCTGAGAAAGGAACAGTGTAACAGGCTAAGTAAGATCTCAGTCATCCAGCTCCAGAAACAAGACCCTGGATTATAGACACTCTTTTGGCACAATAAAAGACTTTTACTGTTTTGGAAAAAATAAGGATGTTGATTATCTATTTAGTGTGTGTGTGTGTGTGTGTGTGTGTGTGTGTGTGTGTGTTTGTGTGTGTATGGGTATACTCATTCATGAATGTTCATATGGAGACCAGAGTTTGATGTTGGAATGTCTCCCTTAATTGCTTCTTGATTTATTTTGTTGCGATAGGGTCTCTTACTGAACCTGGAGCCCACTGTTTCAGTTAGACTGTCTGTCCAGTGAGCCTCATGGATCTGCCTTTCTCTGTTCTCCACCCCCAGTGCTGTGGTTGCAGGTGAACCATTAAACTCAGCTTTTACGTGGGTGTAGGAGATCTGAACTCAGGTGTTCATGCTTACACAGAAAACATTTTATCTACTGAGCCATCTCTCCAGCCCCATAATGAGAAAATTTAAAATAAGAAATTTTATGTAGCAAAATATGAAACAGATGAGGTATCCTTCTTAAAAACAGAACTATCAGTTTCAAGCTTACATCTTGTTGGGAGCCTGGGAGCCTGAGGTTCAACTGAGTCTCGGTTTTCCTCTCAAAACTGCTGACAGGCCTGAGCTGGCAGCTTTCCATCCTTCCCGCAGCCTTGGCCTGGAAACTCTGGCAGGCGGCTGGGGCTTACAACCTTGGCCCAAAACCTTGGCTTAAGCCGGGGTCAGA
This sequence comes from Nannospalax galili, assembly GCF_000622305.1. Classification (NCBI taxonomy): domain Eukaryota; kingdom Metazoa; phylum Chordata; class Mammalia; order Rodentia; family Spalacidae; genus Nannospalax; species Nannospalax galili. The sequence goes on from NW_008337939.1 coordinate 10,377, forward strand.
TAGCCTTGCTAGATAGCCTTGGCCCACGGCCTTGCTCTCCTTTTCAGCATACGGTTCTATTCTTCTATAATCAAAGATTCCTCCCTTAATGTGCGTCAGAGCCCTCATGCTCTGACTGATGTAATGTTTTGCAGTCTGTGTACCTTTGTTCTCATTCTCTATAAAAACTCATGCTTGAGCTTCAATAAATGAGACTTGATCAGACTCCTGTCTTGTCTCCATTTCTCTTGTCGCTTGTCCCATCCACGGCCCCACCCCCCAATCCAGGTACCCAGGTGGAAGTTCTGCAGGTTGGAACCGAGTTGCTTTGTGGAGTAGCTAACCACAACTTCTATAGTCCCAGAGAAATAAAATCTCAGGTCTCTAGCTATTAGTTAATTGCGTGTAAAGTCAGAATTGTACAAATGACTCTGTTATACAAAAAGAAAGGGAATATGTTTATGGTCAGACGAGATAAGAAAAACTCCCAAACAGACATTAAAAATAAATAGGAAGTATGGGATAATTAAATAAAAGTATGCCAAGATTTGTTCAAAAATAGCATGTAGGAAACATTAGGAGGAGGTAGGCTTAGATACTGGGGTATTTATTATGGACTTTGTTATCACGAGTTTTTGAGGGCAATTCAAAAATAAAATCAAAGTCAAAGCAGAACTCAGGATAAATTGATAAAATTCTGGGTAACTTAAGATGTAAGGAATCAAGATCACTAAAATAGTAGTTCTTTTTTTTTAAAATCCAAGCACTAGTTTTTTTTGTTTTATTATTTTATTTTATGTATATGAATATATTGCCTGCATGTTTGAAAGTGCACCCATGTCATGCAATGGCACAGAGGTCAGAAGAGGGTGTTGATTTCTCCTGGAACTGGAGTTACAGATAGTTGTTAGCTGCCATATGGATGCTGTGAATCCAACCTGGGTCCTCTACAAGAGAAGCCAGTGCTCTTAATCACTCATCCAACTCTCTAGCCCCCAAATAGTAGTACTAATAGTATGCTTTTCTAGAGTAATCTGAGCAAAGCAAAAGTGAAGGCATAGTCAGGTCTATCAAAGCCAGTTCCCTTCTTCAACTTTACACTTAAACTTCCTGTCTTTTGGATATTGAACAATTAGGATTATGTCTATGTTTTTTTAATAGATACATCAGTGGGGAGGAGGAAATCTGGAATAGCATGCCCACATTAATAGTTATTAATATCAACATATTAATATTTACTGGATACAATTTTCTAAAAATAACAAATTTAACCATCACAGACAGAAATTAATCTTCTTACAAAAAGCTCTTGCAAGAGCTCCTTTCATGTCTCTGTTTCTCAGGCTGTAGATGAAGGGGTTCAGCATGGGGGTCACCACTGTGTACATCATAGCCATGACAGTCTCCTTTGCAGTAGAATTATTACCTGATGGACATAAGTAGAGGCCAATAATCGTCCCATAGAACAGTGAAACCACAGACAGGTGGGAGCCACAGGTGGAGAAGACCTTGTGGATACCTCGAGCAGAAGGAACCTTGAGAATGGAGGAGACAATCTGGGCATAGGATACTATGATGAGTATGAATGGGATAACAATAACTAACCCGCCCATAATGAATATCACTAACTCATTCACATGAGTGTCAGAGCAGGCCAGCTTCAGCAGAGCAGAGACATCACAGAAAAAATGGGGGATCACATTGTCTCCACAGAAAGACAGTCTTGCTGTAAGCAGGGTGTGCAACATAGCATGGAATGTGGTCAGCACCCAGGACAGCACTACTAGGTACACACAGAGCTTGGGGCTCATGATGCTGGTGTAGTGCAGAGGGAAGCAGATGGCCACATAGCGATCATAGGCCATGACCACAAGGAGGAAGCTTTCAAGGTCTGCAAAAAACAAGTAAAAGTACAGTTGCACCAGGCAGCCTTCATAGGGGATGGAAGGCACTTGGCTTTGCATGTTCTGCAGCAATTTAGGCATCGTGACAGAGGAAAAGCAGAGGTCAGAGAAGGACAAGTTGCTGAGAAACAAATACATGGGTGTGTGGAGATGGAAGTCTAGTCGAATGAGGACAATGATGAGAAGGTTCCCCAGAATGGTGGTGAGGTACATGGCCAGGAACAGGGCATAGAACAGGTGCTGGTGCTGTGGTGGGATGGGCAGGCCCAGAAGGAGGAACTCTGAGATCAGAGTTAGGTTCCTTTCTGTCATGCTTTGTCTCCAGGATCTTTAAGAGAAAATAATATAGAGCCTTAGAAATCCAAATAAAAATAAATAGATTCCTACACTCTTGGTCTATTATGCATTGTAAAACAATTTACTTCACAATCATGACCATAATTATAAACTCTCACACCAAGTATTTATAATCTCCACAATCACTAAACCTTTCTTAGCTTCTTGCATGTTTTATCACTCTGATCTTTCCTAAACACTTGTAGCTCTTTCCTTATGGGACACAAATATGTTTGCTTTTTTCTCTGACCTCCCTGAATGATTATCCTAGGTAGTTAAAATAGGCTCCTGTTCTATTAGGATCTCTTTAATACATTGATGGCCCTCACAAGTTTGCATCTTTTTTGTAATTCATATATACATAAGGATAATTCATGCACACTGGTAGCTTAGATTTCTTTCTGAAACTTGGTTGTAAAAGTCTGTATACCCTACAGAACTCTTGCACCCCATTGCCTATTAGTTATCTTCTGTTGAATTGTCACAGCCATGTGTGGGGACCTAAAAGTCCCACCTTGCATAGGTCCAAAAGGAAGTTACTGGGTGCGTGGCCTGGCTTGCTTTGAAAGTCTGAAGAATACTTCTGCACTGCTGAGGAGGGAAGTTCCAGGTGCTTTTATAAGCTTTGGAACACTTTCAATAAATGAGTCCCAGCTCGACTAAGCTCCGCGTTGCATTTGAGTGTCCCCGGGTAATGGGGGCGGCATGGGCTGGCGAAAGGCGTGCTTACTCATCTCCAATCCTCACCTTGTGGGGATCGCGGTTCGAACGCCCGGCAGCCATGTTAAATGCAGCACTTCCCAAATGAAGCATCATGCAATCAGTTGAATGTAAGAGAAAAGGTTCTGTCCCCTGAAGAAAATTTCGGCCTCAATTGTCTTGTGCTGAGGTCGGTAACTTCACTCACCCCAGGGACTCCAGTCTAATGACTGGCCTTGCAGTTGGTTTATTCAATCACCAGTATAATGTGGGCTGTGAGCTTAAAAACACACACACACACACACACACACACACACACACACACACACTTCTGAGATTCTCGGCAATACCCACAAACTCTAGTATGCCTTGAAGCTGACAAAGAAAATAGAGGAGGGGCATTAAGAGATATGGGAAGCTCTCTAAAATACTATTACTGAATTCAACTGCTGGGATCTGCAACTTGCTGGTGTTTTTTAAAGTAGATGAGGGCACAGTGTGTATAAATGGGCATTATGTGTTGATTGTAGAGACAAGAAACACAAGAAAGGTGTGTAGCTAGTTTCTCACAATCCTGCTTCCCTTGTAAATGTGAGGAACCCATATAGTGTAGGAGGATATGCAGAGGTCACATACCAGAGACCTCACCTGCAGATGCTGCCACTGATGACCCAGTGACTTTCAAATCTTCTTCAGGCATCAAATCAGTGGTTTTAAATCTTGCAGCACATAAGAATCCCCAGGAGACAGTGTTTCTCACATTAAATACAAATTATGTAGAATTCTGTAAAAGCATAAATTCCACCTCTGTAGCTCAGACTCTGTCTTATAAATGAGACAGTGATGGTACTTTGGTACTGGGGTGGCCAGTACTTATATTATCATTAAAAATACAAATGAGGAAGCCCATTAGATGAGTTTAGACATAGTCTGTGTTGGAGACCTGTTATAAGTTTATTAATGCTATACAGTGAAGTTAAAATAAATCTTATTATCAACTACACTGAACCCTACCTCATAGAATTTTTATGCTAATATGGTATGATCTTGGGAGAATAATTTCACAATAATAAATAACAAGGAACTGGCTACATCATGAATAAAGTATTATACATATATCTGTAGCTAAGTATTGAGAGATAGGGAGATGGCAAGGAAGAAAATTATTATACCTGGAAATTTTTCCTGCAGAACATCATACAGTGTAGGGCAGCAAAACGCTTAGGCCTGAAGAAGAAAACAGTTCATTCTCTTCAACTCGCCCAGAATGGCTGATGGTGATGCCAAGATCCTGGTAAAATACCTTTTCTAGTCAACACCTATATCTGTTCCACCCTTTCTCATATCTCCCCTTCTAGTCATCCCTGGGCGTAAGAGGTTCTGCATCCCAGAGGAGTCCAGATCCTGAATAACCCATTAATGATACAATAATTATCCAGGACTTCTCTAGGACTAATTCTCTGAGTCCTGTAGAGGTGACTGACTACAATCACTGAGCACATGCCACTACAGTTAGGGGACAGTGAAGAAGGGGACAAATGTATGGGCTACATACCTGGGTTTCTGGAGCCTGTCCTTTGAGGAATAATTGGAGACTAAGCTATATTGAAAATGCACAGAAGAAGCTTTTAGTGACTTTAGGGAGACTATGACCATGAAGAAGATATACTTTGGAAAGGTTCTCAGGTTGCATTCTCTGACTACACTACAATGCTCTATAAAAAATCTTTAGGACAAATAAACATATTGCTAACAAGGACCAGAGTTCTATGACACAACTTCCTATCTCTGTTAATATATTATATATCCTGTTAAGGATGAGACTAAGAAAAAAATTTGATGAATGCCTACAGATAATTTTTAATGGAAATAGTATAACTCATTTGGAAATTGAACTAGAGGCCATTTATGTCCAGTGTGTAGATGATCAGAAAAGGGATTTTGGGGAAGGTCAATGTCACATGAGGTGCTGGTTTCAGTAGAATATTTGAAATGATGAAAGGAGTTTTGGATGCTCTCATTTAGAGGGATAACTAAGGAAACAATGGGACAAGGTTAGATTCCTGATCTATACTACAGTGATGCTAAGAGTTAAAAAGGAAAGATGATTCCTTCCTTCCTTCCTTCCTTCCTTCCTTCCTTCCTTCCTTCCTTCCTTCCTTCTTTTTTTGAGGGGCTATGTAGCCTTGCCTGGGCTCGAACTGGCTGTATAGATTAGGCTGGCCTTGAACTCATAGAGCTCTATCTGTCTATGCCTCCCAACTGCTAGGATTAAAGGCATGTGCCACAACACCCAGATTGTTTCCTTCTTTCTGAAGGTGGGGAAAGTAGGAAGAAACTGCAGAATCAGATAGTCTTATGCAGGCTGAACTACTGACACTAGGTGATGTGGGAATTCATATTTTTCCCAGGGAAAATACCAAACAGAGGGAAGGCTTGCTTAGAAATTGAATTTTGTGCCATACTCTGGATTTTTTCCCTAGACCTAGGAGAGTAAATTAAGGGTTAATTCCAGAAAAAGAAAAAGTTGTACAAGTTTGTGAAAAGCCAGAACAGATTAGTAAAACAATGTAGACACTGAAAGAAATAAATAGTAGCAAGAATTAAGAGATATGATCCTGGTACTTCTCAAGTCCAATTAGAAAGTTGTTGGTTATCCCAAGACAGATGTGCCATTATTGCACAGGTGGGCACATCTTGCCTGGCAGGTTGTTGTAGTTCACAGACTTCACAGCTAGGTAAGACCACTGATGTGTTATCTTTCTCAACTAAAAAATTCTAGCGATGTGGATTCAACTTACAATGTAGTATTTAGGGTATTATATCCCCTGTGAGGATTCAAAAAGAAGCTTCCCTGATCAAGGTTGAAAGAAGTATAGGTCTACTGGTATAAACATAAATATTTAGAGCCAGGTGTGGTGGTGCATACCTTTAATCTCAGCACTCAGGGGTCAGAGGTAGGCAAATCTCTGTGAGATCAAGCCCTGCCTCGTCTACATAGCAAGTTCCAGGCCAGCTGGAGCAATAGGGAGATCACTCCCTATAGATAGAGAGACACGATAGGGAGATCATGTCTCAAACAAACAACTCTCGCTCCCAAGCCCCTCATAAATATTTAGAAGGCATCTTGGCAACATGATCATTTAACAAAACAACAACAGTAGGTTCTCCACCCTAGGGCCTATGATCTCTCACTAGTTGTGGGCTTTTTATAAGGTTTACAGTACCAGGCCTGAATTCTCTCTTGTGGAACAAACTTTAAATCCACTAAAAAATGGTTGGTTACCCTTATAACAGTTATGCCAATGCTGCAACAGTGGTCTTATCTTCCTTGACAAGGTTTCATTGTCTCACACAGTGCCTGGAGCTGAGTGAAATAATTGATGTTCTTTCTACCAAAGAAGCCTACATAGCTGTCGGGAGCCATGCTTGCCATAAGCATTGGAAATTTGGAGAGTGTCACTTTAAGAGCTTCTGAGCTCTCTGCTTCAGTGGTCAGAGCTGTCAGGCTGTAGCCTGGATGATAAATCAAGTCTTCTAGAAAGCTAGTTTCAGTTCGGCCCTCGTGCTGTCTCTTAGTAACCCTTAAATGTTTGTTGTGGAGATTCACCTAGGTGACCCAAACTCCGGGTTGGATAAATGCCTTGGGGAGTAGATTCTTCTTGATTTTTCCATCTAGAGAACGCTCTCCTCTCTGTACCTGCTGTCACTTTAATAAATTCCTCGCATAACTTCAGACTTATGCCTGAGTGTCTTTTTTGTTGAAGACCCAAGCCTGGTGGGCTTGGAGGGCGATCGACACATAGCACTGTCTTGGCACAATGAAAACTAACCAGCAGGGAAGAAGCTTCCAGCTCAGTGTGAGCTTGATTTCTTTATGAGCTGCAATCAAAGTGTGTGGTAACTTCAGCAAGATCTTATGATTCCATTCTGGTGGGCAAACAAGACCAATAGAAATAGCTTATATTGTTCTTCTGGGCCACTAATACCTCCCTGGCCAACAATTCATATGGAAGTATGCCATACCTGGCACTGGGATTTTCATTTAGTAACTCATGGCTTCTGAGAACAGCATTGTCCATCCATTCAGGTTACCTCTGTTCTTATTCTGTCTTTTAAAATTTTAGTCTTAGTTGTCTTACAAAGTAGTAGGTTTCAATAAGGCTTTTCACATAATGATAATAGTATAGCAGAAGAGGTCACGAATATGAGAGTAAGTGGAGGAGACATGGGAGGAGTTGGAAGGGGAGAGAATGGTGGAAATGATATGAAAACAGTGTATTAATGTATGACTTTCTCAAAAATAAAAAAAAACATAGAAAGAAACCTTAAGGAGAAACATTGAACTATTACGCAGTTCGGAAATCCCAGTACTGGGCATGTGGTTAAAGAACTTTCAACCTTTACCTTAAAGAGAAACCTTTTACTCCCATGTTTAGTGAAGGACTGGGATAGCCAGGTAGTGAAAACAGCCTGCATGCTGAATGAATAAGGAAAATGTAGTGCATATAACAATGGAATATAACACAGACATAAGCAGTAATGAGCTACTGCACTGAATGGAAGCAGAGCTAATTCTGTTAAGCTAAAAGAATCTAGACACAGAAAATCAAGTGTCACACATCTTCATTCTTAGGTATAAAAAGTTACCTAACTGAAGTACAGAGTGGAAAAACAGTTGCTAGAGGCCAGGAACAGTGTGGGATGAAGAAGGATGGGAGTGATGGGGGGAATTGACCAATGTGTACTAAGAAACAGACATTGAGACAGACTGAGAGAGTGGGTCCCAACCTCCATTGGTGTAGTGCCTGTGATCTCAGAAGACTGCCAAAGAGTGCTGGTTCTAGCCTCCCTCTGGCATAGGGGCTGAGAACACAGGGGACCAACCAAGAGCACCCGGATCCTATCTCCACGTGGTGGTGAGCTTCCCCTAATTGCACTGTACCCATCCCCCTACCTGGGATTTCATGAGACCCCTCCCAAGGTCCCAGGGAAGACCTGGCTTTGGTGGGCTAAGCCTGAGATCTTAGCAGACAGCCTGAAAGGGTAGGTACTGACCTCCATCTGTGTAGTGGCTGTGATCTCAGCAGACCACCACAGAGTCTGTCCTCCCTCTGGCATAGGAGCTGAGAATGCAGGGGACCACATGAGAGTCCCCAAATCACCCTCCCCCTTAGGAAACTTCCCAAATTTTACTCTGAGTTTCTGCTAATAGGGGTCCAAACCTTAGAAGGAAGCCTGAGTGTACCTGACTTGGGCCTCTCTGGGTGCTCCTGAATAGCTGACCTGAAGCCATCACTTCCCTCCAAAATAAAACCTGAGAAAACCTGAAACCTGTACTAACCAGTTTTATATAAATAATAAGCAAAGGAACGAGGCACACCAATAAGGCATACTTCAACTCAATTCTCATATCAGAATCATAAACAGCAAAAGAAATTCACATGCCAAAATCACAATGAAAGAATAATAAAATAGAAAGCCAAAACACTGTCCCCACTAAATTCCACTAGTCCTGTAGAAGCCCCCTAGAGATAACCCAGGACACTGAATTTAAAAGAACAATCATAAACATGATTAAGGAATTCAATGAATTTAAAGAACACATGAATAAACAAATCAAAGAACTAAAAGGAGACAGGGATAAACTTCTGAATGAATTCATAAAAGAGGTAAAAACATCAAAGAAAACTCAGGCAGAAATGAAGAAGGATGTTAAAAACTCAATAAGCCAACTTGAAACAACAGGGGAATACCTCACCACTAGAATGAATGAAATGGAAAACAGAATATCAACACTGGAGGATAAAGTTGAAGAATTGGACCACTCAAGCAAAGATTATGGAAAATTTAGGGAAATACAGGAATGAAATATGCAAGAGATGTGGGACAGCATGCAAAGACCAAATCTATATATCATAGGCATAGAGGAAGGAGAAGAATTTCAGGTTAATGGTATTGACCAGACCTTAAACAGGACTGTAGAAGAGAATTTCCAGAAATTGAGGAAAGACATGCCCATACAAATACAGAAAGCACATACCACACCAAATAGACAAGATCAGAAAAGAAACTCCCCACGACATATCATAGTAAAAACACTAAATGTACAGAACAAAGGGAGGATACTGAATGATGCAAAAGAAAAACAATAAGTTACATATAAAAGAAAGCCCATCAGAATTACAGCTGACTTATTAATGTAAACCATGAAAGCCAGAAGAGCCTGGACCAAGGTATTTACAGTTCTACATGACAATAGATGCCAGACCAGAATACTTTACCCAGCAAAATAGTCTATTATAGTTGAGGGGAAAAGAAAAATCTTCCATGACATGAAAAGCCTGAAAGAATACATGTTCACAATACCAGCCCTTCAAAGAATACTTGAAGCAATAAAGAGAGTGGAGAGAGAAACAACTACACCCAAAGGGGCAACGGAAGAAAATAAATAAAGGTATAACTGAGGAAACACAAAATCAGACAAAGAACACAGACATCAATCAAAATGATAGCAACCAACACACATCTTTCAATAACCTTAAATATCAATGGACTGAACTCCACAATTAAAAGACACAAGCTAAGTGAATGGATTAAGAAACAAAAACTATCTCTTTTCTGTCTGCAAGAAACGCATCTCACCTTCAAGGACAGGCACTACCTTTAGGTAAAAGGATGGAAAAGAATATTCCAAGTAAATGCACTAAGAAACAAGCAGGGGTTGCAGGTCTAATATCTGACAAAATAGACTTAAAAGTAAAACTAATCAGAGGAGATAGGGAGGGTCACTTCATTCTAATCAAAGGAACAATTAACCAAGAGATATTACAATCCTTAAAATATATGCACCAAACTCTGATGCATGCAAATTCATAGAAACAACACTACAGGACTTTAAGATACAGATTTACCCCAATTCAGCAATAGTAGAGAACTCCAATACCCCACTGTCTCCATTAAACAGGTCAACTGGACAAAGAATAAAAGAGACGTCTGAGTTAAATGATACCATACATCAAATGGACCTAATAGACATCTTTAGAATATTCCACCCAAGCATCAAAGAATACACTTTCTACTCAGCACCCCATGGAAATTTTGCAAAAATTGGTCACATACTGGGCCACAAAACAAACCTCAACAAATACAAAAAATTGAAACAATTCCATGCATTTTATTGGGCCACAATCCAATAAAGCTCAGAATCAACACTGGACAAAGCCCTCATCACTACATGAACTCATGGCAATTAAACAACATACTCCTAAGCAATGAGTGGGTGAAAGGAGAAATTAAGGAAGAAATAAAAGAATTCTGAAATTCAACGAAAAGGACAATACAACACAACACAACCTCTGGGACACTTTAAAAGTGGTCCTAAGAGGGAAGGCTCTAAATGACTACATTAAAAAACTAGAAAGAGCCCAAATAAATGACTTAACACTGCAAGTCAAGTTGCTGGAAAGGCAAGAACAAATGAAACCCAAACCCAGCAGAAGAGAAGAAATAACAAAAATCAGAGCAGAAATTAATGAAATAGAAACAAAGAAACAATACAAAGAATCCATGAATCTGAGAGCTGGTTCTTTGAAATGCTAAACAAGATAGACAGACCCTTAGCCCTGTTAACCAAAAGAAAGAAAGAGCAAATCCAAATCAACAAAATCAGAGATGAAGGGTGAAACATCACAACAGACACCCAAAAGATCCAAAACATTATAAGGGAGTATTTCAAAACCTATAAGCTACTAAATCTGAAAGTCTAAAAGAAATGGATGGATATCTGAAATCATGGGAACCTCCAAAGTTAAACTAAGAGGAGATGAACAGTTTAAACAGACCCATAACATGTAAGGAAATTGAAACAGTAATATAAAGCCTCCCAACTAAAAAAAAGCCCAGGCACAGATGTATTTACAGCAGAATTCTACCATTTACAAAAACCTACAACCAATACCACTTAAATGACTCAAGAGAAGAAATAAAAATGGCTAAGAAATGTCTTAGAACATGTTCAATATTGTTAGTAATTAGGGAAATGAAAATTAAAACCAACTTAAGATTGCATCTTTCCCCAGTCAATAACAGATGCAAAAATTCTCAACAAAATATTTGCAAACTGCATACAGATATGTACAACAAAGAGATCATTCACCATGATCAAGTAGGCTTTATTCCAGAGATGCAGGGATGGTTCAATATATGCAAGTCAGTAAACATCATTAATGATAGAAATGGACTCAAAGACAAAAATCACATTGTCATCTCAATAGATGCAGAAAAGGCTTTTGACAAGATTCAGCATGCATTTATGTTCAAAGTCCTAGAGGGAATTGGACTGGACGGAACATACCTCAACATAATTAAAGCTATATACAACAAACCCACAGCCAACATCATTCTAAATGGAGAAAAGCTGGAAGCATTCCCATTGAAATCAGGAACCAGACAAGGATGCCCACTATCTCCACTCCTTTTCAACATAGTGCTTGAAACTCTTGCTAGAGCAATAAGAGAGGAGAAGGAAATTAAAGGAGTACTAATTGGAAAAGAAGAGGTCAAACCATCAGTTTTTGCAGATGATGTGATACTATACCTAAGAGATCCCAATAGTTCCACCAGAAAACTCCTAGTACTGATTAACACTTTCAGTATAATGGCAGGTTATAAAATCAATCTACAAAAATTAGTAGCCTTACCATGTACCAAGAAAAAGTGATTGGAAAAAGAGTACAGGGAAATGCTCCCATTCATAATTGCTGCAAAAAAAAATCTTGGAATAAGTCTGACCAAAGACACCAAAAATCTCTACAATGAAAAGTTTAAATCTTTAAAGAAAGAGATTGAAGAAGACACCAGGGGATGGAAGGCTCTCTCATGCTCATGGACTGGAAGAATTAATATTGTAAAAATGACTATCCTTCCAAAAGCAATATATAGATTCAATGTAGTCCCAATCAAAATACCCATGATATACTTCACAGAATTAGAAAAAAAATCCTTAAATTCATATGGAAGCACAAAAGACCCGAGATAGCCAAAGAAACCCTGAGCACAAAGATCAATGCTGGGGGGATTACTATACCAGGTCTCAAATTATACTACAGAGCTATAGTCGTAGAGACAGCATGGTACTGGCACAAAAAGAGACACACAGACCAATGGAACATCACTGAAGACCCAAACCCAAGTACACAGAATTTCAGCCAACTGATATTTGATAAAGGTGTCAAGAACACACAGTTGAGGAAAGACAGCATCTTCAACAAATTGTGCTGGCAAAACTGGATCTCCACCTGTAGAAGAATGAAACTAGATCCTTATCTTTCACCTTGCACAAAATCCAACTCCAAATGGATCAAAGACCTTAACATGAAACTGCAAACCCTGAAACTAATAGAAGAAAATATTGGCCACAACTTACAAGATATAGGTGTAAGAAAGAATTTTCTAAATCACAGAAGTTACTTAGGAATTAAGGTCAGCAATCAACAAGTGGGACCTCATTAAACTAAAAAGATTCTGTACAGCAAAAGAAACAATTTAAAAAGTGAAGAGGAAGCTCACAGAATGGAAAAAATTCTTCACCAGTGACACATCAGACAGAGGTTTAACATCCAGAATATATAAAGCACTCAAAAAACAAAGAAGCAAGAAACCAAATGACCCAATTAAAAAGTGGGATAAAGATCTAAACAGAGAGTTCTCAAAGGAAGAAATAAAGATGGGTAAGAAACATCTCAAAAAGCATTCAACATCGTTAGTAATTAGGGAAATGCAAATTAAAACCATCCTAAGGTATCACCTTACCTCAATCAGACTGGCTAGGATCAAGAGAACAAATGATACCAAATGCTGCTGAGGATGTCGAGAAAGGGGAACGCTCATTCACCACTGGTGGGATTGCAAACTCGTGCAAGCTCTATGGAAAGCAGTGTGTAGAACTTTTAAAAAACTAAAAATGAACCTACCATATGACTTGGTTATACCACACCTTGGCATATACCCAAAGAACTCATCCTTATTGTAGAGATGCTTGTAAAACCATGTTTGTTGGTGGTCTTTTCACAATAGATAAGAGATGAAAGCAACATCAGTGCCTCTCAACTGATAAGTGGTTAACAAAAATGTGGTATATTTATACAATGGAATTCTATTCAGCAGTAAAGAAAGATGAAACAACAAAATTTGCAGGTAAATGGATGGATATAGAAACTGTTATACTAAGTGAAGTAACACAGACTCAGAAAAATGAAAGACGTATGTTCTCCCTCATTTGTGGATCTGAGCATGTAATCCTTTTAAATGATATGTCCTTTTAATTAGATGAAGCTGTATAGCAGTCTCTTCTGCATGAAATAACTACCATTATCACAACTTCAGCTGTGCCTGATCGCTAAACATCGTCATAATTGGGCTTGTTGTCAGTTGTGCTCCTTCATTAAAGGAGGGCAAGCAGGGTCATTGGACCCTCACTGGAGTATCCAGCCACTCTTCCTAGGCAACTGTATGTAATTTGGCAGTAATAACACATGGTCTCCTTGATTTGCGGAGGGCTAAAGTATACAATCTGGGGAAGGCTAGGAAGAGAAGGCTTGACCCATGCTGGGTAAAGACTTTCCAGTGTGCATACCCTCAGGTCATTCATACCTTCAGCAACCCCTCAGTTATCTTAGTAAGTAAGCTCAGTAAATTCATTGGTTCCCCAGTAAAACTTTAATCAAACACTGGCTTGACACTAGAACCTTAAAAGGGAATAAGCATAGTATCCCCAGGAAAAGAACTCTCAGAAAAGATGGAAAATTTATTTGTTAATGCTATTATGTCTCATGATAATTAAAAAAAAGAAAATGAGAATGTAAAAGATGTTAAAAGGATATGGAAATGGAGATATTTTCCAAAATAGACAGAAAAAAATGAGAAAGCCTAAGCAAGGGACAAAGGTCTGTGTAGGTTTGTTATATGTAAAGGATGAGACAAAAATAATGTACACATAATTTTCAAATTTCTAAGGTCATAGTTTAGTCAACAAGTTTAAGGAACAAAAAATATATATCTAATCAAGGTTTATCTGAGAACATTTGGCTTTTTTTTACCCAAGCTTTATCTACATAGCACATGGTAATTAAGAGTACCAGACTGGTGGAACTAACGTTATTGGATGCTTAACAGCACTTTGAGGACTATACTGATCTGGTTAGAGGGACGTAAAGTACAGTTTTTGACTTGCCCTCCAAGATCGACTAAGCTCCAGGGGACTATGGAACACCTCTCAAAATGCCCTGTAATTGTGGTAAGTCTCCTGTCCTCTTGTTTACAGAGTCCATGGATACCCCACCAGACGGACTTGAACCAGTGTCCATTCTACAAAGAGGAGGGTCAACTCAGAGGAAACTTCTCCTCTATGCTTCCAGCTGAAGCCAGCTATGGTCGAGCAGGACCTTTGACTTATCTTCCCATAGATGGAACTGGTAAAAGAATGGAGCCAGGGTGCCTCCCAAGCCCATGTGACCCCTGAGGAACAGATCTTCAAATGACCTTAAGAGTGAAAATAAATTGGTTTATTTGGGCAAATGAATAGTCTTAAACACCCAAAAGGAAAGTATAACCAAAGAGTAAAGTCATCAGTGTATTTCTTTAAGAGTTCCAGGGGTTACACTGCCCAGACATTAGGCTTAAGTTCATATAAAAAGCTATTTAGACAATTATTTCTCATTGATGATTTTGTTCCTAATCAGAAAGTGCTGCTCAGATGTAAGACTTCAAATGTTGGTCTGCAATACTGTAGTGCCCACCTCTTGCTAAGGGAGACAACCCACTATTGTTCTAAAATGATGGATAAATTTGTTTTCTCCTCCTATCTAGAAACCTTTGAGAGAGAATTGACACTGATTCTAACCACTCCAACAGCTATCAAAATGCCTGAAAGTAAATCTTGTGTCCATCACTCTCTAGTCCAGCCTTGGCAGACAACCGAAAAATGAGGAAGAACCCAATAGAGAGAGGGATGCTTTTGGAATCTATTGTCAAGAAATTCCAATGGGCTCTCATATGAACATTTGAAAACTGCCCTGGTCTGACTTTTTTCTAGTTCCCCATCTAGAACTTGTAATGATAATTACTCTTTCCTTTACTTCTTCACATCTCATATTCACCAGTCGAGGATTTTCTTTTCCCACTACAGATAAGAGTTATGCAATTTGAGAGTCTTTTAGATAGACCCACTGAAGGGGTACTCCAATTGCCTCACCTTACATCCCTGTTCAGCATGGAAGAAGCCAGAGAGGTCTGAAGCCTGATTCCCTATCCACAAGTTGGGTAACCTCTTCAGAGGATGGTGTGATAAGAATAGGAGATAGGAATAGACTAGGTAGTTAGGGTAAAAGTACCTCAAAGAAAAGTAGCCAGTTTCTTGGCTAAAACTCACAATGTCCTTGGGCCTATTAGCAACATACTCTGTTCCAAAGGCTAAAAATATTGAAAGTATTTGGGAACATTTATCTAATCCTTAAAAGATTTTAGGGTCACCCCATCTTCCTTTGCGTCTTTGGGCTGTGCAGCTGTTGGCTTCCTGGTGCTGTTAGCACCTTTCCTGGGTAAGTCCCAGGGCTGCCCACCCTCCTTGACTCCCCCAGCCTCATTCTCTCTCCCAGCTCCACCACCCCCATCTCTTGTCCTAGCCTGGGTACTTGTCCATTTCTTCTCTTGGCACCCCAGAGCACTGGGCTGACCTCTTGTCCCAGAGTCCCTACTGCTTTCAGATCCTTTGCATCCAGAGCAACCTAGTTCCTTCCAGTAGTCCCCAGGAGCCCTCAGGGCCTCCTCCTTCCCCCACCTCCCTTTGCATTCCTGGTTGGCACAGCCATCAGCTTCCTGGGACCAGCATACTTCCTGGGCCCTGCTCCAAGGCCAGCCCAGTCTCCTAATTCCTGAGGTTAGCATCTTTCCTGTAGGGTTCCAGACCTTAGCAGAAAACCTCAGAGTATCTGATCCTCATCTGACTTGGGCCTCTGTGAGAACTCCTAAAGATGAAAGCAATTTGGTCACTCCAATATAAAATCAGAAGAGAGAACCTGAAGCTTTGACCAACCAGCTTTTCATGGCCAACAAGTAAACCACAAAGGCACATAAAGTTTACAAAAAGCAGACCTAAACTTAACAAAGGAAGACTTGAGTCTCACACAAGAATCAGAAACTACAAAAGAAATCCACATGTCAAAGTCATAGAGAAAAAATAATAACATGAAAAGCCAAAATAATATATCCCCACCAAGTACAAACGGTTTTCTAGAGGAATACAATGAGAACCTCCTAGATATAACACAGGACATGGAACTCAAAAGAACAATTATAAACATGATAAAAGAATTCAGTGAATTTAGAGAACACAAAAGAAAGAAATCAAAGAACTGAAAGAAGATAAGGATAAACTTCTGGATGAATTCAGAAAAGAGTTAGAAATACTGAAGAATGTGCAGTCTGAAATGAGGAAGGAAGCAAAATTCTCAGTAAGCCAATTAGAAATGACAGGAGAGAGCCTCACCAATAGGATGAATGAAATAGAAAACAGACCATCAAGACTGGAAGACAAAGTGAATGAATTAGACCACTCAAGCAAAGAGTACGAAAAATTTAAGAAAACACAAATGTGCTGTATAGTTTTAGTGTTAACTTGACACACCTGGGTTGAGGGAGCCTCAATCGGGGAATTGCCTCTATTGGACCGGCCTGTGGCTGTGTCTGAGGGGCATCTTCTTGATGAGAGATGTGGGAGGGCCCAGCCCACTGTGGGTGGTGCCACCCCTGGGCAGGTAGGCCTGTGTTGCATAAGAAAGCAGGCTGAGCAGGGGCCAGGGGGAACAAGCCAGTAAGCAGCATTCCTCCAGCTCCTGCTTCCAGGTTCCTTCCCTGAGTTCCTACCTTGGGCTCCCTGATGAACTGCGACCTGGGAGATGTAAGCTGAGTAAACCCTTTCCTCCCCAAGTTGGTACTGGTCAGAGTA
>NW_008337939.1:27671-28314 GCF_000622305.1 Nannospalax galili
GATGAAGCTGTGGTTAAGAAGAGACCAGAACCTGAAGCAAAACCTTTGCTTTACTGAGACAATTGATGCTGGTCAGCTGGGGCTGAAAAATCAGCTGTAAGTAACAAGAGACCAGCATCACTGTGGTGAAATCTCCTGGGAGGTATTTCCTCAGGGTCAGCACATAGAGGGGGACCTGCACCTCTGTTTCAAGCTGGAAGCAGGACTTGGTAATGTGTAAGAGTCTCCTGCATGGTTCTGGTGTTGAAAGCGTGAAGGGGTCATAGAGAGCAGCAGAGGCTTGGCACTCTGAGAGGCCCGGAAGGACCATAGGTGAAAGTGCAGCTTCAGTTGCAATAAGACCCCAGGACTGAAGGGGTCATGGAGAGAAACTGGGGCTTTGCACCCCAAGAGGCAAGAAGAGGCCATTGGTGAAGGTGTAGCCTCAGTTTTAGTGGCGACCCCAGCTTTTTGGAGATGCCGGGACCATGGAACAACCACCAAGGACAGCGGCAGGTGTGGAATGGATCTGGCCTGGGTCTGCAAGACGAGTTGAGTGTGCTGTGGACTGCAGAGTCAGAGCAGTGGAGCTGCCAGCTTTCCTCCATGGCCTGTGCTCCAGCTCCTGCTTCCAGGTTCCTGCCCTGAGTTCCTACCTTGGGGT
>NW_008337939.1:28484-58601 GCF_000622305.1 Nannospalax galili
GAAATTGCCTCTATTGGACTGGCCTGTGGCCATGTCTGAGGGGCATCTTCTTGATGAGTGATGTGGGAGGGCCCAGCCCACTGTGGGTGGTGGCACAGCCCACTGTGGGTGGTGGCACCCCTGGGCAGGTAGGCCTGTGTTGCACAAGAAAGCAGGCTGAGCAGGGGCCAGGGGGAGCAAGCTAGTAAGCAGCGTTCCTCCATGGCCTGTGCTCCAGCTCCTGCTTCCAGGTTCCTTCCCTGAATTCCTACCTTGGGCTCCCTGATGAACTATGACCTGGGAGATGTAAGCTGAATAAACCCTTTCCTCCCCAAGTAGGTGGTGGGGGGTTTTGTCACAGCAATGAAGAAAAAAACTAGGACAAACAAGAATAGAATATGCAGTAATTGTGTGGCACCATAAAAAGACCAACCTTACAAATCATAGGCATACAGGAAGAAGTATCTCAAGATAGTGGTATGAACCAGATCTTCAACAGGATTGTAGAAGAAAATTTCCCAAAATTAAAGAAAGACATGCCCATACAAATACAAGAAGCATATAGAACACCAAAGAGACAGGACCAGAAAAGAAACCCTCCATGGCAAATCATAGTAAAATAATAAAATTACAGAACAAAGAGAGAATACTGAAAGCTGCAAAAGTAAAACAACAACTTACATAAAAAAGGAAAACCCATCAGAATTACAGCTGATGTTTCAGTGCAAACTATGAAAGTCAGAAGAGACTGGACCAAAGTATTCCTAGTTCAAAATGACCACAGATGCCAACCCAGATTACTTTACCCAGACAAAATGTATATTATAGTCTAAGGGGAAACAAAACTCTTCCATGACATAAATCAGCTGAAAGAATTCAGGTCCACAGAACCAGGCCTTCAGAGAGCTCTTGAAGCAATACAAAGAGCTGAAGAAAGGAACGACTATACCCAAGGGGTCATGCAAAGAAACTCAATGAAATTATAACTGTGGAAATGCACAGCTATACCAAGAATGTGAACAAAAATGAAAATGCCAGGATTCAATACACATTTTTCATTTATCACTTTAAATATCAATGGACTGAGCTCTCCAGTCAAAAGAGACAGACTAGATGAATGGGTTAAGAGACAAAACCCATCTTTTTGTTGTCTGCAAGAAACTCATCTCACTTTTAAGGACAGGTACCACATTAAGGTGAAAGAATGGAAAAAAATATACCAAGTGAATGGTACTAAGAAAAAAGCAGGTATTGCAATTCTAATATCTGATAAAATAGACTTTAAAACTAGTCAGAAGAGATAAAGAGGGCCATTTTGTTCTGTTCAAAGGAACAATAGTCCAAGAAGATATTACAATCATGAACATATATTCACCAAACTCTGGTACACCCAACTTCATAAAATTAGTACTACAGGACTTTAAGACCCAGATTAATCCCAACTCATTAATAGTAGGGGACTTCAACATCACATTGTCTCCCTTAGATAGATCAACAGGACAGAAAATTAACAGAGAGACATCTGAATTAAAGACTACCATACATCAAATGGGCCTAACAGACATCTACTGAATATTCCACCCAAGCACCAAAGGACATACTTTCTACTCAGCACCCCATGGAACCTTCTCCAAAATCGACCATATATAGGGGCACAAAACAAACCTCAACAAATACAAAAAGTTTGAAATAATTCCATGCATTCTATCAGACCACAATACAATAAAGCTTAAAATCAGCACTGGAAGAAACCCACATGAACACATGGAGATTAAACAACACACTCTCAAATGATGAATGGGTCAAAGGAGAAATTAAGAAAGAAATAAAAGTATTCCTGGAACTAAATGAAAAGGACAATACAACATAACAAAACCTCTGGGACATGTTGAAAGCAGTCCTTAGAGGAAAGTTTATTGCTCTAAGTGCCTACATTAAAAAATCAGAAAAAACATAAATAAATGACTTAACATTGCAACTCAAGACACATGAAAACCAACAAATGAAACCCAAACCCAGCAGACAAGAAATAACAAAAATCAGAGCAGAAATTAATGAAATAGAAACAAAGAAAACAATACAAAGAATCAACAAATCCAAGAGCTGGTTCTTTGGAAAGATAAACAAGATAGACTGATAGCCCAGTTAACCAAAAGAAGGAGAACCTACAAATGAACAAAATCAGAGATGAAAGGGGAACATTAAAACAGACACCAAAGAGATCCAGAACATTATAAGGGAATACTTTAAAAACTTATATGGGCCGGGCGTGGTGGCACATGCCTTTAATCCCAGCACTTGGGAGGCCGAGGCAGGCAGATCTCTGTGAGTTCAAGGCCAGCCTGGTCTACATAGTGAGTTCCAGGACAGCTGGGGCTACAGGGAGACCCTGTCTCAAAAAGACCAAAAACAAAACAAAACAAAAAACCAAAAACAAAAAACAAAAGCAAACAAACAAAAACCTATATGGATGGGTACCTAAAAGCATGGGAACCATCAAAACTAAACCAAGAACAGATTAACATCTTAAACAGACCCATAACACAAAAGGAAATTGAAACAGTGATACAAAGCCTTTGCCTAAAAAAAGCCCAGGACCAGATGGATTTATAGCAGAATTCTACCAGATATTTAAAGAAGATTTACATCCAATACTACTTAATTTATTCAAAAAATAGAAATGGAGGGAGAACTTCCAAATTCCTTCTATGAAGCCAGCATCACTCTAATATCAAACCCAGGTAAAGGTACAACCAAAAAAGAAAACTATAGACCCATATCCTTAATGAACATAGATGCAAAAATTCTCAAGATACTTGCAAACTGCATACAGACACACATCAAAAAGACCATTCTCCATGATTACATCAGCTTTATTCTAGAGATGCACAGATGGTTCAATATACATAAGTCAATAAACATCGTAAATCATATAAATGGGCTCAAAAATAAGAACCACGTGATCAAAGAGAAGCCTTTGACAAAATTCAACATGCATTTATGTTCAAAGTCCTAGAGGGAACTGGAATGGAGGGAACATGCTTCAACATAATTAAAGACATATACAACAAATCCACAGCCAACATCATTCTAAATTCAGAAAAACTGTATGCATTCCCATTGAAATCAGGAACTAGACAAGGCTGTCCACTATCTTTCCACCTCTTTAACATAGTGCTTGAAACTCTTGCAAGAGCAATAAGAAAAGAGAAGGAAATTAAAGGAGTAATAAGTGGAAAAGAAGAGATCAGATTATCCTTTTTTGTAGATGATATGATATTATATCTAAGAGATGCCAAAAATTCTACCAGAAATCTAGAAATTATTAACATGTTCAGTAAAGTGACAGGTTACAAAATTAGTCTACAAAAGTCTGTGACCTTTCTATATACCAATAACAAGCAATCAGAGAAAGAGCTCATGGAAACACACCCTTTCACAATAGCTGAAAATCAATTCTTGGAATAAACCTGACCAAAGACATCAAAGACCTCTACAATAAAATTTTTAAATCTTTAAAGAAAGATATTGAGGAAGACATTGGAGGATGGAAGGACCTCCCGTGCTCATAGATTGGAAGAGTTAATATTGTGAAAATAACCATCCTACCAAAAGCCATTTGTAGATTCAATGCAATGCCAATCAAAATTCCCACAACATTTTTCACAGAATTGGAAAAAAACATCCTAAGATTCATATGGAAGCACAAAAGACCTCAGATAGCCAAAGCAACCCTGAGCACTAAGAGTAAATATGAGTACATGCAATTTCAGACACCTGATATTTGACAAGGGGCCAATGACATTCACTGGAGGAAAGACAGCATGTTCAGTAAATGGTGCTGGCAAAACTGGATCTCCACCTGTAGAAGAATGAAACTAAACCCCTATCTTTCACCTTGCACAAAAGTCAACTCCAAATTTATCAAAGACCTCAATGTGAAACCTGAAACTCTGAAACTCTTAGAAGAAATCATTGGCAATAACCTACAAGATACAGGTGTAGGAAAGGATTTTCTAAACTGGACATCAATTGCTCAGGAAACAAGGTCAAGAATCAACAAATGGGACCTCATTAAACTAAAAATCTTCTGTACATAGAAAGAAGCAAACAAGGAATTGAAGAGAAAACCCACAGAAAGGGAGAAAATATTTACCAGTAACACATCTGACAGCAACACATCCAGAATATAAAAAGAACTCAAAGAGAAAGTATCAAGAAAGGAAGTAACCCAATTAAAAGTTGGGCTAAGGCACTGAACAGAGAGTTCTCAAAAGAAGAAATAAAGATGGGTAAGAAGCATCTTGAAAGGTGTTCAACATCATTAGTAATTAGGGAAATGCAAATTAAAACCACTTTAAGATTTCATCTTACTCCAGTCAGACTGGCTACGATCAAGAGAACAAAGGATACCAAATGTTCGAGAGGATGTGGGGAAATGGGAATGCTCATCCACTGCAGGTGGGACTGCAAACTTGTACAAGCCCTATGTGAAGCAGTGTGGAGAACTCTTAAAAAACTACAGATGAACCAACCATTTGATCCAGTTATGCCACCCCTTGGCATATACCCAAAGAACTAATCCTATTGCAGAGACACTTCTACATCCATGTTTTTTGCTGCTCTTTTCACAATAGCTAAGAGATGGAAGCAACCTAAGAGTCCCTCAACTGATGAAAGGATAATGAAAATGTGGTTCATTTATACGATGGAGTTTTACTCAGCAGTAAAGAAAGATGAAATCATGAAATTTGCAGGTAAATGGATGGAACTAGAAACTGCTTTACTAAGTGAAGTAACACAGACTCAGGAAAACAAATGATGTGTGTTCTCCCTCATATGTGCATCCTATTACCAAATCCTCATAAGTGAGTTCTATCCAGAAATAACTACCAGAACCAGGATAATGAAACAGAACCAGATAGGTCAAGGAAAATAAAGAATCTTAAAGAGAAGAACAGTAGGAAACAGGCATTAATAAGGGAGATATGGATAAAAAATGGTGTTATTTTAAGGGGTGGGGAGGGAAGGTTTTACAAGGAACCTTGGGGATAAAGGGAAAGAAGGAGGTCAAGAGAGGTTGGAATGGTATTATTAAGGGAGAAATGGGAAAAATGGGGGCACTTTAAATGGAGAAACCATGGTGGAAGGGTTGGACAATGCAAGAGATATATAATGCCTAGCTCATTAAAAAAACCAGATGGAACCATATTAATTGAACAACCTACTGACAAAGTATACATACAACTAGCTCAAAGAATATAATATATGTCTAGGCAAGGGTTACCTGAGAACTTTTGGTCTCTGCCCAAGCTTTATCTACATGGCACATGGTAATTAAAAGTACCAGACTGGGGGGCTGGAGAGATGGCTCAGTGGTTAAGAACACTGTTTGTTCTTGCAGAAGACCCGGGTTTGAGCCCTAGCACCCACATAGCAGCTAACGACTGTCCAAAACTCCAGTCCCAGGGGATCCAACAGCCTCTTCTGACTTCCGTGGGCATTGCACAACATGGATGCACTGATCTACATGCAGGCAGTACATGCATACACATAAAATAAAAATAATAAATGAAAAAAGAAGAAAAAAGTACCAGACTGGTCGAACTAACCTCTTTGGATGTTTAATAACCATACTTTGAGGCCTATACTATTTTGATCAGAGGGACTTAAAGGACACTTTTTGCTCCTTGCCTTCCTAGGTTGATGAAGTTCCAGGGGACTATGAGCATCATTCAAAATGTCATGTAATTGTGGTGAGTCACCTGTCCTTTTGATCAAGGAGGCCATGGATACCCCACCAGATGGACTTGAACCAGTGTCCAGTCTACAAAGAGGAGGGTCAACACAGAGGAAACATTTGCTCCATGCTTCCAAGCGAAGCCAGCATGGTCTAGCAGGACCTTTGACTTATCTTCACATAGATGGAACTGGTAAAAGAAAGGAGCCAGGGGCTCCTCCCAAGACCATGTGACCCTTGAGGAATCGATCCTCAAACAGCCTTAAGAGTAAAAGTAAATTGGTTTATCTGGGCCAACTGCATGGTCTTAAACACCCAAAAGGAAAGTATAACCGAAGATTAAAGGGATCAATATAATTCTTTAAGAGTCCATATGTTTAGCTAAAGGCTACACAACTAGAAACAGTGCCAGACAGGAGATACCTTCCTTTGAGTTGTTGGCCAGGGTGACCCAAGAGACTCCCAGACAGTAACCCAGCATAGAACTGGGAAAATGAACATCAGACCCCAATCTTATGTAAAGGAATATTGGCAACTGATTGCTTCTAGACAAGGAACAGCTGATCTTTGTGAAACAAGGAACTCTAAATAGGCTGACTAGATTCAGTGGATGGACAAGCACCGGGGAATGGTTGAGGGCCCCAACAACACAGTGGACAGTAACTGGGATGACAGAGTATACAGGCTCCAGTGGGGGGGGAGGGGCACTATGGGAGGTGCCATTTGGGATGTGGATATATAGATGAATAAGATTGTTTGGGATATTCTGTATGAAATACACACAAAAATTCTACAAAAAATGAGTTATATTTGAGGAAGAAGCATAAAAATTTGCTTCATGTTAATTAGTAGAGGTGAAAAACATTACCACTGAAATCTACCTGATGACTTTATATCCATACTCAGGTGCCAAGGATCTGAGTGTAACCACTGTGACTAGTAATAATCAGATACAGAGAGATTTGAGATGCATGTGCAAACATCTAAGTGTTAGTAGCATTAAAAATGAGTTTTTCTGTATGTAACAGCATATTTTAAAATGAAATGGAAATCTTTTTTATAGGCTAAAACCTATTCAATTTTATGTCTTTTAGGGTTTATACTGAGTTCAATATTGTATAACTGTATTAATTCAACTGTGAACCTAAAAATTAGAGCCACTTTTGAAAGAGATGCATCTTTGCTCTGGAAGGTGTTACTGAATATGTTAATGCTGTAATGAAATGCTTCTTCTAATCACGTGGTTATTAAAAAACAATTTAAAAATGAATTAAAAAAAGACTTTGGTGTTACGTCTTCAAAGGGGGGAATGTTAGAGTATCAAAAATCCCCATAAAAAAGGAAGAAGAACGAGTACATAAAATTATCAGAAAAAAATGATGGGGAACTATGGAGGAGTTGGAGGGGAGGGAGTGGGCATGGATTTGATCAAAACACCTTATATGTATGTATGAAATTCTCAATAAATTAGTTTTTAAAAAAGAGTCATTAAGAAATTCTGGTATGCTATTGCATATTAGTTACCACAGCTTATGTTAATGTATTATTCATTTCAAAAGGTAAGGAGCTAGAGAGATGACTCCGTAGTTAAGAGCTCAGTGGTTAAGTGGCTGTTCTTGCAGAAGACCTTGGTTCCAATCCCAGCACCCATATGGTGGCTAACAACCATCCATAACTCCAGTTCCAGTGGGTTCACTGCCCACTTTCTGTTCTCCCTGAGCATTGCATGACACAGGTGCACTTATGTACATACAGGCATAACACTCCTAACACATAAAATAAATAAATTAAAAATTAAGGAAAGGTAAGAGAGAAGGACACTGAAAGTTTTCATCATAAAGTGATAAATTTTTTAATTATATAATTATGTTTGACTTGATTTAAATAGCACACAATATATGTGCATATTAAAACATTACATGATAGCTTATCAATATACACATTTTTGCTTTTGTTAATTCAAAAGATATAAAAGTAAAACTAAAACTGTTTCTTAAGAGTGCATATCTAAAGAATTAAAAAGCATTTTTATTAATTCTTTAAGAATTTCATACATTTTTGTTTTGAGTGTATTCAGTCCTATTCCTACAAGTCCTCCAAGATCCACCCCCCTTCCTACCTTCACAACTTTGTGTCCTCATTTCCCTTTGGGTGTTTGGCCATCCACTGTAGCGTGGTCAGCCTACCAGGAGCTATACTCTTAAAGAAACTCTTCCTCTCCCAGAAGCTATCAATTGCCAATAGCTCTTCAGCTGGAAGTGGGACATTGCACCCACCTCCCTTTCCCTGCTGTGATTTTTTTCTGGCTTGAGTTTGTGTAGGTCTTCTACATGCAGTCACAACTTTTGTGAGTTCATATGTTAACTGCTCTGTGTGTCTGGAAAATACTTGTTCTTTGAAGTCATCTACTATCACTGGATCTTACAGTTTATCCTTCCCTCTTCCACAATGATCCCTAAACCTTCATAGGAGGAGGTGTAATATAGATGTCCCATTTAGAGCTGAGGATTTTTCAGTCACTTATTCTCTCTATCTCGACCACTTGTGGGTCTCTGTGCTAATCACCATCTGTTGAAAAAGGAAGCTTCTCTGATGATGGTTGATAGATGCACTAATTTCTGAGTAAAACGATGTCATCAGAAGTCAGTTTAATTCTATGTCCATTTAGTAATAGTAGGTTCTCCCCTAGGGCCTATAACGTATCTAACTATGCATATTTAGCTCTAATAATGGTGCTAGGATGGGTTCCATCTGGTGGATCAGTTCTTAAATCCAACTAGAAAGTTATTGGTTACTTCAATGACATTCATGCCATTATTGCATCAATGCCTATATTGTAGCTCATGGAGTTCACAGATGCATAAGACTGATGACTACTTTTATCCTCTGGAAGGGCGCATAGCACCTTCCAGCACTATGAAAGCTATCTGTAGGCATGAAACTTTGAGGTTATGGATGTGGGAGTGTAAATTGGTGCAGCCACTATGGAAATCAGTGTGATGTTATTTCTAACCTCAAAAGGTTAGAAATAGATTTACCATGTAGTCCAGCCATATCACTCTTGGGTACATATCCAAAGGACTCTCTATCCTAATACAAAGATACCTGTTCATCCATGTTCATTACTGTTCTGTCCATAATGTCCAGGAAATACAGTCTGCATTTCCATCAAGGAATAAATGGCTAAAGAACATGCAAGACATTTATGCAACTGAGTATTGTTCAGCTGTTGACAGATAAAATTATGAAATTTGCAAGTAAATAGATGATGTTGGAAACAATCATTCTGAGAGAGGCAATCATGGACCTAGAATGACAAAAACTGCATGTTTCTCTCATTTTTCAATGCTGTTTTTGAAACTTTAGATAAAAGGAGACATTCTTTATAAGGTTGCTGCATATGTTAATTTATTATAGTATTCATTTATATCTTTCAATTGAGTTTGTGTCCTTTTTATAATTATTTAGCCTAATTTTCATTCATATTGACATTTTCAAGATGACAGTGGTTTAATTTAAATGCCAACCTTCTATCTTCTTACTGATAATTATGATATACTAAGCCACTGAGATTTCAGACTTTACCTATGACAAGAAGTAGTGTTACATAAAATAAACAAATAAAAGTTGAATGATAAAATATTTCCAAACAATATTCAATATAAAAGCCAAAATGTAAAATCATATGCATCATTACCTACTTTTGTAGAGGTGCCTGTTCAGGTAACTGTGTGAGAGGTGACATCATAAACCAAGAAATGGTGTTGTTGTAGTTTGCTTTTCTGTTGCTGTGGTAAACGCCATGACCAAAAACAGCATGGGAAGAAAGAGTTTATTTCAGTGTACAGACTACCATCCATCATTGAATGAAACCAGGCCAGGAGCTCAAACAGGAGCCTGGAGGCAGAAACTGAAGCAGAGCTCATGGAGGAGTGCTGGTTACTGGATTGATTCCCCTGACTTTCTCAGTTACCCTCCTTATACAGCACAGGCCTACCTGTTCAGGGATGGTATCACACATAGTGGGATGGACTCTCCTGCATCAGTTACCAATTAAGAAGATGCCTCACATATTCCCACAGGCCAATCCAATGGAGAAAATTCCTCAAGTGAAGTTTTGTCTTCTCAGGTATTTCTATTTCATGTCAAGTTGACAAAAGCTAACTGGCCCAGGGATAAAGGATAAGGAGACTCATAGAATAACAGAATTTAAGGTTGTTTGTGTTTTGAATATTGAGCTGCCTATAGACCATAGGCATTAGCATCCATTAGGGAGATAAATGGTACAGTGGGGACCTTGGAGGAGAAGACTAGCTTCCCTTGGAGATGTGAGAACATCTGGGATTGTGAAAGAAGTGTTTGTATGTTACCACTTTAAAATGTATCCTGTTTATTTCCTTTGTTGTCATTTAAATAGGTGACCAGTCTCTTCCTTTTGAAGTGGGAGAAAGTAAAAAGAAACAGCAGAATCAGACAGGCTTCTGTGTTACTAAGCTTCACTTATGACACTGGGTGTTGGAATTCAGTTTTCAGTGAGTAAAAAGTGACAAAAAAGAAATAATGTATATATGTGTATGCACACATATATTCACAAAGGAAAATACCAAACAGAAGGAAAATGTAATGAAAAAGTAAACTCCATCTCTACCTCTAGCTTATTTCCCTGGTTATGTGGAAATAAATTAAGACGTGCTTGGCTTGACACTAGTGTACAAGAGGATTAGAAAAAATTTGGTAAATATCAAGATGAGTTATAAAACCAATGAAGTCATCAAAAGAAATAAAGAATATGAAGAATTAAAGAATAAAATAATGCCAAAATTGGTGCAGAAGAAACACATTGGAGATCCTGGAAGAAGGATTAGAGGTTGAGGGTTCTGGATGTTACTGAGTATTGAGTTAAACTTTAGATCATCATTTAAAATGAATGTAGAGATCAAAGGAGAAATCTTAGCCAAATGATAAAATCCTAGAACAATTTAAGGTTGGAAGGAACAGGGGTCCAACATAACACTATGTCTATACAATATTCCAGGATCATCTGGGCAAGACAGAGAAAGACAAATTAGGTTCTTAAGAGCTACTCCCAAGGTTAAACTACTCAGCTAAACTTTTTATTTAGTGTAGCTAACAGTTACATAGCATAACCTTTGGCCAGAAGCTTCCATGGTGGGAAAAATTCTGCAAACTATTCCAGTGTTAACCTCAATACATTTATGAGATGAAATTCTGTAAAATTTCCAAGTTCTACCATCGTAGATTCAATTGAGTTTTCCTTTTACAAAATATTCTTTCTAGGGCTCCCTTTATATCTCTGTTTCTCAGGCTGTAGATGAAGGGATTCAGCATGGACGTGACCACGGTGTACATCAAAGACATGACAGTCTCCTTCACAGTAGAATTATTATCTGGTGGACATAAGTAGAGCCCAATGACTGTTCCATAAAACAGTGTTACCACAGACAGGTGGGAGGCACAGGTGGATAAGGCTTTAGGGATTCCTTGAGAAGAAGGAACCTTGAGAATGGAGAACACAATTCATGCATAAGACATGATAATGAGTGCAAGTGGAATGACAAGAAGGAGACTTACAACAATAAATATCACCACCGCATTAACATGTCAGAACAAGCCAGCTTTAGCAAGGCAGACATATCGCAGAAATAGTGGGGGATCACATTGTTTGCACAGAAAGACAATCTGGCCATAAGCAGAGTGTGCAACATATCATGTAATGTGGTCAGCACCCAGGAAAGCACCACCTGACACATACAGAGCTTGAGGTTCATGATGATGGTGTAGTGAACAGGAAAGTAGATGGCCGTGTAGTGGTCATTGGCCATGGCCACAAGCAGGAAGTTCCCAAGGTCTCAAAAATACAGGAAGAAGTATATTTGTGTCAGGCATCCTGCATAAGGAATGGATGATACCTGGCTCTGCAAGTTCTGCTGCAATTTAGGCACTGTGACAGAGGAAAAGCAAAGGTCAGAGAAGGACAAATTACTGAGAAACAAATACATGGGTGTGTGGACATGGGAGTCCAATCCAAAGAAGACAATGATGATGAGGTTCCCCAGGATGGTGGTGAGGTACATGGCCAGGAACAGGGCATAGAACAGGCACTGGTGTTCTGGTTGGATGGGCAGGCCCAGGAGGAGGAACTCTGAAACGACTTTTTGGTTCCTTTCTGCCATCCTTTGTGTACATTACCTTTAAGAGAAAATATGGTCTCAACCTTCCAAATAAATATGAATATGTCTTTCTCTAAATCACTTGTTACCTATGCTACAATGGCCAATCTCTTAATCATCACAATAATTGAGTGTAAATTGCAAATGTTTACAATCTCTGTAATTGTTTTTGAGACAGGGTTTCACTATGTAGCCCAGCTGACCTTGAATTTGCTATGTAGACTGTCATAGACTGGTCTTGATCTCACAGAGATTCATATACCTCTGCCTCCTGAGTGCTGGGATTAAAGGCTTGTGCCAACCACACCAGGATCTAATCTCTATAATCTTGATGATTAAGTATTTACTTCTCTCTACCATGTTTTAGCATTCTTTCCTTTCTTAAACATTTTATCTATTTGTTTTTAGGACAAAATTCACTAGGTTTCTCTCATCTTCCTGAGTTTTTACCCAAAGCAATTGCTATTGGCTCCTGTTATATCAGTATTTTGTAAGATGATGACCTTGAAAAATGTCTCTGAGCCTTATCCTCTCATAATTCTATATACAACCCCATGAAAACTCATGTACTCCAATATTCCATATCACCCATTAAAAGTCAGATGTAGCTCTGTCTCTTTACCTATAGATCCTGTAGTCCATTGTTAACCAATTATCTTTTCTTGGTTATAGCACAGGAATCTGAAGCTCAACAGATTCCGAATAAATATTAATGCTTCCACTCCTCTCATCTTCCTGCTTTTTTGCTTTTATAGGTCAATTAAAGAAATTTGAGATCATGTAACAAACCTGTGAACTTTGTTGCTTTCATAAATCTACTTGAACTTCAATCTAGGACATCTGATTGACCATCCACTTCATTCACCTGCTACTTCCTGCATTACTTACTGGAAGACCACATTCGTAGAATAATGTGGTATCTTACGTCTTCTGTAATGTCAAAGCATATATTCTGTTCATGTGAATGTTTATATCCTGTAATACTTTTCTCCTTCAATATTCTTCATTCACACGGTCACATTCTAAGATGGAAATCTGATTATCTCTTTGCTGATTATTGCTTCATGGAGATTGTCATTTATCTTAAGAAAACGATATAGTCTTCAATGTATGCAAATGATTTGGTGCCACCTCTACAGCCTTATGTGGCCCGACAATGACATTTTTAATCTACTCTGTGGTAACACTTCATTGCAAGTAATAATACCCTGTCTCCAGTTTTAAAAACTTGCTGTTCTCATTACTACCACTTTCTAGTCTATGTGATTTCTTTGCCTGGTGTATCTCTCATTCATCTTTAATGCATATTATGAGATACTTGTTCAATCAAACCTTGTCTATCTGCTCAGAACATATTTCCATGTCCCCAAGTGACCTGTACTCATCCCACAGCACTCAGTGCCCCTGATCACTTGTTTATAACTGAATTTAAACCAGATTATAAACTCCATGTAGGAAAGACAACACTGTGTGCCTTCACCTTGCAACAGGACAAACACCTGGTATGAAGGCTGGATCTGGCCAGTGTTTCCTGAGTATTCCTTGTCCTTGCTTCAGCCTGAGACTGATTCCTTTAATGTCAAAGCTAGAAAAGCCCAAGTTTGGTAGAATAAATACTCTCTTCAATATTTTCAATGTATAAACTTACTATTCAACCACTCAGCACTAACACTTGACACCATGTGTAAGAGATAAGATTCTGTACTTAGGAACAATATAAGTAAGTTAGGTCAGATGTACAATTTTTCTTTAATATTGGTGACCAAATATAAATCTTTATGCATCAGCCCAGAGAGTGTCTGATATTGATATAATATAAAATAAGTGTGATGATCATCTCATAAGGTATTGGAAATATAAAAATATGAATGCACTTAAAAATCTTGTGAGCTATTCCTCCTAAGTATATTATTATGTGATGGTTTATTTGATGATGTCAATAGTGTGGTCAGTGATCTGTACTTAGGAGCATGTACAGCAATTACCACTAAAAATACAGATTTCTGAGCTTTGTCAGACAATGTTAATCATAATCTTGGGTGAGAGGCCTGTTTGAGGATTATAAAAGCTCCTCATAGGAAGGTATATTAAAGGAGCCTTAAGAACCACAGATTCAGCCTGAGAATGGTGATATGTAATTGTAATCCCATCACTTGGGAGTCTGAGGGAAGAGCTTATGATGAGGTGAAGCAGCCCTGGGTTACAAAGTGACTTCCTCTCTCAAAAACCCAAACAAACAAACAAACAAACAAACAAACAAACGATAGGCTTGTACTCAACCTCACTTAGCTTCATTATGTTGAAATGCTATGATCTTTGAGAATAATTTCAGAATAAGTAACTAAATGAAGACCCTGATTACTAAAGAGATTATAAATGATGTCTATGAAGCAAAATATTTCTACAATATAACAAAGCCTTGAGAGTCATAGATAACAAAGAAGAGTTTTGTCATACCTGAAAACTTATCCTGAGTACCATCGTATAACCTGGACAATCGATACTCTTGGGTTGGAAGAACTGTAAGGAAACAGCTCATTCCAACCCAGAGTACATATGGTGATTTCAAAACCCTGATAAAAGATGCCATTCTCCTTTATTTACTATAGACACAGGAAGTAACAAGCTTAATAGTCATTACCCAAGTCTATGCCACTGTTTTCCACATTTCCACTTGTAGTCATCTCTGGGTCTAAGTGGCTTTGCATCCCAGAGGAGTCCAGTAGTTCATTAAAGACAGTAATTTTCCAGGACCTTGGTAGGACCAATTGTCCCAGAGTCTTATAGCGGTGGTTGAATATTATCACTAATCACACTTGACTATACTTAAGGGGATAGCAGAGTTAGAGTGAAACTCGTGAATGGATGCTTACTTCTTCTCTCTTTAAGACTGATTAGGAATCCTGTGTGGCTGGAGCCTACCACAGGAAGGGGGAAGAGAGTTAGTGAAATATCTAAAAACAATCAGACACAACATTGCAATTTATATGAAATATTTTAGATCACAGAAATGTACTGAAAAAAGTTATGTGACTTTTGAAGACACATAGTTCAGAAATATTCCCAGTAAGGAGTTTTTCAATATAACTTAATCCCTTGTAAAACAGACCATAGGTGGAATAATCATGTGGCTAGTGTGAGTCAGACTTCTATGACCAACTTTACCTGCCCAAATTTTTTTTTTTTGGCTTTTTGAGACAGGGTCTCCTTGTAGCCCCAGCTGTCCTGGAACTCACTATGTAGGCCAGGCTGGCCTTGAACTCACAAAGATCCACATGCCTCTGCCTTCCAAGTGCTGGGATTAAAGGTGCGTGCCACCACGCCCTGCCTGCCAAAATATTTTAAGGACAGCAATGAAAGGAAAGTTTAACTGGCCCAGAATATTTTTAATTCTTACTCAGTTCAAGATAGGAAAAAGAAACCAAGATTTCCAACCCCTTTACTTTTACTTACCTTTTTAGAAAAACCTTAACAACACTCTCCACCACCATCCTCTTGACAATTTTGCGTACTTGTCAGATTAGATCTTAATAGGAAGTTCTATACTCCTGTCAATGGTCCTGAAACCATAGCTGACTTTTATAATTCCTTCCTCTAGCACCTGATATACTTGACAATCAGCTGGATGAGGTTTTATACATCAAATTAAAAACTTTCTGTACAGCAAAGGAAACAATAAACACAGAAACTACCTAAAGATGGGAGAAATCATTTCCAAAATATATAATTGACAAGATGCTGATATATAGAATCTAAGGGGGCTGCCCAGGCACTCCATACATGAGCTGTAGAATAAACAAGGGGAAATCAGGCCGGTGCTGATTTCAGAGCCTCATCTCTATTGGCTAGCTTTCACAGTGCTGGAAAGTGCTATGCATGCTACTGGAGGGAAAAAAAATACTCATCAACCTTACCTAGCTGTAAATCTTGTGAACTACATCAACAACTGGGCTGGCAAGATATGCCCACTGATGCAACAGTGGCATGAATATTGTGGGAGTAGCCCACCACCTTTTAATTGGATTTAAGATCTGCTTCCTAGGAGGGAGCCCATTCCTGACATTGATATCAGTCTTAGGAACCTGAGGCTAGACAGGACACAGGCATAGGGTGAGCCTCATAGTAGTTTTCCAACTTAGTGTAATATATTTTTAAAGCATGCTGTTATATTTTTCCTGAATTTCATTGCTATGTTTTATAATGTCTCTCTTTTCATCTTTAATTTTATTAATTTGGGTGATCTATATCTTTCTTTTGATTAATTTGGCTAAGGATTTGTCAATATTATCTTTTCTAAGGACCTACTCTTCATTTCATTGATTCTTCATATTATTTTTTAATTTTCATTTCATTCATTTTTGCCTTAGTCTTAATTATTTTTTCTCATTTACTGCTTTTGAGTTTGGTTTATTATTTTTCAAAGCTTTAAGATGCATTGTAGGGGTTGGATAGATAGCTCAGTGATTACAAACACTGGCTGTTCATGTAGAAGACCTGGGTTTGAATCCCAGCACCCATAACTCCAGCTCCAGGGGATATGATACCTTCTTCTATTCTTCATGCACTGCATGACATGGGTGCACTTACACACATGCAAGTGTGTAACACTCACACACACAAAATAAAAAATTAAATAAAGGTAAAAAATTGCAACATAGAATTATTTATTGGAATTCTCTCTGATTTTTTAAAATGTAGACCCTTAGATGTATAAACTTGCCTCTTATTATACTGTCTTCTTTATATTCTATAGAAGATTGACTACATACAGACTGTCAGAAAACAAATTCGTGGGCTCACTTATCTTTCTTAATGCTAAACCAATGGCCATGAGTTGCTTGAATTGAGCTGAGCCATCACAAGTGTGGACATATCTTTTTGGTTTCTCATCTGCCCCTGGGTATACTATCATTGCAGCCCCAAATCTGCCCCTGTCAGTGAAAACATTATAGGCTTTTACTAATGGCTCCTTGACAAAGAGCCGGGGGGCATCCCAACAGAGGGTGTGAAAGGAGCCATTTATGAGGACCCATTTATGGTGTGAAAGGAGCCCATTATGAGGGCCCATAGCCATTTATGAGGGCCCTAATGACAGTCCAAATTTCCCAGGAACCTTTCCAAGGCTATGGCCACTTGGTTATTATTTCTGCAGAGCCATTCAAAATCCCTAAGATAATAAGGGATAACAATTTTAAGAGGGTCTATGCCATAATGTCTCAGAGCTACATCATGCCATTTCTCAATCAGGTCATCCAATTGATCCATGGGTGTATAAACTTGTGGTATGCCTCCCAGAGGGGCATGCACCCATTGAAGGGGCTTCCCGTCCTGTGTAAGGACTGATGTCATCAGGGTCTCACCAGGGAGTACCCATAACTCAAGATCTTTACTAGGCATGTACTGGGCAAGTTGGGCTCAGTCCAGGGCATCCTGGACCTCAGGTAAGATGTCCAGGTGTTGAGGAGCCAGGTGAATTAGTTCTGAAAGCTGTTTCCCTACTAGCAACTGAAACAGTGGTCTTAAAGTCTCAGTGGGAATAGGCATCCAGGCTCATACTCAATTAATTTCTCCTAATAATTTCTGTAGCTGATTCAGGGTTATGGTGGGCTTGACAGCCAGTTGTGATTTTAAAGGACTTACTCCTTCCAAAGAGAGTATGGTTCCCAGAATTTTAAAGGGAGTAATAGTCTGTATTTTATCAGTGGATACATGGAGTCCGCCTGTCTGTAGACATTTCTGAGTAACCTTATATAACTCTTCTAATTGTTGGAGGCTTGGAGCTCCCAAGATTATATCATCCATATAAATGTACACGGTGGCATGTGGCAGCAAGTGAGCAGGCCCCAAAAGGGTCTTCACATAGCTTTGGCAGAATGCTGGGCTATTGGCCATACCTTGGGGTAAAACAATCCATTCATACCTCTCATGAGGCGTTTTAAAGTTGGTGGAAGGTACAGAGCAAGCAAATTTTTCACAACCCTGGGGTTGTAGAGGAATAGAGAAAAAACAATCTTTAATGTCTATAACTATAAGAAATAAATCTGAGGAAATAGCAGGGATCCAAGGCAGCCCCCTTAAGGGTGTGCCCACTAGGGTCTTTCTAGCATTGACTTTAGCAAGTCTTGCAACATTCTCCATTTGTCAGAGGCTTTCTTAATAACAAAGACAGGTGTGTTCCATGGACTTACAGAAGGCTGGATGTGGCCCAACCTTAATCATTCCTGCACAATTTCCTTTAAAGCATGTAGCTTTGTCTCAAGTAATGGCCACTGCTCCACCCATACCGGCGCCCCAGGGGACCACCAGATAGCCGGAACCTGAGGGGCAGTGGCCCTTAGAATTGGGGTGAACCTGATGCTCTTTCTTTGGGTCCCCCCTGTAATTGATATGGCGAGACAACCCTTGAGTTGCTGACTCAGGAAGCCTATCAGACTCTTCAAGATCCAAAAGGTCATCATAAAAGGCCTTGCTATCAGTGGTTATGCAGGCCTGTGCGTTCCCCAAAATATCTTGTCCTATGAGGTTGGCAGATAACCCTGCCACCGCCAGGGTTTTCACCTCCCCTTTAGCTCCATCTGCATCCTGCCATGCCAGGTGAGCCATTCTTGAGTCTCCTCTGATGGGGTGTATCCTCCCACACCTAGGATTCGGGGCCCAGAAACTAGGTGCCATTGTGATGGGACCTCCTTCTTTCTAAGAATGGTTCTATCAGCCCCCATGTCCACTAGGCAACAAAACCTCCTGCCACCTATTTCAAGATCCATCTTGGGCCTTACACCAGGGATAACAGGGACTGTCTAATTCGCCATAGATTTTTCTCCTCTCCCGATCCCTCCCCGAGGGCATTGTAAATGTAGCCGATCATGGGGAAGTCCTCCTTTTGTCAACGGGGCTGGAGGCTGCCCCCCACTTAGTTTAAAGGCTTTCCTTCAATATCAAATCTGGATTTACATTCCTTTTGCCAATGGAGCCCTTTGTGACACCAGGGACAGGGCATAGATGGGTGTCTTTTTGATACCCCACCTCCAGGCTTAGGCCAGTTCTCTCACTGAGGGCAATTTCTTTTAATATGGCCAGTCTGGCCACAGCCAAAACGTGGACCTTCTATCCCTCTAGACCCCATTGTTACCTGCTGACCCAAATTAAGTGAATTCAATGCCTGTGTTAAGGCATGGGTCAGAGCTTCTGTTTGCATCTGTAAGACAGCAGCCATGGCTTTGGTTTGCCCCCTCTGGGTTCCCACCTCCTTGGAGACAATTATCCATTTTCCATGGACCTGTCCTTAAGGCCAGCACCGGCTATCTTGTGATCAGCATCCATTCCATCCCATACTAAGACTTTAATGATAAGCCATCTTGTCTGCCTCTGCATTGCCTTGGGATAAAAGCCCAGGTAGTCCTTGGTGCCCCCTAAGATGCTGTAAGAAAATAGGGGCTTCTCTCCCTTTAAGGAGTTTAGGAGTCTGAATACTGTCAGGAAACAATGGCCATGAGTTCCTTGACTTGAGCTGTATTTTGGTTTCTCCACATCTGCCCCAGTCAGTGAAAACATTACAGGTTTTACTGCAAATTCCCTAGGCCTGGGATTCAGGGAGTGCTGCTCCCCACAGAGCTGTAGAATCCGGGGCAGGGTGATTCCCCAGCCACCCCCAGAATGGAAGGGGTGTGGTCCCTCCCCGAGCCACCTTTCCCAAACTGGGCCTTTTCAGCTGTCTCAGAGCCGGTTGTGGCGTACCACCAAGGTGGTTTTCTTTGTTGTTTTTTGTTTTTGTTTTTGTTTGTTTGTTTGTTTTTTATTTTTAAATGAACTCTGCGGCTGCTGCACTGGTCCCACCCGGCTTTTGTGCAGGCGCCTGACTCGCACCAGTCACCAGCCGGGGAGCGGTGTCGGACCAGCTTTCATGCGAGCCCCTGACCTGTTCATGTGTTAGTTCAAGGCGCTGTTAGTTCAAGGCGGGTGGGGTGGGAGGCTTTTGCCACTGACCCCATGCACTCCACTCCGCCCCACCCTTCTGCCCAGGAGGCTCTGAACCTGGCCAGGGCATGCCCCAGGTGCCGCTTGTTACTTTGGCCCCTTTTGGTTTTCCTTCTGTTGCATTTCTGTATTCTTCCTCAAACTCTTTCCATGATTCCCATGTATCCCCAGTATAAACATTAGCCCCAAGTAGCCAGGGAGCCAAATGAATCACCTCTGCCCAAACCTTTTGAGCTATGGGATCTGACAAATCCAATCCCCTGCTTTTAAGCATATCTCTCAGTGCTTTAAGTGCTGGGTCTTCAAACTTAAAAATTGCATTACCCATTTTTTAGGGTCTTGCTTACCCCAAACCTCTGATTGGCCCCAATCCATTTCATTTCTTTCTTACTTCTTTCTTTTCTTCTTTTTACCTTCCTTCGAGCACGACGTTGAGCGCCAGATGCCAGGGGTTCGAACATGCGACCCCCAGTGAGGTGAGGATTGGGAATGAGTAAGCATGCATTCGCCAGCCCATGCTGCCCCCATTACTCGGGGACACTCAGACGCATCGGGGAGTCCTAGTCAGGCAGAGACTCATTTCTTTCTTACTTCTTTCTTTTCTTCTTTTTACCTTCCTTCGAGCACGACGTTGAGCGCCAGATGCCAGGGGTTCGAACATGCGACCCCCAGTGAGGTGAGGATTGGGAATGAGTAAGCATGCATTCGCCAGCCCATGCTGCCCCCATTACTCGGGGACACTCAGACGCATCGGGGAGTCCTAGTCAGGCAGAGACTCATTTATTACAAGTGTTCCAAAGCTTATAAAGGCACCTGGAACTCCCCCCCCCACCACCACCGAGGGTGTATCTTAAGGATGGTCACACACTGATCATGCACTCCTCAGCAGTGTGGAAGGATTTTTCAGACTTTCAAAGCAAGCCAGGCCGCGCCCCCAGTAACTTCCTTTTGGACCTATGCAAGGTAGGGCCTTTAGGTCCCCACACTGGCCCATTTCTTGTCTTGGAACCACAAACTCCTCTAGACCTCTAGACCCAGAATCCCCATTGCTTCCTAATCCTTTGCATCCAGACCAACCCAATCCCTCCCTGCAGTCCCCAGGAGTGCTCTGGGCCTGGTCCCACCCTCACCTCCTTTTACTTCCCTGGGCTGCATAGCCTGTGGCATCCTTGTGCCAGTACCCTTCCTGGGTAAGTTCAGCGGTGCCCACCACGTCTTGAACCCCCCCCAGCCTCATTCACCCTCCCAGCTTCCCTGCCCCATCTTTCCTCCTAGCCGGGGTACTGGAACATTTCTTTTCTTGGCATCCCAGACACTGAGGCTGA
Source organism: Nannospalax galili (assembly GCF_000622305.1). Lineage (NCBI taxonomy): Eukaryota > Metazoa > Chordata > Mammalia > Rodentia > Spalacidae > Nannospalax > Nannospalax galili. Next base: position 49,694 of record NW_008337939.1, read on the forward strand.
CCTCTCAGCCCAGAGCCACCACTGCTTCCTGATCCTTTGCACCCAGGCCAATCCAGTTCCTCCCAGTAGCCCCCAGGAGCCTTCGGGGCCTCTTCCCACACCCACCTCCTTTTGAATTCCTGGGTGGCACAGCCACCAGCTTCCTGAGACCAGCATCTTTCCTGGGCCCTGCTCCCAGGCCAGCCCATCCCCTAAATTCCTGAGGGCAGCATCTTTCCTGGAGGGATCTAGACTTTAGGAGAAAGCCTGAGAGCATCTGAGCCTCATCTCACTTGGGCCTCTGTGGGAACTCCTGAAGACAAAAGCCTACATCAACTAGACAGTTCTATATCAGCTGTTTTAATTGCAAGAGAATTATATGATATTTCATTTAAAAACCAAAAAACAAATATGCAGTAATCGCTATCATTGCCATCATATGCAGAAGAAAATTTTCTTTCTACAAATAACTCTGTCCAGAGCTCCCTTCATGTCTCTGTTCCTCAGGCTGTAGATGAAGGGGTTCAGCATGGGAATCACCGCTGTGTACATCATAGCCAACACAGTCTCTTTCACATTTGAATTATTAGCTGATGGACACAAGTAGAGACCAATGATTGTCCCATAGAACAGTGACACCACAGACACATGGGAGCCACAGGTGGAGAAGGCTTTACAGATTCCTCGAACAGAAGGAACTTTGAGAATGGAGGACACAATCCGTGCATAGGACACAATAATGAGCACAAATGGGATCACAAGAATGATGCCTCCTGTGATGAATATCACCAACTCGTTCACATGGGTGTCAGAGCAGGCCAGCTTCAGCAGAACAGACATGTCACAGAAAAAGTGGGGGATCACATTGTCCTCACAGAAAGACAATCTGGCCATGAGCAGGGTGTGCAGCATAGCATGGAATGTGGTCAGCACCCAGGACAGAAGCACTAGAGAGGCACAGAGCTTGGGGCTCATGATGCTGGTGTAGTGTAGAGGGAAGCAGATGGCCACATAGCGGTCATAGGCCATGGCCACAAGGAGGAAGCTCTCAAGATCCCCAAACAGCAAGAGAAAGTACATTTGTGTCAGGCATCCTGAATAGGGGATGGCAGGCACTTGGCTCTGCATGTTCTGCAACAATTTGGGCATCGTGACAGAGGAAAAGCAGAAGTCAGAAAAGGACAAGTTGCTGAGAAATGAATACATGGGTGTGTGCAGATGAGAGTCTAGTTGAATGAGGACAACGATGAGAAGGTTCCCCAGGACGGTGGTGAGATACATGGCCAGGAGCAGGGCATAGAACAGGTGCTGGTACTGTGACGGGATGGGCAGGCCCAGGAGGAGGAACTCTGAGATCACAGTTTGGTTTCCTTCTATCATGCTCTGTCTTCAGGATCTTTAAGAGAAAATAATAGGGTTCTCTAAATCCAAATGAAAATGAATTTATTTCTGTGACACATATACTGCTAAATATTCAGTAATTGGCTGTACTCTCATTAACTGGAAAAAATCTCTTTAAATTAGAAATGTGCCATAAGACAAATCTAAACCACCTTTCAGAGATTTTCACTTCTTATCAGATATACTCAAAAATTGTAATTGGGTTTTCCCCCAGTAATCCCAGGGTTTTGTACTAAAAGCCCCCCCCCGTCAAAATTCCATGAATATTCCCCTGTAAATGCTTGCCTGTTCCCATGGCATCAGTTACCACCTAAGCATCTTAGCGAAACCCTATCACCTGCAGAACTATGTCAACTGCTTACCAACTAACTCCCCAGGTACAGATCAGGGCCATCCGCAGCTCAATAGACCTCACATACCATGCAGTGATCCCGTAACAGTGTCTCAAATTTTCCACACATAGTACATGCAACGTTCTCAGTCTGAACTGCACATACGATAAAACACAGGGCTTCTCAACATTTACTTTAAATACGGAATACATTGTTACTTTGATAAATTCTGATTCTGATTGGTAAGTCTTGTGTGGGCTCAAAATTCTACATGTTAAAATTTCAAATTTTATATTTTGTGATGCTAGTTCTGCTGGACTTTGGACGACACTTTGAATAGTATAATCATTCAAATAACTTTTAAAAGTACTGTGAATGTAGCCAAATGCTCATGGCTATGGAGGTCATAGATCTTAGAGAAAATCCTATCTGTCATATATCTAAACAAATGACATTCCTTATTGTATGCTAAATATCAATCCTTATAATTACAGACAAGCATACCATTTACGATTCATCAAAGAAGCTTCTTTTTGCAACAAATTGAAGCTATTACAGAGTTCCACAACTGGTAACACACAGAAAATAAGTCTGAGAGATGCCCAACCCTATGTGACACATCTACAATGGAACCTCTATACCTAACGCTCATGGAATATAGTGGGATGGGGTAGAGAGAATACTAATGCATCTCTCAACTCTCACCAGTGAGGTTCCTCATACAACAGAGTATGATGTACACAGAAGGCCACAACCATCTAAATTTTAGAGAATAAAAGACTACAGAGTGTGCATCCCTGGACAGGACTGTTGAGGAAGAGGGGGCAGAGAGATTGTAAGAGCCAGGGTTGGCACAGGAACATAAGGAAATAGAGGCTGTCAGGCCATGGGAACTTGCTCATATGAACTTGCACAATGGTGACAGCATGCACAAGACCCATTACAACTCAGACAAAAACCCAGCGCAGAAGGAGAGAAATGGGCAGCAGGCCCCAACCCTAGCCAAAGAAATATTGGCAGCTGATAACTGCTGGGTGAGGGAGAGTAGATCATCTTTAAGGGGGTGACTTTAGATAGGCTGACTAGACTTCAGTGGATGAACTTGCACCATAGACATCTGGGTACAAATGCTTCACTGGATAAGACTTAACATATACGACAGAATGCATAAAATATGGTGGCGGGGGTGCCAAGCGGGGGTTGTGGATGGGGAAAGGGGTCTAAATTTGTTACAGTCTATTATATGAAATGCACAAAAACTCAAAAATATTTTTAAAATGTTCAAGTCCATTCCAAGCATGGGTGAGGGAACGGTTCATAAAGCCCCAACCCTAACTGGAGAGTTATTGGCAACTGATGGCTTCTGAGTCCATTTGTTCAGGGATGCAACCCGAGACAGGCTACCTCTGCACATATGAACAGTACTAAATAGACTCGATGGGTTTTTAAAAGAGCACATGAAGTCGGGAGGTAAAGGATGGGGTTAAGGAAGAATTAGAGGGAAAAGAATGGAGGATGGGTTTGATCAAAGCATACCATATACTTATTTTCTCAAATAAGACAAAGAATAAGAAAAAATAAGAAAATTCATTTATACAGAAAGAAAAAGTACACATTTTTGCAATGTCTAAACAATTGTGATAATAAATCTTTTGAGAGGGCCTATGTAAGGTTTTTAAAGTTTCTTCAATAGTTCAATGTATAAACAAGAACCTCTCTATAAAATGCCTATCTCATAAAGATGTTATGTTGAAATAATAAAATCTTAAGAATACATAGTAATAGTAAAATACTATAAAAATATATATTGTAGGTGCAAGGTTTAATGAGAATATTTCTACAATATGGAAAAAGTCTTAGGAGGTAGAAAGACGGAAAAGAATAAAGTCATACCTGAAAAGCGTCCTTCAGAATATCATACAACCTGGGAAATGAAGACCCTCAGGATGGAGGGACACTAAGGCACCAGCTCATCCACCCTCCTGCCAACTTCCTCAGAATGTCTCCCGGTGACACTAGGGCCCTGGTCCAAGACTCTGCTCCCATTGATTCATTAGAGGCATAGAAAGTCACTGTCTCTATAGCCATCGCCTTATGTCTGTACCACCCCTGCTCACATTTCTCATTCTATGCATCCTTGGGCCTAAGAGGCGCTGCATCCCAGGGGAGTACAGATCCTAGAGGAACTCATTAAACAAGGCAATATAATTATTCAAGCTATCTCAAGAACATGTACCTTGGAGTCCTATAACATATGATTATACTTTGAGGCACTATGGGGATATCAAGAAGCTCACTGATAGATACTTACTTACTTTCCAGGAACTCAATGGTAGTCTTATATCCTGGATCCTCTGTTTGAGTAAGAGAAGAATGGTTGGAGAAGCCATAAAAGTAAACAGATGGAATTGTGAAGGCTCTAAAAGAGTTTAGGAGCACTGATACTCAAGCTTTAGTCTGTAGACTAAAAGCTATCCATGGTCTTTGTGTATCAAAGACCGCCAGGCACATGTTCTGGAAATATTTGAAGAGTAGCAGAATTTCCCACCACAACCCCACACACCATGGACATGCCCCAGGGAAGAAAGAAACCTGAAACTCACACAGACCCCAACCTATGCAGATGTGCAGGAAGAGCAGGAATAAGAGGAAAGATACAGAGTCTGCCACATCATGTTCTAGTCCAAAATAGAAAAGGAAATGAGATTTGTACCCCACTGAGTTACTTCTGGCTCCTAAACCTCTCTAGGAAACCTTAATAGCACCCACCACCACAATCATCTTAACCAGCTCCTTATACATCAGATTACTTCCCAGTGTCAGCTGGAAATACAGTTGATACTTACAACTCCCACTTCCACACTTATTCTGTGTTCCCTTTTCATCACTTCACCTACAGGCCTTAGATTCTGGATCCTTGGGGGTGCTGCCTTCATGGGATTGCTGGAATAGCTTTCCATTAATGTTCACTTACTGACACCAAGAAAAAAGCCTGAGGTTGGCTTCATTCTCTTGGTAAAATGCACTTATATTTCCTCAGTTCTCTTCACGGTGCCACAGCTCATCTGCCTCAAGTGTTAAATGATATTCCACTATCTATATGTCTCACAGTTCACCTATTCATCTACCAAGGACAGGGACACCACAGACAGATGGGAGCCACAGGTGGAAAGGGCTTTACTACTGAAGAACATCCTAGTTGTTCCCAAGTCAGGCCAATTATGAGTAAAGTTGCTATAGCCAAAGTAAATCCAGAGCCAGGTGTGGTAGTGTACATCTTTAGGTCCAGAGCCTACACAAAGGCAGGCAGATCTCTTGTGAGACTGAGGCAAATATGGCCTATGTAACTAAGTGAAGTAACACAGAATCAGAAAAACAAATGACGTATGTTCTTCCTCATATGCATGCTAGCGCCGAATCCTTATAAGTGAGTATGTATCCAGATACAGTTCAGGAACCAGGATAATGAAAAAGAACCAGGGAGGTAAAGGAGAAGAAAGCGCCTGAGAAAGAAGAACAGTAGGAAACAGGAAGATATCGATAAAAATAGGATTATATAAATGGAAGGGGAAAGGAAGGGTTACACAAGGAACCTTGGGGATAAAGGCAAAGAAGGATCTCAAGAGAGGTGGGACCATAGGAGAAGGGTATTATCAAGGGAGAAATGGGAAAAATGGGGGCACTTTAAATGGGGAAAGCATAGTGGAAGGTTTAGACAATGTGAGAGATGAATAATGCCTAGCTAGTTTTAAAAAGACCAGAAGTAACCATATTAGTCCAACAACCTACTGACAAATTATACATACAACTAGTTCAAGGAAAAAAATATATGTCTAGTCAAGGTTTGATTTTTGCCCAAGCTTTATCTACATAGCACATGATAATTAAAAGTACCAGGCTGGTGGAACTAAACTTCTTGGATATTTAACAGCCATATTTTGAGGCCTACACTAATCTGTTTGGAGGGACTTAAAGGACAGTTTTTGCTCCTTGCCCTCCAAGGTTGACTAATTTCCAGGGAACTATGGAGCATCTCTTAAAATGACCTGTAACTATGGTGAGTCACCTGTCCTCTTGTTCAGTGAGTCCTTGAAGACCCCACCAGATGGACTTGAACCAGTGTCCGTTCTACAAAGATGAGGGTCATCACCTAGGGAACATGGTAGTTCCCATGCCTTTAGATATCCGTCCATTACTTTTAGGTTTTCATATTTAGTAGCATATAGGTTTTTAAAGTATTCCCATATAATGTTCTGTATCTTTCTGGTGTCTGTTGTGATGTTTCCCCTTTCATTCTGATTTTGTCCACTTGGAGGTGCTCTTTCTTTCTTTTGGTTAACTGGGCTAGGGGTCTGTCAATCTTGTTTATCTTTTCAAAAGAATCAGCTCTTGGATTTGTTGATTCTGTGTATTGTTTTCTTTGTTTTGATTTCATTAATTTCTGCCATGATTTCTGTTATTTCTTCTTGTCTGCTGGGTTTGGCTTTCATTTGTTGTTGCTTTTCAAGTGTTTTGAGTTGCAATGTTAAGTCATTTATTTGTGTTCTTTCTGATTTTTTAATGTAGGCACTTAGAGCTATAAACTTCCCTCTAAGGACAGCTTTCAGCATGTCCCAGAGGTTTTGTTTTGTTGTATTGTCCTTTGCATTTAGTTCCAGGAATCCTTTTATTTCGTTCTTAATTTCTCTTTTGACCCATTCATCATTCAGGAGTGTGTTGTTTAATCTCCATGTATTCATATATTTACTAGGGTTTCTTCCAGTGTTGATACTAAAGTTTATTGCATTGTGGCCTGATATAATGCATAGAATTATTTCAGTCTTTTTGTATTTGTTGAGGCTTGTTTTGTGTCCCATTGTGTGGTCGATTTTGGAGAAAGTTACATGGGGTGCTGAATAAAAAGTATATTCTTTGGTGCTTGGGTGGAATATTTGGTGAATGTCTGTTAGGTCCATTTGATCTATGGTATTGTTTAATTCAGATGTGTCTCTGTTAACTCTCTGCCCTGCTGACCTATCTAATGGAGACAATGGGGTATTGAAGTCCCCTACTATTAATGAGTTGGGATTAATCTGTGTTTTAAAGTTCTGTAGTTCTGTTTTTATGAAGTTGGGTGCACCAGAGTTTGGTGAATATATGTTTGTGATTGTAATATCTTCTTGGTCAATTGTTCCTTTGATTAGAATGAAGTAACCTGCTTTATCTCTTCTGATGAGTTTTAATGACAGAGGAAAATGCCTGGCTTCTTGCTTCTTGCCTTCTCTCTCACTAGTGAGTTCGTCTTGCTCCTCTAGACTAAAGACTAGCTGATCTTTTGGAATTTGTCAGACCTTCAGCGCCAGATTGGGACTACTGAGACATCCATCCTTGTGGACTGAGCGATTACGGATTCTCAGCCTCTCCAGTGTCGTGCAGCCATTCTTGGACTACTCGGACTCTATCTTGTGAGCTAAGCTGATAAATCTGTTTCTTTGGCAAACCCTGACTAATACAGATTGTAGTACCAGGAGTGGTTCTAGAGAAACAGAATTGAAAGGATGAGTTTCTTTAATGGGCTTGTTGGTATCTGGAGCAGGCTCTTTTTTGCTCTTTTCCTTATGCCAAATCTTACAGTTGGAGATGCTGCTGCTCAATTGCATAAATTAAATAAATATAATAGGTGTAACAGGACCTCGGAGTAGGATTCAGGTGGCAGTATTGAATTACCAAAGACAAGGTGAGTGCACTTATTGTAATGGGCAGCAAAGACAAAACAATACCTATAATGGCATGACTCAAATGAACCTGTGGTACTGGCTAATCAATCATGGTGTTTCCAGGGACCACAAACATAAGAAGCCTACTATTCTTATTTGATCTGTATAAGAAGTCAGGTACACTCAGGCTTCCTTCATCACTTAAAGGCAGGATCCAGGCTCTCTCAGGCAGTCCTGTGTGTTGTCAACCTATGCCAGAGGGAGGCCAGAAGGGGGCCAGAACTCAGCACTCTCTGGTGGTCTGCTGAGATCCCAGCCTTAGCCTCTGAAAGGCAGATCTGCCCTGGGGCCTTGGGAGGGGCCTCACAAAATTCCAGGTAGGGGGATGGTATGGCACTTAGGGGAAGCTCACCACCACATGGAGACAGGATTGGGGGCTGCCAGGCTGTCACCTGGGTTCTCAGGCCCTCTGGTAGTTGGAAGCCAGAGGGAGGCCAGAACCCAGCACACTCTGGTGGTCTGCTGAGCTCCCGGGAGTTACCCCGATGGAGGGGGTCTGAACCCACCCTCTCAGGCTGTCTCAAGTACTTACATTTTTATTTCAAGTATAGCTGAATGTAGCTAATATATTTGAAAGAAAATTCTCATTGGGCGTGGTGGCACATGCCTTTAATCCCAGCACTTGGGAGGCAGAGGCAGACAGATGTCTGTGAGCTCAAGGCCAGCCTGGTCTACGTAGTGAGTTCTAAGACAGCCAGGGCTACATGGAGACACTGTCTCAAAAATAAATCTCAATACTGATATTTGAGATACAATAGTTTTATGGTCATTTAACAGACTCTAGATTGACTTTTTTCTCTTTTAAATAAAATATAGAAACACTATAATAATTTCAATATACAATTTTTGCGTTCCTTTTATTGTTTTTTATTTCTTAAACCGTATTTTTATTTATTCCTTGAAATCTCCATACATGTATCCAATGAATGTGATCATATCCACCCTATACTACCTCCCTCCAGGTCCCCTTGGGGACCCTCCACATGTCTCCCTCCCAACTTCATGTCCTCTTTTTGTAATGACTGAGTCCAATTAGTGTTGTCCATATGCCCTTGGGTGTGGGGCCATATGATGAGGTGTGGGCAATCTACCAGCAGCCTCACCTCTAAAGTACAGTAATTCTACCTCCCTTGGCAGGCAGCATTAAGGAAAGGCGTCCAGATTAATACTCAAACAAAGAAAATGCCTAAGGAGTTTTCTACTCCTTGAGAACTGCAACAGGCAATAGCTGCTAGTAATGTGGATGAAGTGGGCAGAGGTCCAGGCCAAGCTGGTAACTGAACTTGGCGCTGTCATTCATGTAGTTCTGCCTTTAGAGGCATGAAAGGTGCAATAGTGAGGGGTCGTCCGTTCTTCCTTTGTGGTCTCAGAAAGCCACAGAGTCGGGGCAGTGTGCATCCAGGGAGTCCCTGCATAAAGAAGGCACTGACAGGTCAAGAG
>NW_008337939.1:59730-72020 GCF_000622305.1 Nannospalax galili
GATTTGTGTCCCCAAATGCCCCTCCATGTGGGTTCATCCACTGGGCCTACGAACAGCCCTGTAAGAAAGTCTTTCCCCTCCCAGCAGCCATCAATAGCCAAAGTTTCTCACGTTGGGTTGGGATTTCGTACCCACTTCCCATGTCTATATTGGGATTTTGTCTGATTTGACCTTGCATAGTACTTGTGCATGCTTCCACATTGCTGTGAGTTCATTTGAGTAAATGATCAGCTGTCTGGATCATTTCCTTGTGTTCATCCATCCCCACCTCTGCTCTTACTATCTCTACTGGTGCAGTAGTGGCACTTTTGCCCTGGGGGTAATTAGCAGCTAATTGTAATTAAAATGCACTCAATAGGAGTAACTCATGTGTGGTGCTATAAACACAGACAATTTCACATGACTGGAGAGTTCATAGATCCTAGAGAAAAATCTACTTTTTCCACATCCCTAGACCAACGTAACTTCTTACTTTATTCAAAATATGCAATCTCATATTTCTCGATAAGTGTACCTTTCACCCCTCACCAAAGAAGATTCTTTTTGCAATAGATGGAGACTATTACAGAGTTCCAGAACTGGTCAAGTGCATAGAATAAATGCCTTTTAAACACTTAGCCCTAAGTGATACATCTTCAGTGCAATCTCTATACTTAGGATGAATGCATCTCTTAACTCTAAAGAGAAGTTTCCTTACGTGGCAGATGGTGATTAACACAGAAACCCATAATTGGCCAATGTGCAGAGAACAGAAGGTCATAGAGTGCATCCCTCAATAGGACACCTATGTCAAACCTCTACCTCCAAGGCCCAGATATGGTTGTGTGTGGAAGAGGATGTGAAAAGATTGTAACATAGCCTATTTTTCAATTGGGTGGCTTGTTTTCTTGATGTTTGGGTTTTGGGGTTTTTTTGTATATTCTAAACTATTCTCAGATGTATAGCTGGCGAAGATGTTTTTCAATTCTGTAGCTCGCTCTTCACTGAACTGACAGTTTTCTTTGCTGTACAGATGTTTTTAATTTCATGAAATCCAATTTGTTAGTGGTGGTCTTATTTCCTGCCTATAGGCATCCTAATAGGCAAGTCCTTACCTGTCCCTATAAGTGTACTCCCCAACCTTTCCTCTAGCAATTTCAAGGTACCAGGTCTTATATTGAGATTCTTGATCCATGTGCAGTTGAGTTTTGTGCGGGGTGAGCGATAAGGATCTAGTTTCATTTTCTGAATGTTGAAAACCAGGCTTCAAGCACCATTTGTTGAAGATGCTCTGTTTTCTCCAATGTATATTTTTTCCAGTGTATATTCTTTTTCCAAAACATCAGGTAGCTGTAGCTTTGTGGATTTTTATCTGGGTCTTCTATTCAATTGATCCAATGTGTCTGCTTTTTCCAAGTGTCATGCTGTTTTTATTACTGTGGCTTTCTCTATAGTATAATTTGAAAGCAGGTATGAGGCTATCTCCTGCTATATTCTTTTTATTGAAGATTTCTTCGGTTGTTTTTGTATGGAGGCCTCCAAGTACATTTTGAGATTTTTTTTTCTGTGAAGAAAGACATTGGAATTTTGCTTGGGGTTGTATTGAATATGTATACAGATTGCTTTCTGGAGAACGGCTATTTTTCGAAAACATGATGAATTCTTTCAATCTATGATCATGGGAAGTCTCTCCATGTTTTAGTATCTTACTGTTCTAGCTTGTTTCTCCATTGCTGTGACAAAACACTCTGACCACTACCAACGTGGGGAGGAAAAGTTTTGTCTTACATCTCCCAGGTCACAGTTCATCAGGGAGCCCAAGGTAGGAATGCAGGGCAAGTACCTGGAGGCAGAGCTGGAGCACAGGCCATGGATGATTGCTGCTTACTGACTTGCTCCATGGCCCCTGCTTAGCCTGCATTCTTATGCAACACAGCCCCACCTACCCAGAGGTGGCACGACCCACAGTGGGCTGGGAACTCCCACATCACTCAACAGTAGAGAAGATGCCCGGTGGACACAGCCACAGGCCAGTCCTATGGAGGAAATTCCCCAGTTGAGGCTCCCTCAACCCAGGTGTGTCAAGTTGACACTAAAGCTATCCAGCACACGTACTCAGTTTCTCTTTTCAATATCTTAAAATTTTCATTGTAAAGCTATTTCATTTCCTTGATAAGGTTTATTTCCAATTTTTTGAGGCAGTTGTGAATGGGATTATTTCTTTGATTTCTTTTTCAGTACAGTTGTAGTTGGTGTGTGGGAAGGTATTGATTTTGTGGTATTAATTTTGCAGCCTGTCACATTGCTGAAAGTGTTTACCAGCTCTAAGAGGGTTCTGTTGGTGGGGTCTTTGGGGTCTCATGTATAGAATCAGATCATCTGCAAACAGTGATACTTGCCTTCATGTTTTCCTAATTGTGTCATTTTCCCTTCTCTTGCCTTGTAGATCTAGATAAGATTTCAAGCCCTATATCGAATAGGAGTGGAGACAATGAACACCTTTGCCTTGTTCCTGGTTTTAGTGGAAAGGCTTTGATTATTTTTCTCTCTTTGGAATGAAGTTGACTATCATTTTCTCATATATATAACTTTTATTATCTAAAGGTATGCGCCCTCTAGTCCTAGCTTCTCCATGACTTTTAAAAATCATTAAAAGATGTTGGGTTTTCCGTCATTTTCTGCATCTATTAAGAGTATGATGTTTTTTCTGTGTTTGTGTCTGTTTACATGATGGATAGCATGTTTTGATTTACCTGTGTAGAGCTATCCCTGCATCTCTGGAATGAAACACCAACTTGGTCATGATGAATGAACCTTTTGATGTGATCTTGAATCCAACAATGTTTATTGAGTATTTTTGTAACTATGTTCATTGGAGAGGCTGGTCCTAATTTCTTAAGTGGCCCATTTATCATTCAAAGGTATGCTGTTTACTCTCCATGAGTTTGTGTAATTTCCATAGTTGCTATTGCCATTGATACCTAGCTTTATTCCATTGTAGTCAGATAGAATGCAAGATCTTATTTCAACTTTCCCATATTTTTTGAGACCAGCTTTGTGTCATAATATGTGAACATTCATGGAGAAATTTCCATTTGCTGATGAGAAAAAAGTGTATTCTGTAGTGTTTGAGTGGAATGTTCTGTAGATGTTTAGGTCCATTTGCTTTATAATGTCATTTAACGCTGGTGCTTCTTTGTTTAGTTTTCTTCTGGATGACCTATTTGTAACAGTGGAATGTTGAAGTCACCCACTGCCCCTGCGTTGATGTTAATCTATGGTTTTAGATCTAATAGTACTTATTTTATGAAATTGGATGTCCCTGTGTTTGGTCTGTATGTGTTTAGAATTATTTCCTCTTAACGAATTTTTCCTTCATGAGCATGAAGTGACCTCCCTTAACCATTCTGTTTTGATTTGTGGTCTCTTTTCTCTAATATTAGAATAGATAACCTTGCTTACTTCCTAGTTTCATTTGCTTGGAATACCTTTTTCTATCCTTTTACCCCACAATGGTATCTATCGTTGATGATGAGATGTGAGTCTTGGAAGCAGCAAAAAGATGACTCTTGTTTTCTAATCCAATCTGCTAGCTTATCTTTTCAGAGAAATTGAGATTCTTGATATTTGGAGTAATTATTAAAAATATTTATTAATTACTGGCATTTTCTTAATTTTCTGTTTTCTTAGATCTCTTTTCATTTACTTACTTTTTATTTATACCTTGTAACTAACTGCTAGATGTGTTTATTCTTCTCTTCAATCGAAAACGTTCTTTCTAGCATCTTCTGTAGTGGTCATAAATTTCTTTAATCTGTTTTTATCATGGAACGTTTTACTTCTTCTTAAGTTATAATAAATAGTTTTGCTAAGCATAATAGGATAGGTTGGAACTTGTGGTTTTTCAAAATATGTCTTTTCTGGTCTTTCTGACTTTAAAAGTTTCTATTGGACAACTCCCTGCACCCCACCATCTCTGCTCACAGGCCTTTTCCAGTCACCCTGGCATTCCCACAGATCTGTGAGCTTTCCCAGATTTTCTTTGGTGGGTTCCCATTCCCACAACTCCCTGTGCCCTACCACCTCAGTACTCAGGCATGCCCCCAGGCCTATGAGCTTTCCCACACGTCTCTGAGTCCTGACATCTCAGCTCTCAGGCTTTCTTGGGTTGCTAGGACCCTTGTGTGCCGCCAGACTTGCAAGCTCTCCCAGCCTGAGATATCAGCCAATCTGTTCACCTAGAAACCCATCCTGTTGCTCCAGGAGCAAGAGGACTCAATCCTAGAACCTCAACTCAAAAGTCACACCTATCCGTTGCTGATCTGAGATCACATCTTACACCCCATTTTCACATCAACATAAAACGGCCCCCAAATTGAACACTAAGCACTACTCAGATGAGCCAACCTAACAAGTTGGGGAAGCAGCAAGCAAGGAAACAAGCAGCCATTCAACAAAGACGAATCAGCTACCAATATATGCCAAGAAACACCACTAACAAGGGGAGATACCCAGGTCTCATCAAAAAGAAATCACAAACAACAAGAATAACAAAGATAATACGTCTACTACAGAAATTAGCACCTGCATCATAATGTTTCCTGAGAATGGCAAACTAGTGGATGCAAAAGAAAATGATTTCAAAGTAATAATTATAAGTATGTCCAAGGAACTAGAGGAGGAGATGAATAAAAGACAGAATGAAGGTTGTGAAGACACAAACGAGCAGTTGAATTAAATGACTAAAACAATTCAAAACATTAAATTAGAATTCAGTAAAGACAGAATCTCTAAGGGAAAACCAAACTGAAATAGAAACCTCAGGAAATCAAAATAAAAAGCTTAGAAGACAGAAGCACAAAGGAAGTGGGGGAAACGGAACAGGGAATATCAAAATTGAAGACAGCTCGGGGAAGTGGGTCACTCAAAGAAATCTAAAATGCCAAATCTGAAATAACCCAGGAACCGAATATGCAAGACCTATGGGACACCGTAAAAAGATCAAACCCACTAGTAATAGGCAAACAACAAGAAGAAACCCAGATCAAAGGGACAGAATATATTTTTTGTCTTTTTGAGACAGGTCTCCCTGTAGCCCCAGCTGTCCTGGAACTCATTATGTAAAGCAGGCTGGCCTTGAACTCACAGAGATCCACCTGCCTCTGCCTCCTGAGTGCTGGGACTAAAGGCATCACCACCAAACCTGGCTCTAGAAACCTCTGAGACCTCTGTACACATGTAGTGCATATACGTAGATGCAGGCAAACATCCATACACATAATAAACATAATAATAGATTTGAACATATGTACACATAAATAAACATGCAGCTTCTAGGCCAGCTGCATAATAGATGAAGATGGCCAAGAAATAGAACATAGAAGAAAGAGCAAATGTGGTAGATAATGAAGCATTCCACTGTGTACAGGTCAGAAAGCATCAAGTAAAGATGTCCACTGGGAAATGAGAGTGAAGACTGGGAACAGGAGAAAGTCTAGAATTCAGGACGTGATCCGCACCACATCAGAGAAGAATGGAGTATAGTTTTGGATGCCATCACTTCGAGGAGAAAGCAAGGACACAGGTGAACCAAGGTTGGAAACGTAGACAATGACATCCATGCACTTAAGACCCAATGATGAACGGATGCTCTCCCTATTTCTGAGATCTTGGGGAGAATGAGGAGAATCAACTCCACATCTCTCAATGTAAGATTTTCTTTTCTTTGTACAACCATCACAAGAGTACAATAAGACTATGAATGCAAATTTTATTGATAAATTTGAAATAACAAGGAGAGAAAAGAGCTTCTCCAAGAGGATGAACAGACTCCAACTTCCTTCCTCACTCTCAGAAACAAGCTTGTAGAGTCACAATATGAATCAGCTTCTGGGAATACAAAACAACTATTAACTAAGCAAACAGAAAGTCCATTTTAGATACAAACAAGGTAATAGAAAAAATACAAAGGAGATATGGAAACAAAAGAGAAATAATGAAGGGCCGAGGTCACTTTCTCAGAAGCAGATTAAGTAAGGAACTTTAAAAGTATTTTATTTATTATTCTTATTTTATGTGTATGAGGGTATTGCCTGCATGTATGTGAGCGCAGCCCATGCTATGCCACGGAGGTCAGAAGAGGGCTTCAGATTCCCCTGGAACTGGAGTTAGGGACAGTGTGTAGCCACCATGTGGGTGCTGGGAATCAAACCGGGGTCCTCTCAAGGGCTCTTTACCGCTGAGCCATATCTGCAGCCCAGGAATTTTTATTCAACGATGAAAAGTTTTGTTTAGAAGATAGAGCATAAATGTACATGTGCCAGTATGTCTCGGCTGTTGCACTGTAGATATGAGCTTCTCTGTGCTGCTTCTTTGCTAATGTTTCTTCATAAAAGAAGCAAATTCTTCAATTCTTTTTTGTTAATGAAAAGAGTGAGCACAAGACTTAGATATTTAAGTCAGTTTTGACATGGGAAGACAGCATCATCTAGGATGGAATTATGGTAATTAAGAAATAAATTTCAGTTAAACAATTTTGCAATATGCTTGCCAGGGTCAGATAGAATAAACACATTCAAAAAGTAATTACTGGGACCCATGTTCCATCAATTACACATGGTTATTTATTGCATGACTTTGAGTGGAAGATATAAATTAACATCTGACCCTATCTGGGATTTTCACCAACAGCCAAAAGAGTGACTCATTCAAGTTCAACCGGAAGAGTAAAATGAGCCTATGAGGCATCACTTTTGAAGTAGTGGGTGACTATGAACAGTTGTCCGGAAGTTGCTAAACTCTGGCTTACCAAGGTCCTCTCTTATGTAGCTCTAAGTCTGCAGCAGATTTGGTGCAAAGCTAAATTCAGAGCACTACGTGGTATCAAAGCAGTAGAGGTGACTACAGACTTAGACAACATAAGGCATAGACAGAACCAGACTGAAAAAGTCACACATGTATGTGTTTACTCTTACCCTATTCAGAGATTCTGACGATGTCAGCAAACACTGTTCAACGACGATATGAATAGCCTAGTGGGCTTCAGTCCACACACAGAATTAAATGACTAACTGTTGCATGATGGAATTAATCTAGCTCGGATTCAGAGAATTAGACTCTACACTACTGAATGTTTTGCAGACGCTCTACGTAGTACATAACCCTCAAATATTTCATATGAGCAGAAGGTTTTATGGTGGGATAAGAAAAAGGTCTACAATAATACTCACAATGTAAATATATGTGCTGGAAAAATTATTTTAAAATCTGAATAGCCATCACAGGAAGAAGAGAGTTTTCTTCTTAGAAAGGACTCTCACTAGAGCTCCCTTCATGTCTCTGTTCCTCAGGCTGTAGATGAAGGGGTTCAGCATGGGAGTCACCACTGTGTACATCATGCCCATGACAGTCTCCTTCACAGCTGAATTATTAGCTGATGGACACAAGTAGAGACCAATGACTGTCCCATAAAACAGTGACACCACAGACAGGTGGGAGCCACAGGTGGAGAAGGCTTTACGGATTCCCCGAACAGAAGGAACTTTGAGAATGGAGGACACGATCCGTGCATAGGACACAATAATGAGCACAAATGGGATCACAAGAATGATGCCTCCTGTGATGAATATCACCAACTCGTTCATGTGGGTGTCAGAGCAAGCCAGCTTCAGCAGAACAGACATGTCACAGAAAAAGTGGGGGATCACATTGTCCTCACAGAAAGACAATCTGGCCATGAGCAGGGTGTGCAGCATAGCATGGAATGTGGTCAGCACCCAGGACAGAAGCACTAGAGAGGCACAGAGCTTGGGGCTCATGATGCTGGTGTAGTGTAGAGGGAAGCAGATGGCCACATAGCGGTCATAGGCCATGGCCACAAGGAGGAAGCTCTCAAGATCCCCAAACCGTCATTTTCTGCATCTATTAAGAGTATGATGTTTTTTCTGTGTTTGTGTCTGTTTACATGATGGATAGCATGTTTTGATTTACCTGTGTAGAGCTATCCCTGCATCTCTGGAATGAAACACCAACTTGGTCATGATGAATGAACCTTTTGATGTGATCTTGAATCCAACAATGTTTATTGAGTATTTTTGTAACTATGTTCATTGGAGAGGCTGGTGTGTAACTGTTCTCTCTCTCTCTCTCTCTCTCTCTCTCTCTCTCTTTCTCGCTCTTGCTCTCACTCTCTCTTGCTCTCTCTCGCTCTCTCACACTCTCTCCTTCTCTCCCTCTCTTCCTGTGTTTGTGTGTGTGTGTTGGTTTTCAATATCAGGGTAAAACTGGCTTATATAAAGAATTAAGAAGACCCTTCCTGTTCTATTTCATGGAATAATTTAAATAGTATTTGTAGTGATTCTTCTTTGAATTTCTTGAAGAATTCTACAATGAATCTATATACTCCCAGGCTTTTATTCATCACTAAATCCAAACCATCCATCACATTTGAGTTTATCAGTTACCACTGTATGTGACAGTATTGGCTCTTCCCTCCCATCTGAAGCACACTCACTGATTCATTCTGTGATACACTGGTTCATATACGGTTCCATGACCATTAATCATCAGTCATCGTAACTGGTTTCTTCTCTAACTGTATATTCCATATTGCTAGAGCATTTTCCTAAACACTGTTTCCTTGTAATTCCATAGCTACAACCTTCAAAGTGCTCTCATGGCATCTATTGCCTCTTTAACGTCATGAACAAACCCATCAGCTCCAGTAGCTATCATCAGGTACTTTTGATTAGCTCATGGCAAACACATCAAGACCATCTTCAGCTCAACAGCCCCCATATGAAACTCATGATTCCCCGTGTGCTTCTCCCAACCCACTCCCCAGTTTTTTTATACCACCTCTAAAGAAATCCAGGCTCAAGACCAAATCCTCTAGTTTTCCTTCTCATTTGGTTCTCCTCACCCTCAATGCCTGGGTGTTGGTGAGACCATTTTTGTGTAGACTTAGTACGGTCCTGCACAGTAGTGGACAGTTTGTGATTGCAATGACTGTGCATTGCCGAGAAGATGATATTTTGTTGTCCATCTCCCTATCTTCTTGATTTTGCATTTTTTTCTGCTCCCTTTTGCACAATATTTTCTGAAGTTTGGAAGGGCTGGTATAGTTGTATTTTTTAGGGCTGGCCTGCTATATAGCCCAGACTGACCTCAAACTGACCAGTCTCCTGCCTTCATCTCCAGAATGCTAGGATTACATGTGTGTCACGGAAAGCGCATTTGATTCTTTCTAATTTAACCATGCTTTCCCCAGTTTCCCACATTTGGATCTGGTTAGCACTGTATGAGTTTGGAAGGGCTGGTATAGTTGTATTTTTTAGGGCTGGCCTGCTATATAGCCCAGACTGACCTCAAACTGACCAGTCTCCTGCCTTCATCTCCAGAATGCTAGGATTACATGTGTGTCACGGAAAGCGCATTTGATTCTTTCTAATTTAACCATGCTTTCCCCAGTTTCCCACATTTGGATCTGGTTAGCACTGTATGTTGTCCGGACAGTTAGAACAGCCCGTGGTTTCCTCTTCCTGCATCTGCATTCATCCTGTTTTGATTTCTTTACTCTTTGGCTGTCTGGGATTAAAATCTGGACATTATCATGCTGAATGATTCTTATAAGGACACAAAAAATAATATCATCTGATGCACTGCCAAGACATGCCCTACACAGCAGTGTGTGACATATCAGTCGTAATTTCTTCACACTAGCCTTTCACATTTGATCTTCCTCCTGCCTTGCTTCATCTTCCCTCTGCTCCCACTTCACCTGGCTTAGCTTCAGTTTATCTTTCATACATATTACATATGACTTGATCTGTAAAACCTTTCATGCCTCCCTAGGTAAGACCAGGTGCCATGTTCTCAAGAAAGACCAGCTGCCATGTTCCCACAGCATCCTGTTTTCATCCCATAGCACTCAATGCCCTGATCATGGGTTTGTAGCTGACTTCCCATTAGAAATTCAAATTCCATGCAAGAAGGGCTGTGGCTCCATCTTTTCCAATAGAGAGCACCTGACCTGGTGCCTGAATGGGCACCGAGATGTAGACTCCCTCAGCTTCAAAGGCTGCAAACTCCTAAGTTAGAGTCACCACTACTAAATACTAGGACTCCCTAGCTTGAACTATTAGCATTAACTTTGGACACCTTATTACATAATTACTTGGTATAACTTCAGACCCATGGACACTATTGTACTACCGAAAAATTCATTATACATTTTACATGAATATTCTCTCCTTTGTGTTAATGAACTTCTGATTTGTTGATGTTAGGATGAAACATACGATGAATTTAGTAATTTGGGAACAAAGGATGGAAAGAATTTCTACGTTTGAGACCTCACTCCAGTTTGTTTCCAGTTATGTGCGTACCTTGGGTGCCTCAGAGCTGACTAAGAAACCTGAAGAGGGACAATAGGCACATGGAAACTTTGTCCTCTCAAGATGAATAACTGAACCCAAGTTCTAGAATTTTCATCCTGCTGGTGCTGTTTAGTCTAGCTGAGATGACAGTATTTGTTGTCTGCTTGCTTGCTTGGTTGCTTTTATACACTGAGATATAATATGCTGCTGTAGCAATAAGGAAAAGCATCAGTGAAACTTTACATACTTGGCATCTCAAAGCACTGCTTTCTTGAGAAATGAGTAAGACCTGTATCTGGCATCTAGACGTTATTATGGCTCACAAGTCAAGGGACATCGCCTGAAGACAGTGCCATGGATGAGAACTATGAGTTTCAAGAGTTCCCAGATGGCGCTCTCATCTCCCTCACTTTTGGGAGATCCTGCTGCTAAGGTTCCAGTCCACCATGTCCGGATAGCTCTAAGGGGCTCAGCGGTATATGGAAGGACTCCCTTTCTCAGTGGGGGCCTCCTGCTCTCTACCTGATTTACCTGGAAAATGCCATGAAGCACGGATCCCTGACCTTATTTGGAACATGACCTTTGGCATAGTTACCTGCAATAAAACTGCCCCTAGGTATTTTCTATATGATAATTAGGCATTACCCTATAGCAAGATGATAGGATCTCCCAACCACATGTAAATAAAGCATACTATGAGCACCTATCAGCTGAAGCTTTGGCTGCTGCCTCCACACTATATTTTCCCTAACCCCCATAGGGGATGGAAGGCACTTGGGTCTGCATGTTCTGCAACAATTTAGGCATTGTGACAGAGGAAAAGCAGAAGTCAGAGAAAGACAAGTTGCTGAGAACAACAAGTTGTTGGATTGGTGGCCAATAGCCCTTGAGGAGAGGGAGAGACCCACACCTCACCTGATACCTATTCAGGTCTCTGTCCAGGCTGCATGTAAGAATCATGAAGCACATAGGTAAAGATAGAGCCCAATGATTAGTGTCTGCCTAGCATGCACGATTCTCTGGGTTCAGACCCCAGAACTGCATAATAAAAAAAACACAGGGATTTCTAAAAATTTGCTTTATATATGAAGCACCTGATTACTTTGCTAAATGCTGATCTGAACTCTGTAGGCTTGATGTGGCACCTAAAATTCTGCATTTTAGAAGTCCAGATTTTTAAGTTAGCAATAGCGCTGCTGGTCTGTAGATCATGCTTAGAGTAGAAAGATTATATAGCATATTTTTTTACTACAGATTCCTGAGCTGTCCACCAATAGATGTGATCATAACCTTTTAGAGGAAGCCTTTCTGCAGTATTTTGAAGCTCTTTGAATATCCAATTATATAGCCAAGTGTTAAACCCTCTGTAACGGATTCCTATGTCACAGAGATGTCATTATGCAGAAAGGACTCAATCTTGTGAGAACACACTTCATACTAATATTAATGACTACTGTTATTAATAAATGCCATGCTATAAATGACAACTAAATCCTGCAGAACATCATACACCCTGTAAAATCAAAACCCTCAAGTTGAAGAAACACTAAGGAACCAGCTCACCCACCTTCCCACCAACTTACCGAGAATGTTTCAGGGTTACTCCAAGGACCTGGTCCAAGATCCTGCTTCCATTTATTCATTATAGACATCGGGAGAAACAGTCTCTGCAGGCACCACCAATGCCTGTATCCACCCCTGCTCACATTTGTCATTCTATGCATCCCTGGGCCTAAGGGGCATTGCATCTCAGAGGAGTCTAGCTCCTGAAGGAATTCATTAGAAACAATTATGCAGGAACTACTGAGAACCAATTTCCTCAGAGTCATGTATTTTTAACTAACTGTACTGCCTGATCACACATGACTGTACTTTGGGGGAATGGTGGTAGTGGAGAGAAGTGATGGATGATATTAACTCATCTCCTATTTACAT
>NW_008337939.1:72615-73690 GCF_000622305.1 Nannospalax galili
TATCCCCTCACCAAACCCTATGAACTCTGCCATACATGCTGAGTCATATTCATTCAGGTGTTTGTACCCAAATGTCTCTCAGTGTAAATGCTTCCACTGGAGTCTAGTCAGCTCATCCAGTGGTTATATGTAAGTCATACACTCCCTCACCCAACACCATTCAGTCAAATAGTCCTCAATTTAGTGCTGGTCCACCACCTATTTTTCACCTCCATTTGGTCCCTGGTTTAACTGAGCTGACACCAGTCCTGCATTTGATGCCTACATTGCCATAGGCTCAAATGAGCAAGCCTCCAGTGGCCTGGAAATCTCCACCTCCTTGTATTCATGAGCCAGCCTTGGCTCTTACAATCTTTCTGCTTCCTTTTCTGCAATAGTCCCTGAGCCATGGGTGGGTGAGTTTCTATACAGGAATTCAATCATACACTCTACACTCTCTTATTCTCCAAAACTGGGCCAGCTGTGGCCTTCTGTGTGTATCACACTCTGACACTCTGATGTAAATGGATGCCTCACTGGTGATAGTTGAGGGGTGCATTAGCCCTCTCTCTACCCCTTATTCCACTATGTTCCATAAACCTTGGTTGTAGGAACTCGACTGCAGATGTGTCACCTAGTACCAGGCCTCTCCCAGGTGTATGTTCTCTATGGCTGACCAGATGTGCAACTCTGTGGTAGTCTCCATCTGTTGCAAAAACAAGTTTCTTTGATGAGTGCTGTATGGCATTGTCACTGTAAGGGAGGTCTCTTCTATCTCGTACTGTGTTCCCTTCCAATAAGCTCTTAGGTATACATATGCATTAATGTTCAGACACTACGTCCATTTCTCATAGGGTTTCTAGGGCATCACTTTTCCCTCTAGGTTTCCTAGCCCCCGAGATTCACTCATCTCTATTCTTTTTTTTCCCATCTGGCCTCCCTTCTTCCTCCCTTCCTAGTCACAGGGCTCCCATTATTCCCACCCTTCCTCGCAATACCTCTCCACTCCCACCATCTTTCCTCTTCTGACTTCTGTCCCTCCCCGACACCGTGGTCCCTTGCATGTCCCTCCCTCATCTCCTCCCTGGCAATTACT
>NW_008337940.1:0-724 GCF_000622305.1 Nannospalax galili
TCCATGTGGGTACATGTACATGCATGTGTTTATCTCTATATATTCATGTGTCTTTCTGACTGTGTACTTGTAAGTATGGGAGAATGTGTGAATGCAGAGCTGTACGTATGTCATGTGTGCATAGGTTTCTGTGCATGCATTCATTTTGTGTCTATGTGTTTTCATGTAAGTTTATGTGTACATCTGTGCATGCAAATGCATATGTGTGCAACTGTATTTGAAAATGTGTAGAACTCCATGTGTCTATATGGAAGTCACATATGTGCAGCTACACATACATGTATATTTACACAAGTGCATGTGTATGTGTTGGTGTTTGTATGCATGTCTTTATTTTGCATGGTTGTGTGAATGTGCATATGCATGAATGTGTATGTATACACATGTGTACATGTGCATACACATATATACATGAATGCTTCCATGTATACTTTAGGTATTCATGTGTGCATGTGTATATGTATCCACATATGTTTGCATGTGTTCATGTGTGTTGGTGTGCAATTCTGAAGGTGTTTATCATGCCACATAAAATATATGGTTTATAAACCCAAGAAAGATAGGTTCCTTCACTGGTTCTTTCCCTGTAGTGGGTCCTCCTCTGGCTCTTCTTCAGCCCAATTCTTGCAAGGCAGGTGTCTTCCTGGCTGGAGCTTGCACCTCTTATACGTCTTCCCATTATTATCCGAGACAAGTTTATGGAGCACAATATGAGATATCGAAA
>NW_008337941.1:0-271 GCF_000622305.1 Nannospalax galili
CTTGTCTTACTGCTGTGAAAATAACTGACAAAGCAATTTAGAGAAGAAAGACCGTATTGTGGCTCACAGTTCAGGGGACTACATTCCATTCTGGTAGGGAGGCATGGTGGCAGGAGCAGGACGCAGCTGGTCACACTGTGTCCACAGGGAGCAGACAGAGATAAATGTTCTCCTCAGTTGTATTTCTCCATTTCAGTCAGAGACCAAAGAATGGAGCCACCTCCATTTAGAACAGTGCTTCTTACCTCAACTAACTTAACCTAGAAAATCC
>NW_008337942.1:0-738 GCF_000622305.1 Nannospalax galili
AAATAGATTTAAAAGTCTTTGCATGGTTCAATGGAGAATGGTGGCTGCTGTAAGAACTAAGTGTTTGACACCATGGTGGAAAGAAGGGTGTATCTCATTTCTGGTGTGCTATGTACTTATAGCAGCTCTCATAGCACACTATGTGGTATAGTCATCTGTTTTCATAGTCTTACTTTCCTAAATAGCACTAAAGGACCACATACTTGACTTTTGTCACTATAGTTAGAAGAAATCATGAGCTGCCAGTATAACTTTGCATATCTGTGCCTCAGTTTCCTCATTAACAAAATGAGATAAATTGTGGAAATTACCACATGTGTTTTTCCCTGTTCTCCACAACCTTGGTAGACAAAATTATCTTTTATATAATAGGCGTTCTAACAGATATTAAGTGATAGTTCATTATGGTTTAATTTACATTTCCATGGTTATTAATTATACTGAGTAATTTTTGATTCATCTATTAACCATCTGTATGTCTTCTTTTAGAAATATCTATTCATATTTTTTCCCATTTTGTGTATATGTGTATTAGTCACTTTTCTTTTGCTGTAATAGAAACACTGGCCAAAGAAATTTGTAGAAGCAAGAGTTTATTTGAGCTTAAGGTTCCAGGGGAATTACAGTCTGTCATGGCAGGGAGGCATGGTAGCTGTAGGTGGCTGGAGCAGGAGCAGCAGAAGGGAAGCTCTCACATCATCATGCAGGCACAGGAAGCAAGAGATGACTGGAGGTCTG
>NW_008337942.1:1848-3449 GCF_000622305.1 Nannospalax galili
CTCTCCATTGTTTAAGTTTGAATCTCTAGGCCCCTCCTTAATCACTTTAATCTCCTTATCAATGGGATCCTCTCCATCACATGCCAAGGCTCCAATATTTATCTTCCTAAGACTCTTTTTCAATCCATCCTGTAGACTCTTTATTTCTTTCTTCCCCATTTGCTCTTTTTCCCTGTAAATCTGTATAATATTCACCATTAATAGCCATGCCACCATTTCTACTTTAGGCTGTTTTGAAATTTCTTCCACCAGACAAATTAGTCCATTGCTTTTCAACTTAGCCCCAGAAAATCATTTAGGCCGAGGGCAGGCTCCAGTCAGACTCTTTGCCAAAATATTCCAAGTTCAGCTTAAGTCCTTAATTCCCTCGTGAGCTACATTCTTCTCAGCACCACTTTCTTCCATGCCCCTACTAGAATGATCTGTTAGGCTCCAATTACAGCAATCAAGGTTTTTCCTAGGCCAAACTTCCAAAGTGTTCCACAGTTTTCCAAAACCCCACATGTTCATGTTCTTCATAGTCACCACCTCACTCCTGGTACCAATTCCTGTACTAGTCGCTTTTCTGTTGCTTGGATAGACACATTGACCAGAGCAATTTACAGAAAGAAGAGTTTTTTTTCAGCTTATAGCTCCAGGGGAATTACAGTCCGTCATGCCAGGGAGCCATGCTGGCTGGAGGTGGCTGGACCAGTAGCAGAAAAAGTTAAGCTCTCACATCATCATGCAAGCAAGAGAACAGGAAGCAAGAGAACAACTGGAGATATGGCAAGGCTTAATAACTCTCTAAGCCAACTCCCAGTGACATGCTTCCAAAACTTCCCAAACAGCGCCATCATCTGGGGACAAAATTTCCTAATGCTTGGAGCCTATAGGGGACATTTTCATGCAAACCACCACAGTAAGGGTTACTACTAGGTCTAGGGTTAGATTCAAGGTTAGGGTGATATTTGGGGATAGGATTAACATTACAGTCAGGGCTAAGTTCAGGGTTGGGGCTAGGGTTAAGTTTGGAGTTAGGGTTAGATTAGGGTTAGGCCTGGATTAGGATTAGTGTTTCGGTTAGTGCTAGGTTTAGGGTTAGGGTTAGTGATAGGGTTAATGTTATGTTAATGTTTGCTAGTTTCTTAAGTGTTAGGATTAGGTTTATGGTGAGTGGTAGAGTTAGGGCTAGGGTTATGTTTAGGGTTGTCCTAGGTTAGTGTTTCGTGATAGGGCTAGGGTTAGAGTTAGGATTAGGGTTAAGGATAGGTTTTGTTTAGGGTTGGGGTAGGTTCTGAAGTAGGATGAGTCTTATGGTTAGTGCTAAGATTAGTTTAAGGCTGAGGGCTAGGGCTAGGGTTAGGGTCAGGTTTTGGGTTAGAGTTAGATCTATGGATTAGGTCTAGAATTATGTGTGTGGTTAAGATTTGGTTTATGGTTAAAGTTTTGGTTAGGTTTCAGGTTGTTTCTATGGTACATATTTAGGTTTAATTTTAGCAGTAGGGTTACATTTAGGGTAAGGTTCAGGTTTAGGTCTAGGGTTAGATTTAGATTTAGGATTAGTGTTATAGACAGGTTTAGGGTTACCTGTAGGTGTTGGCTTATGGTTATGGTTAGGG
>NW_008337942.1:5293-8691 GCF_000622305.1 Nannospalax galili
GGGTTGTTTTGGGGGCTAAGGTTAGGTTTAGGGCTAGAGTTTTGGTTAGGTTTAGGATTAAAGTTAGGGTTAGGACAAGAGTTAAGGTTCAATTTATTGCTAGGGCTACAGCACAATTTAGGGTTCGGGTTATGATAAGATTTGAGTTATGTTTAGGGATTAATGTTAGATTTATGGCTAGGACTACCATAAGGGCTAGGCTTAGGTCAGAGGTTAATATTGGGTTAGGGATAGTCTTATGTCTAGTGTTAGTTTTAAGGTTGTGTTTAGTGTTAGGTTTAACCCTAGAGTTAGGGTCAAGTTTAGGGTTAGGGCTAGAGTTAGTGTTAGCGTTAACAAGAGAGTTATGTTTAGGATTGGTTCTAGGGTGATGTTTAGGATTAGGATTAGGATTAGGATTAGAGTTAGGGTTAGGGTAATGGTTAGGGTTACTTGTAGGGTTAGGTCAGGTTTGCGTTGAGCTTTAGGGTTAGGGCTATGTTTAGATTTGGGGTTAGGGTAAGGGTTAGGTTAAGTGTTAGGAATTGGGTTAGGTTATGGCTAAGGTTAAGTTTACAGTTAGGTTTCAGTCTAGTGTTGGGGTTAAGGCTCTGGTTAGGGTTAGGGTTACAGTTTTTTATTAGTGCTAGGGTTATGTGTATGGTTAGGCTTAAATGTAGCATTAATTTAGGTGTATGGTTAGGCTTAAATGTAGAATTAAGGTGAATGTTCAGACTAGGGTTATGTTTAGTGTTATGGTTAGGGTTAGGATTGGGATTAGGATTAGGGATAGGGCTTGGCTTAGGGCTAGGGCTAGGGTATGTTTAGTGTTATAGTTTGTTTAAGCATTAGGATTATGTTTAGTGATAAGTTTAAGTCTAGGATTGCTTTCAGGGTTAGGGCAAGAGTTGCAGTTAGGTATAGAGGTAGGTTTAGAGTTAGGGTAACGTTACAGTTGGGGTTAAGTTTAAGATTAGTGTTAGGTTAAGGGTTAAGTGTTTGGGGAGGTTTAATTTAGGATTCTGTTTATGGTTAGGTCTATGGCTAGAATTTTCATTAGGCTTATGGCTAGCACATGTGTTAGGGTTAGGGTTAAGTCAAAGGTTAATATTAGATTTAGCGTGAAGTATAGCAGTAGTTTATGGTTTATGACATGGGTTAGCTTTTGGGATAGGTTAGGGTTAGATTTTGGGCTAGGGTTAGTGCTAGAGTTAGGTTTAGTGCTAGGGCTAGGTTTCATTTTCAGGTTTGGTTTTGGGTCTTGTTAAGGTTAGGGTTAGGGGTAAGTCAAAGGTTAATATTAGGTTTAGCGTGAAGTATAGCAGTAGTTTATGGTTTATGACATGGGTTAGCTTTTGGGATAGGTTAGGGTTAGATTTTGGGCTAGGGTTAGTGTTAGGGTTAGGTTAAGAGTTAGGCTAAGGGTTAGATTTAATGTTGGGGCTAGGGATAATTTTATGGCTCTCCATAGTGTTAGAGATAGGATTAGGGCAAAGCTTAACATTAAGGTTAGGCTTAAGGTTAGCTCTAGGATTTAGCATTAGGATTATGATTAGGGATTAGGTTTAGGGTTAGGGTTACTTGTAGGATTAGGCTTAGATTAGGATTACGGTTAGAGTCTGGGTTAGGGTTGGGTAATAATAGGGTTTAGGATTTCAGTTGTGGTTAGTGCTAAGCTTACGGTTTTTTAGAGTTAAAGTTAGGGTGAGGAGTAGGGTTAGGGTTATTTTTAGGATAGGTTTAATGTTAGGAATTTGGCTATGATTATATTTAGGGTTATGGTTAGGATTATGTTTAGTTTAGGGAAGGATTATGTCTAGAGTTGTGTTTAGCATTACGAATAGTGGTAGCACTAGTATTACTTTTAGGGTTTCAGTTTACGGTTAGGTTTACAGTGAGTATTATAGTTAGGATTACTGTTAGGATTTGGTTTAGGGTTAAGGTTAGGCAGAACTACCAATTGGGAGGAAGGTTAGAATTAGGGTTATGGTTAGGGTTAGGCTTAGGGGAAGGGATAGGGTTAGGTTTAGGTTTAGGATTAGGATTAGGTTTAAGGAAACTGTTAGGGTTAGGGTTAGAGTTAAGGTTAGGCTTAGGTTTAAGGTTAGGTTTAGAGTTTGGACTAGGACTAGGCTTAGGGTTATGGTTAGGGTAAGGGTTAAGGTTAGGGTAAGGGTTAGAATTCGAATTAGTTTTGGGTCTAAATTTATTTTTAGGATTAGGATTAGGGTTAATGCTAGTGCTAGGGTTAGAGTGAGGGTTAGGACTACGATAGGTTTTAGGGTTATGATTAGATTTACATTTAGGGCTAGGGTTCTGTATAGATTTATGTTTAGGTTTGGGTCTAGGTTATATATTGAGGGTTAGGGTTCACGTTACAGTTGGGGTAAATTTAGGGTGAGGGTTAGTGTACGGTTAGGCTTAGGTTAGGGTTAGGACAAGGTTTATGATTAAAACTTTGGTTAATGTTAGGTTTGGTTCTACAGTATATAATTAGGGTTAGTATTATGGTTTTTGTTACAATTTGGGTTAGGTTTAGGATTAGGATTAGGGCTATGTGTGTGTTTATGGATAGGACTAGATTTACTGTTAGTTATTAGCCTAAAACTCATCCTAACCCTACATCTATGCCTAGACCTAAACCTAAACCTAAGCACCACCCTAAGCCTAACGCTAACCCTAGCCCTAACCATAAGCCTAAATTTAGGCTTAGAGGTAGCTTTAGGGTTAGTTTTATACCTAGGGCTACATTTAGGGTTAGTATTAGTGTTAGAGGTTTGGTTAGAGTTAATGTTTGGGTTAGTGTTAAGGAGAGGTTTAAGTTTAGAATGAGGGGTAGTGTTATCTTGAGGGTTATGGCTTGAAAAAGTTTGAGGATTCTCATTAGGTTGTGGTTATGTTTATGGCCAGGTTTACTAGGATTAGGATTAGTTTGAGGATTAAGATAAGGGTTATGTTCAAGGCTATTGTTTGGTTTTCATCTAGAGATTCTTGTAGGGTTTGGATTAAAGTTAAGGATGGGGCTTATTTTATGGTTAGGGCTAGGGATAGATTAGGATAAGGTCAATGTTTACTATTAATATGAGGGTTAGCTTGAGGTTTAGGGTTAGGGTTAGGTCTCACATTATTATGGGTATGATTAAGACTAGGGTTATGATTAGGTTTAGAATTAGTACTATGGTTAGGGTTAGGGTTAGTTTTAGGATTAGGGCTATGTTTAAGAGTAGGGTAAGAGCCTAAGGATTAGAGTCAGTGCTAGGATTATGTTTAGGGATAGTGGATAGTGTCAGGATAGTGTTAGAGTTAGGGTTAGGACAAGGGCTACAGTAAGTTGAGGGTGAGTGTTAGGCTTAGGGTTTTGTTTAGGATTAAGGGTTATGCATAGGATTAAATTTAGATTTAAGGTTAGAGGTTAGGTT
>NW_008337942.1:9506-11235 GCF_000622305.1 Nannospalax galili
TATTTCGTTTTGGGGTTAGGTTTAGTTTATGGTTAGGGCTACAATTTGGTTTAGGGTTGGGGTTAGTTTTAGGTCCAGGTTTAGGTTTAGAATTACTGTTAGTGATACCAGTAAGTTTAGGGTTAATTTTAGGGCTAGCTCTATACTTAGGGTGAGGCTTAGGTTTAAGTTTAGGGTTAGGAATAGGGTTAGTGTTAGGGTAAGGAGAGGGTTATGTTCAAGGTTAGGCTTAGTTTTCTTTTTAGGCGTAGGGGTAGGCCAAAGATTAGGGTTAAGGTTTCGTTAGGGTCAGGTTTGGTCTAAGGTATATTTAGGGTTAGTATTAGGGTTTGCTTACAGTTTGGGTTAGTGTTAGGAGTAGGGCTAGGGTTATATTTAGGGATAGGCTAAGTTTATGTTTAGGATTATATTTACTGTAAGAGTTGGGGTTAGTTTAGAGTAGTTTTGGGGTTAGGTGTAGGTCAAAGCATAAGTTTAGGGCTATAATTAACATTAGATTTAGGGGTAGGTTTAGGGTATGGATTGGTTTAGTTCTGCTGTTAGTGGTAGCCTTAGGTTAAGAGGTTAGGCTAGGTTAGT
Organism: Nannospalax galili; assembly: GCF_000622305.1. Lineage (NCBI taxonomy): Eukaryota > Metazoa > Chordata > Mammalia > Rodentia > Spalacidae > Nannospalax > Nannospalax galili. Next base: position 10,086 of record NW_008337942.1, read on the forward strand.
TTTTGGGTCTGAGTTAGGCCTAGGTTTAGAGTTAGGGTTAGGGCCAGGGTTATGTTTAAATTGAGGGTTAGGACATAGTATTTTAGATAGGGTGTGGCTACATTTAAGGTTAGGTTTGTAGTTATGTTTAGGTTTAGGGTTAGGATTATATCTAGGGTTAGTTTCAGGTTTAATATAATTTTTAGGGTTAGGATTAGGAGTAGGTTTTTGTCTAGGGGCAGGTTTAGGTTATGATTTGAGTTCAGGATAGAGCTAGGGTTAGGGTTAGGGTTAGGGTTAGGGTTAGGGTTAGGGTTAGGGTTAGGGTTAGGGTTAGGGTTAGGGTTAGGGTTAGGGTTAGGGTTAGGGTTAGGGTTAGGGTTAGGGTTAGGGTTAGGATTAGGTTTAGGACTAGAGTAAGGATTAGGATTGGGTTAGCATTAGGACTAGTGGTATGTTTAGGGTTAGGATTAGGTTTAGGACTAGAGTAAGGATTAAGGCTAGGCTAAGCATTAGGATCAGTGCTAGGATTATGTTTAGGGATTGTCTTAGGTTTAGGGCTAGTGTTAGAGTTAGGTATAGGCCTAGGGCTACAGTGTGTTTAGGGTTAAGGTTAGGTCTAGGGTAGGCTAAGGGTTATGATTCTTGTTAGGTGAATGGTTAGGGTTAGGTTCAGGGCTATTGCTATGGTTAGGGTTAGACGTAGGTTTAGGTTTGGGTTTAGGGTTATGCTAAGGTTAGGGTTAGGGCTCTTGCTATATTTAGGATTAAGTTTAGGTTTAGAGTTAGGTTTAGGTTTAGGGCTTCATGAAGTATTAGGGCAGGGTTAGGATTATCATCTGGGCTAAGATTATGTTAGGGTTAGTGTTAGGTTTAGAGCTAGCTTCACACTAGGTTTAGATTTGTGTTGGGGATAGAGTTAGTGTTAGAATTAGGGCTAAGGTTATGTTTATGGTTATAGTTTAGCTAAGGTTACACTTAGGCTAGTATTAGGGTTAGGGTTATGATTATTTTTAGAATTAGGGCGAAGTTATGTGTTTTGATTATTGTTAGAGTTACGGTTTGGATTTGTTCTTGGGTTAGGGTTATGTTTGGGCTTTGGAATAGGGTTAAAGTAGAACTATGGTCAGGATTCAGTCTATGGGCAGTTTTAAGATTAAGATTAGCATTC
>NW_008337942.1:12226-13731 GCF_000622305.1 Nannospalax galili
GGGTTAGGGTTAGGATCAAGTTCGGGTGAGAGTTAGTGTAAGCGTTAAGGTGAGGGTTAGATTTAGCGTTAGGTTTACTGTTAGTGTTAGGGTCATGGTTAGAAATGGATTAGGTTAGGGTGAGAGTTCGGGTTAGGGTTAGGAATAGATACTTCCTGTAGTTAAAAACAAAGAGAAGTAGCATTTCTCATTTAAGAAAAGTCTTTATGGGTTGTATGTAAAAGGACTGGCATCAATGTAAGTCAGGTTGTTTAAGAAAATTATGTGTCATATCTTTTACGAAGTGCTTGCTTTTCCACGAAATGCACAGTATGTTTTCTTGTAGGGTTTGAGTTACAGTTAGCCATAGGTTTGGAGTTACAGTTAGGTTTAGGGTTAGGGTTAGGTTTAGGTTTGGTTTCGGGTTAGCGTTAGGGTCAGGGTTAGTTTATGGTTAGGGTTAGGGTTTAAATTATGTAAGGATGAGTGTTTGGGGTAGGGTTAAGCTGAGGGTTAGTGTAGGATTAGGATTTGGATTAGATTAGGGTGAGATTTAGGGTTAGGATTAGGTTTATAGCTAGAGCTAGTATGAAGTTTAGCGTTTGTTCAGAAGTTAATATTAGGGCTAGGGTTAGGTCTATGGTTAGGTCAAAGATAGGCTTAGGGTTAGTTTTAGACCTTGGACTATGTTTAGGGTTAGAGAAGGTAGTAGCATGAGGTTGAGGGTGGTGTCTAGCTTCATACTTAGGGTTAGTATTAGGCTTAGATTCAGGCATAGTGTTAGGTTTAGGGCCACATTTAGGGTTAGGCTTAGGTTTAGGTTTACTTTTAGGTTTATGGCTAGGTTTACGGTTAGGTTTAGTTGTAGGGTTTGCATTAAGATTAGGTTTCAGGTTGGGCCTAGGATTTCGTATAGGGTTAGTATTAAGTTTCGGCTCTGGGTTAGGGTTAGGGCAAGGTTTACATGTATGGTTAAGTTTAAGTTCAGGTTCAGATTTATGTTAAGTGTTAGGTGTATGGTAGGAGATAGGGCGAGGTTATTCTTGGGGTTAGGTTTCAGGTTTAGAGTAATTATTTGGATAGGGTTAGAACTAGGGTTAGTTTTAGGTTTATGTTACGTTTAAGGTTAGGGCAAGTTTAAGGTTTGTGTTAGGGTTAGAGTTAAGTTTCAGTTTTTGTTAGGCTTAGGTTTATGGTTGGACCTAGGTTTATGTTTTTGTTAGGATTAAGGTTAGGCTTAGGGGTAGAGTTAGGGTGAAGATTTTGTTTAGGGTTAGGATTATGGTTAGGGTTAGGTTTAGGGTTAGGGAAAAGGCTAAGGATAACAGTAGGTCTAGGGTTATGTTTAGGGTTAGGGTTGGGATAGAGTAAGGGTTAAGGTTGTAGTTAGGGCTAGGGTCATGGTTAGGTTTAGGGTGTGGGGTATGTTTAGGGTTAGAATTACAGTTAGGGATAAGTTTATTGCTAGACTTAGGGTTAGGGTTAGGACTAGGCTGTTTAAGGTTAGGGTAAGGTTAGGGTTAGGG
>NW_008337943.1:0-741 GCF_000622305.1 Nannospalax galili
TAGATTAAGGACCCCAGTCCAAAAATTTGAAATTCGAAATGCTTCAAAGTCCCATTTTTTTTGAGGATTGACATGCTGCCACAAGTGGAAAATTCTATACCTACCATCATGTGAGAGGTCACAGTCCAAATACAAGCACAAGGGGATGTGTCTCAGTGATAACACTTGTCTACCTTGTATCTGGTTTGATGCTCAACACTGGGGAAAAAAATTCTCCCCAATTTTCAAACACATTTAAAATATTGTATAAAATTTAAGCCATCTGTATTGGTATAAGTAAAACATAAACAGTTTTGTGTTTAAACTTGGGTTCCATTCCTAAATATTCCAGAATCTGAAATTTACAATACTTTTGATCCCAAATGTTTCAGATAAGGAATACTCCATCTGTACTTGGTAGTCTATTCCTAGTTTAGAAATTTCTTTCTCCCCAGGTAGTGTGTACACGGATTGCCTAGCAGAACTTGGTGTCCAGAGAAGGCACGGAGTAGATGCTTTAGGCGCTTTATTTACTCTGGTAGTTATTTTAATATGTTCTGTCTTGAAGTAAAGGTGACTATAAGGAAAACTTGCAGTGGAATTAACTCAGTTAAGTACATGTATCTCAGCTGTGTATTAAAAAGTTTAAGGGTATAAAAATAGATCTATTCTTAGCTGTGCGTAATTTTTGTTTTCCTCAGTAACATTTATTGGACTATTTTAAAGAAATTGTGGAAAATACTGACTTCCTTCCTAACAGTA
>NW_008337944.1:0-217 GCF_000622305.1 Nannospalax galili
CAAAATCATATTTTAACATTGTGATGGCACATTGGAACAATATAATGGCACGTCCATCCATAGTTTTGGCACATTGGAGCATAATTATGTTACAATGGAATATTGAGAAGTCATATTGTAACATTGTGATGGCACACTGGAGCGATATTTTGCCACATGGGGTGACAGTGCTGGCTCATTGGAGTATTGTGATATCACATTGGAGCAGTGTGATGTC
>NW_008337945.1:0-264 GCF_000622305.1 Nannospalax galili
CTGGGCTTTTTTTAGTCGGGAGGTTTTGTATCACTGTTTCAATTTCTTTTTATATTATGTGTCTATTTAAGCTGTTAATCTCTTCTTGGTTTAGTTTTGGTGGTTCCCATGCCTTTAGATATCCATCCATTTCTTTTAGGTTTTCAAATTTTGTAGCATATAGGTTTCTAAAATATTCCCTTATAATGTGCTGTATCTTTCTGTATGTTTCTGTATGTTTCCCCTTTCATCTCTGATTTTGTTGATTTGGAGGAGCTCTTTCTT
>NW_008337946.1:0-277 GCF_000622305.1 Nannospalax galili
GCGGGCGAGAGGAGAAGCAGGATCCGCCGCCGCCGCCGCCGCCGCCGCCGCTGCCGCCGTGTCCTCTGGAGCCGGGCTGGAGCCCGCAGCGAGTCGCGGCGGGGGTCCTCGGAGCGCGGCCGCCAGCCTCCCGGGGGCGCTACACCTGGTGATGACCCTCGTGGTGGCCGTGGCGCGGGCCGAGAAGGAAGGTGGGTGTCCGGCGTCCGATGGGCGTCTGATGGCTGGCTGTCACGGCGTTGGTTCGCGAAGGCAGCCGCGGGCCTGGGGGTGGGAG
>NW_008337947.1:0-1184 GCF_000622305.1 Nannospalax galili
TAATGTTTGGGAATGCTTAAGAGGAAAGGGCAGTATAATTTTGTCAAGTTCTTTTCCGAATATGCAATTGCTAACTTGAAGGCAATATTATACTTAGAGCTAAGCCTAGTTAGGTCTGAGGTAGCCAGGCAGATCCACACCAGGGGGTCTTGCTGCCATATCGCCCCTAAGACACCATTTTTGGTCCAGAGGATCAAGGCCAGTAATGGTTTTGCTGGGTCATGACGTCGGAGTGACACAGACCAAAGTATATGATATATCTTATTAAGAAGATCCTTAGCTGACTGGGTGAGAGGGAACCTTGAATTTGGTGGGTTATGGCTTTCCAGCAGGAAGAACAAGGCCCAGAATTCCAAGTCAGGGACTGGTATAAATTGTTTGATCCAGTTTATAGTCCCACAGAGTTCTTGGAGCTCAGTCAAGGGATATACAGTTTTTTTGCAAGATGGAAGGGTTAAGCGGTTTAATTAGAGTATCTATATGGTAGCCAAGGAATGTGAAAGGTTGGATGTATTGTAACTTGTGCAATGTGGAGACCTAGACATTCTAAATCGGTAAGCAGACTAGGTATTGCAGCCTGTAATGTATTGCGAGATTTGTGTGCTAGCAGTATGTCATCCATATAGTGGATGACAATTAGGTCTTTGGGGATGTTGGTTAAGGCCTTATTAACATATAATTGGCAGATTGTGGGTCTATTTTTCACACCCTGTGGTAGTACCTTCCATTGGTATCTCTTGGCTGTTCTTTGAAAGTTGGGCTCCCATACTGTGAAGGCAAAGTGAGGTCTATCTTGTTCTGCTAGGTGGATTTGGAAGAAACAATGTTGGATATCAAGTACTATGATATGATGGGATGGGGGAATAGCTGTGGGGTGTGGTAAGCCCGCTTGTAGGGAGCCCATCTTTTCCATCTAAGCATTGATTGCTCTAATATCTTGGAGGAGTCTGTATTTCCCTGATTTCTTTTTAATAACAAATATAGGGGTATTATGTTTACTGAGAGAGGGCTCGATGTGGCCAAGCCTCAATTGTTTAGCTACCAAATTTTTGAGGGCAGGTAATTTAGGTTCTATTATAGGCCACTGGTCCACCCAAATGGCATCATTAGAGAGCCAGGTGATGGGGATGGGCTTGGGGGCCAAGATTGGAGTCGATCCCAGGTGGGCAGTGGCTGTTAGGATT
>NW_008337947.1:1202-27925 GCF_000622305.1 Nannospalax galili
CTGTCCTTTCCCTGATAGTCCCAAGTTATCGTGGAGCATGATATCATCATAAAAGGTGTAGTCATCTGTGGTAAGGACCACACCCATGTCCTCTAGGATGTCTCGGCCCCATAAGTTACAGGGAACATCCGCTACTATGCGGGTAACTGTGCCCTGGTTCCCATCCAAGTCCTTCCAATATACTGGACTTGTGACCAACTTGGTATCTTGTTTTCTGCCAACTCCTTGTATTGGTGGGCCTGGCCGGTATTTCCAATGAGGGAATTTAAGGAATTCAGTTTCTGATATAATGGTGACATCAGCCCCTGTGTCTACTAGGCCCTTTATGGCAGTTCCATCTAGGAACAGGGTCATTAGTGGGGAGTGGTTGAGGATTGGGAGAGTCCATAATATCTGTCTCATTTCCCCTCTTGTGGGCGGGGCTGAGGGGTGCCCCTGGTGGAGTTTAAAGGAGTTGATTCCAGTTGAGGCTGTGACCTACAGTCTTTAACTCAATGGAACCCTCTTTTGCACTTGGGGCATCGAGTCTTGGGGTGGGCTGTACCTCTTGGGCAGTGGCTACGAAAGTGGCCAAGCCCCCCACAGTTCCAGCAGCCTTCCCATGAGCCAAAGTGGGCAGGTTTTCCGTGAGACAAAAGAGTCTCCAAGGAGGTGGTCAGAGCCTCAATAGGGCCTGCCCTAGGGTCTAAGTTTCTAGTACTGAGTATCCATTTGTGAATGTTATCATTGCTGACAAGCACGACAACATTAAGAGCAGGGATGTTTAGTCCCTCTCAAGTTAATTGTTTGATAAGCACCTCTCGGGTGGGTCCAGACTCCATCCTCTGCTCTACTGCCTGGTGACATGGGTAAGGAAGTCCGAGAAGGACTCCCCTGACTGTTGAATCAAATTATGGAAAAAGAGTTGTGGGTCACAGGGGGAGCAACATTTAAGGGCCTTAAAGGCCAAGTCAGAAACTTGTTGAAAATAGGCATGGAGGCCAATAGTAGACTGGGAGATGGGTTCAGTATATTGTCCACGTCCCATGAGCATATCCAACATAATGTTGAGGCCATATTGGAGATTTAGGTGTGCCTGGTTTTCAGCCTGATAGTCATAGGCTGTGCACCAGTTTAGAAAGACTGAGGGTTCTAAGACTGCCTTTAGTAAGCTATACCAATCATAGTGGGTTTGTAACTGTAAGGACCACTGGCGAAGAATGTGTTCGAAATATGGGGAGTCAGGCCTGATTGCTCAGATGCCTTGCGGATAAAAATGAGGTCAGCAAGTGGGGTGGGCAGCCATGGACGCTGCACCGCATCAGTGCCAACATTAACCAGAAATGAGGACAAAGGCAGGTGAGTCTTTAAGGAGGGTGGTCCAGAAGGGAGGGGCACATTAGCAGGGGAAGAGGTGGGATGGTTACTGGGGGGGGAGAGTAACTCCTTCCATGGGTAATGGGGTGGGGGAATTTTTGGACATTGTAGCCCTCAGAGAGTATCCTGAGTTATAGGCAAAGGAGCTCCTTCCTTATTGGAAGTGGGCACAGAGGTGGCATCCACCTCCGGGTCCAGGGAGTCTGGAAGGTCTGGAGTTGAGGTAATAGCCAGATCTACACTAGATTTCTCCTGGCAGTGTTTGTTGTGGACCAAGATGACTTCCTCAGGAGAGGAGGATTTAAGGCTAGCAATGATGGTTAGGAGGATCAGTACGAATGATCTAGGGGGAGTGATCCTTGACCTGACCCCCCCTTTTTCGGGCCAGGAAGAGGACCCGCATCCATGTGTCAGGGTCCCACATGTTTTCAGGGGAGACCCACAGAGCTAAATTAGTGGCTTCATCCCAAAAGTGTTTGATATCTTTTGGTTTCACTTTCAACCCTATGGTTTTAAGGAGCACCTTGAGTGCTGCCGTTTGTGGTTCTCTGCATTGTGGTGGTAAATTGCCTATTGTGGGAGGGTCTTGTGAAGGGGAATTCACCAAAAAAATAGAAGATGAGTTTGACTACTAAGAGGGCACAAAGGAAGCAAAGAAGCACTGTGAGCCACTCAGATGTAAACCGCCCCAACACGTAAAGGTGTATCGGATCCAAATGTCTTGTGCTCAGTGAGGGACTTCTGGAGGCTGTGACACCTCCAGCTGTATGCTCACACTGTTTCTCCGGGACAGGCAACAGTGTTGCCCGAAGTCTGGCCTCTGAGTTCGGGGTGGATCAGCCCTTATGTGAACTCACCAGGACCAGCCGAGAGGCGGGAGGTGCCAAGTGGGTTTCGGGACCACGTGGCGGAGTGTGCCTCCCTGATCTAACAAACTAGTCCAACAATAAAGACGACAGACAGGGTGGAGGGGACAGAGGAGGGGGCTACTTGCTTACCCTTGAGCAGCCAAAGAAACAGACAAAACCAGGGGCCTACTTACTGAACGAATGGAGGTTCTGTGTGTGGCCAACATCGTGGGTAGGAGTCCCTGTACAGGCGCCAGGTGTTGCGGGTTCTCCTCAGGCCAGCTGTGAAGACCCTAACCTGGATTGGGTCCCCTGCCGATTGGGGGGGCAAGAGGTGCAGAGTCACAACACATAGACCCCAGGAGTCAGGTAGAAGCAAGCGCTGGCCTGAGGAGAACCCGCAACATTCCTGTCCTGTGTTCATGATAGAGTGAATCCTCTGCCTAAAACAACTAATGGTTTGTTTTGGAAGAATATGACTGAAAAAAAAGATATCAAGAAGGTCTGAAAAAGTGGGAGAAGTGTTGAGACATTTGTATTTGTCAATAATTAGGAAATTGAGGTCACTTGTTCTGTGGATGTCAACCAGTTTCCTTCTTTTTACGGGTGCATGAATGAAATGACATTTGTGTCAACAAGCTGAACTGCTCACTGAGGCCAGTCTTGATATAATTAGTGCTGAGTGTACAATCTGTCAATGGCAGGAAACAAAGATTAGTTTCAATAAGGCATTATGCCCCTAGGGGAACCTGTTAGCTATCTAGGAGCAAATTGATTCCAATGGATATCTTCTACAATGCATGAAAAGGGCAGCATTACTTTTTGTATGTAAAGAGTAGATGATGAAACATGAGTTTTTCTGCTCAAAATGATTTCTTTTAAAAAAAGCATCTAGAAACTTTCAGATTCCTTATTTATTACCATGGTAGTTTATTATTTTTACAGCTAAAAATGTGCTATTGACCCAAATGTATGGACTTTCCTATTCTTATTATGGTTACCAGTACCCAAGGCAGCCTGTCTGATAGGGTAAATAGTGTTTTGTATCCCCTATTATAGCATCAGCTGGTGGTGATAGGTTGTGGGCTGGATGATGTCATTCAGAATATAGTTTATTGTATGAATCAATAGCAAATACATGGTTCTGTTTCACCAAAAGCTAGGATTTCCCCGGTTCATGAATAACAGGATAAAATTTGAAACTAATCCCTAGCTATTGTGTTAAGTAATCCAGTACTTAAATTTTTGCTTCTGTCCTTGTAAACATGAGCTCATTTTTTTTCTAGAGGTTTTTCTTGCTTTACATCTCGATTTTCTTCCACAATACTATATATATTTGACTTTTTCTTTGATAAATTATGTGAGTTTTATCTTAACATGTTTTTTAGGACACAGAAGTCACATAAATAATCACATTTTATTTTAAGGACTTGTGTATTCACTTCCTATTCTCCACTCTACCCAGTCATCAAGAATATTAGCTTATGGTGTCCCAGTGAATGGCTCCACACCCATATGTATATGGCTAGCAGTAATTGGACTCAGTGGGTCATTAAAAAAAAAAATCACACATGCATTTGGGACAGAGATGTGCTGGGGAGTCTGGGGTTGGAGGGAAGGAGTAGGGAATAGATATGATCAGTATTCATTGTATACTTGTATAAAATTTTCAAAGAATCAAAAACACCAAAAAAATTTTCCAAAAGAACATGAGCTTAAATTTTTCTATGTCTCTGCAGGTATGTGCAACCTTTTAACCCTGAGACATGACATTGTCATCTACAAAGTTCATAACTGAAAACTGAGAAAGTGAGTTGTAATAAAAACCAAAATTTCAAAAAATTCTCATAATTTTAATATTAATGATTAGTTTGGGTCACATTTCTAGTTGTTCTGGGGCACATGTGATCTGCTGTTCACACCTGGACTGTTTCCTGGTTAGGATCTCTGTATTTGTTTTTTTTTCCATCTAAGTCAAGGGTCTCTTTTGCTTTTTCCCACACTACTACATATACTTCAGTTCTTTGCATCTGAGAAGCTAAGTTAGTCCAATTAGTTTGAAATTGTGTCTTTCATTTCCACATCATGGTACAAAAAAAAAAAAAAAAACCCACCAAAACCTTTCTCTTCATTTTTAAGGTTTTTCAAGATAACTGGACTACTGCCCAGTCATTGGCAAATCACATTCCTAATTTGTGCAGATGATAAAGCCCCATGCTTGCTGATTTTTAGCGCAGAGAGGCATATGGAATCTGAAAGTGCCAGACCCAGCTTTGCACTCCAGGAACGTGTGGGAAGGCTTACCAGCAACGGCAGGCTGAGGAAAAGGAGACACAAGGAAAACTCTTGAAACCACTGAAGTTTTGTTTCATTGCCCTCACTTTCGGATATTTTTATGTATTTCTGAAATGAATATATTTCTGAAAAATATAATACATTGCTTAAAGTAGATTAGACATCCTATTGGAAAGGAATTTTTTGGAAATATCATAAGCACCTTTTACAAATCAAATATATCTTTCTAACTCACATTTTCTTTCTGTATTCATGGAAATTTCATGAAATTGAATTTCACTGAATACTAGTTAGTTCTGTGAGAATTTTTCATTTAATTTGAAAAGTTAAATAATGGCAGTATAAAGTAAGTGAAAATTAATTTTCCTCTTAGATACCATCCTAATATCTTAATGTTCTATTTGTAGCCCACTGAAATATACTCAACAGGAGAAATCTTGGGTTTCTCTAGACAGATTTGCACATTATATTCTCTCATATTTGTTATAGGCATTAAGGTGTTCTCAGTTCTTTCAGGACCTATTAACACTCTCAGAACGTTAACTGTCTCCATATTTGAATCAGCAAGGGTTCTAGTCAATGTACAAATTTATTTATTAGAGATTGTACCTGTTCTTGCCCTAGAAATAAATTTGAATATATTGATGTAGCTCAAAATTAAAAAAATAGAGGAGGGAGTGGGCATGAATTTCATCAAAACACCTTATATGCACGTATGAAATTCTCAATAAAGTTTTTTTAAGGTTAAAAAATATATTTTTTATTGATTATTTTTATTTTATGTGTATTTCCTGCATGTGTGGAATTGTACCTGTGTTGTACAATGCCCATGGAGGTAAGAAGAGTGTGTCAGATTCCCCAGGAACTGGAATTACGGATGGTTGTTAGTTGCCATGTGGGTGCTGGGACTCAAACCCAGGTCCTCTGCAAGAGCAGCCAGTGCTCTTAAGCGCTCAACCTTCTCTTCAGCTGCTGTAGCTCCAAATATTAAGCTAGCTTTTATATATTATTTTTATTAATTCGTTGAGAATTTCATGCATGGATACAATGTATTTTTATATATTCACCCTTCATCTCCCCCCCACAATTTCCTCAAGTCCTTGTCTAATGTACTTTTTTATCTCTAGAAATTAAATTAGATGTTTTACATTTTCCGTAGGGCCCACGTTAAAGTACAGTGGGGCTGTAGAAGACTAATGGAAAAAATGAAGGAAAAAGCTCTTGGTGCCTGAGAGTGGGAAAGTTTTTATTAAAATAAATGTTTTTATCTAATCAAGCAGACAGGAACACTGAGCCTGAGCCAGGAAACAAAAATCTCCCCAATCAAGAAAGAAATTTCTAGAACAAAAGTCATCTCTATGGCTTATTTACTCATGCATATTTTTACGAAAAGTGATTAAAATATAAATACACACATGAAATTTCTTGACAAAAATCACAGTAAACACTATAACTTTAAAGTAGTTGACCACTCATATTTTTATTTATTATAATAAAGGTTATTATTTGCTTTGTGGTGTACAATTTTCTTTCTCCTAATAGTTCTAGCAGGGAATATTTATCTTTTCTAAGGCCTTTGCTTTAGATAGGCTTTTCCTTCAGGTTAAGAATAAAGCAACTGACCCAAAACTTAGTTAATTAGTAAATTTGCAATTCCCATTGCACCTGTCGTTGGTTTAAGGACACATGTGATGCCCAAGATGTATTGAGATACAATCCTGCTTTCTCTCTGAGTGTGTTCTGAAAAACATCTCTTGTTTTTCTAATTGGTCATAAACCTTGGAGAATTAGAGACTGTTCCTGCTGTTGTCATTTTGTAATTATATGTAAAACAGAACCAAATTTCAGGGAGCAGAGGAGGAAAAATAGAGAAGAAAACAATTTTCTATCATAATTTGAAAGTGGAATTACCGTAGATGGAGTCTCTGCATCCTTACTCTAGTTGTTTGATACAATGTGCTCTCCCCTACATTCTGATTTTGGTTTGAGTTGTTATGAGAGAAATGATCCCTACTTGTACCTTCATCAAAAGGACTGGATTGGCTATTGGTCTTGGGGTTAGTAAGAGATGTAAAATACAGCTTCAAAGTTCAAGAACATTCTTTGAGACAACACATATATATGCGCTGATCACTCTAACAAATGAGCATTATAAATGGAGTTTCAAAAATTGGCTTGGGGTCGGAGTGGGCCAGAGAAGGCGTCTCAAAGTGACATTCAAGTTAAATCTTCAAGGATGTATATTTAATAAAATGAGTCTGATTCTTAAGTTTGGGTTCCTTTAAAATTAGACTAAGATTAAACTTGGATTCAAGTAATTTCTTAGGGACTTAATAATAGGAAGCCTACATGCAGGAATAGGAAAGTGACATAAATGTGTCAGACTTTTCATCACTGTCACAGATGCCAGAGAATAACAGTTTAAGGAAAGAAGACTTTATTTTGTCTCATAGCATGCTAGAGAACCCCGTTTCTTTCAGGACTGTTTGAGAATATCATGATGGAAAAGTATAGTGAAGAAATAGCTTCTCATCTCCTGGCAGCCAAGAAGCAGAGGGAACAGTGGGAAAGGATAATGGACAAAATACATCTTTCAAAAGCACATTACCAGACCAGGCTGATCCCAGCACTCAGGAGGCAGAAGCAGGTGGATCTCTCTGTGAGACTGAGGCCAACCTGGTCCACTCTGAGTCCAGGCCAGCTGAAGCTACAGGGAGACCCTGTCTCAAAACAAAGAAACCAACCAAGAAAGGAAAGAAAGGAAGAGAGGAAGGAAGAAAGAAAGAAAGAAAGAAAGAAAGAAAGAAAGAAAGGAAAGAAAAGAAAACACATCACCAATAACTTGCTTCCTTCAATAAGGCTCAACATCCCAATATTTCTACCAATTTCCAATGACACCATGAAATTACAAATCCGTCAATTGTCCAATTCACTGATGAAATAAGAGCCTTCATCATCTGTGATGGTTTGATTGCCAATTTCACAGGATGTATATTCACCTTGGAGACAAACATTTGGGAATGTCTATGAAGGATTTTGTATTAAGCTAACTGAAGAGGGAAGACCCACCTTAAATATAGGTGGCAACATATCATGGGTTGGGGTCCCAGGCTGTGGAATAAAGAAGCCAGATGAGCACAACATTGTTGTGCTCTGCTTCCAAACTGTGGATGTAATGTGACAAGCTGGACTCCTGCTCCTGACACAGTGCTCCCCATCTGTTACTGTGTCTTCTTCACTATGGCAGCATGATCCCCTTGAAAGATAAGGCAGAACAAACTCTGAACCCTTTAAATTGCTGATTTCAAAGTTTTTAGTCACAATAACAAGAAAAGTAACTAATATATCACCAATCACTTTCTAAAAACATTATCTCTGAACACTGTTGCATTGGGAACCAAGCCTGCAGCACTTCATCCAAATCACAACAAGAAAGCAAAGAGAGGTGGGTGCATTTGTGAGTAAATTACCATGGACAACTGATATTCAGTGTCATTGGTGGCCCTTTGAGAATCCATATGATCAAGGAAGATACTGGATTTATCTATGACTCCCATGCCTCATGGGCTGGTTGATGTTTCAGGTGTATTTTATGTCCCTTATGCTCCTTAGCGACAATAAAATATTCATGGGTGGCTTTATATAAGACTCCAGGGTAAATAAAAGAGGCATATGCTGTTTCTGTAATGGGAACCAGCTGTAGGTAAACTGAAGTGGTCCAAGGGATAGTCAACTTCACCTATAGCTTTTCCAATTTTGGCAAAAAATTTTTATGTTGTTATTTCCCTGTACATCTAGAAACTTATTTTCAACTACTTTTCATTGCTTCTGAGTTCCTACGACCAATAAATGATCTACTTTATTGTAGCTGATTTCCATCTCTTCAACATTTATCTTTGATTCATTCTGAACATCTACAACAGGCATTTTGCATTGCTTGTTTTGGTAAATATGTATGTGCAGTACAATATTAGAAGCTAAGACTAAAAGATGAGTTTTCAATTCTTTAAGAAAAATATAGTAAAGATCAAGATACATTTTTGTTGTTGAAATCCTAATCAGTATCCTGGCCTGAGTTCCTTGTGAGAAGAGCCAGAGACAAGTGTCTTTAGATAAATGTTTGAGAGGAGAGGCTCTAGTGGAACCTTCTAATCAGTGAAAAACGGCATCTAGGACAAGGGGAACCATGAGAAAAAAACATGGGTTCAACTGATCCTACAAGAGCTTTGAAGTAAAAATAGTACCATAATATTGTTTTGGATAGAGACAAAGAGGAAGGATTTTATTGTCCCACTGTCTTAGCTGGTCATTGGGTATATACCACCTCTTGGAAGGGCCTAGAAGCTACCAGGCATTTCTTGGTTAGCTCTTGGTATTAACAAGCACTTTTTATAAGAAGTTGATGGCTGTGACCTGGTTATAGTCAATGCTTAGAGAAACTGACATAGATATAGGCACACTTCCGTGTCAGATGGATTCAGGCAAGATAGCAACACTTCTGTTCCGACCATTCTATTATGCCAGTTTCCTACTGGAAAGGCTCCTACCCAGGTCCTGGCCCTGTAGAAAGAAGCTCATCCAAATCCATTTGTTCTCTCAAGATTATCTTCATTCTTTGCTTTATGTATAAACACTGCATTAAATACAAATCAACTTTTGATATTTTGCTCAAACAATTTAGCTCTTAGTCCGTTTCTAAAATTAGACAGTCCTTTGCCTTCCAAAAAGCTTGCGATGTGCTCAATTAACCCAAGCACCAGTTACTCAGTTCACGCTTGTTCTTGTTTTGCTACATGAAAAAGATGGCAGATAACATCAAATTTCAGCCTTTATTCACTGGCAAATGTGGAACTACAGTTACATTGAAATGAATACTTGCATTAACAGAAGAGTTCAGTTTATAGGATTATTTATTCATTTATTTTAATTTTATGCATATGAGTGTCTTGCCTCATGTTGTGCAGCGCCTGCGGAAGCCAGAAGAGGGCAACGGATCTCCTGGAATTGGAGTTACAGATGGGTTGCCAGCCACTATGTTGGTGCTGGGAACTGAACCTGGGTCTTTTGAAAGAACAGTTAGTGCTCTTAAACACTGTGCCTTCTCTCTAACCCCAGTTGCAGGATTTTTAATAGCAATGGTTTTATCTCTGCAAAAGATAAATAGCAAGGAGATGAAAAGACAAATTTACTCTCAGTAGATAACAACATGTGAAACGAAGTGGCTACTGCCACATTCACTTTACAATCTCTAATTTTATTCATTGATGCCCACTTTCACTTTTCTTTTGTTTAGAATATTTGCCTACAGGATTGCCAGTCTTGAATGTTTTCAAAGAATCAAATCTGAATAATTCTACGTATTGTTTTACTTTTCATTTCTTTAATTTCTGTCCTCATTATTTTTGCTTTCTATTGCTTTTGAATTTGCTTTTATTGTTTTTCTAAGACATTGGGGTGAATAATGAAGCTGTTTATTTGAAATATTTAAAATAATTTTTATTAATTTTTAATTTATTTTCATGTATTATAATTTGATATTTAGATCCACCCTTCCATCTCTACCAGACCCCACTGCCCCCCACCCAATTCAGTGGACTCTGTTGTCATATAAACAGTGTAGCCTATACAGTCTGATTTGTGTTCCTATTGTCCCTCAGTGTGGGTCCACTCACTGGAACCTGATCAACCTACCAAGAGTACCACCCCTATACAAAACTGTCCTCCCCTCCCCAGGAGCCATCGATTGCCAAAAGTTCCTTAAGCTGGGCTGGGAATTCTTACACACTAGTTCATATCTATGCTTGGATTTTGTCTGTGCAAACCATGGCTGTGCGTTCTTATGTGTAACTGATCAGCTGTCTGGAAAACTCTCTTTCCCTATAGCCATCCACCTCCTGGCTATTACAATCTTGAGTCCCCTTTTCTTCAATGATCCCTGAACCTTGGGAAGAAGTTTGAAATCGATGTCCTAATCAGGTATAAGCACTCTGCAGCCCTTATTCTCTGACTATTGACCAATTGTGTGTTTCTGTATTAATCACCGCCTGCTATTGAGAGTTAAGATGATGCATTATCTCATGTGTAGCGGTTGCATTGAAAATGTATCACTTTTGGATAAGGTTCTCAGAGACAATTTTTCCTTGCATTTATTCCTAGATATTTTTTGAGGCTATTTTGGAGGAAGTGTTTCCCTGAACTTGCTTGTTATTTCTATATAGAAAGGCTACTGAGTTTGTAGATTGATTTTGTAACCTGCCACTTTGCTGAATGTGTTGATAATTTCTAGGTTTTCTGGTGGAATTTTTGGAATCGCTTATGTATAATATCATACCAACTGCAAATAAGGATAATTTGACCAATAATCCTTATTTACCCCTTTTATTTTATTCTTTTCCAATTAGCAGTCCTTTAGTTTTCTCTCCTGTCTTACTGCTCTAGCCAGAGTTTCAAGCACTATGTTGAAAAGTGGTGATAGTGGACAATGTTATCTGGGTTATTGATGTTAATGGGAATCCTTCATTTTTTCTCCATTTAGAATGATGTTGGATGTGTTGTATATAGCCTTAATTATGTTGACATTATGTTCCCTCTAATCCAATTCCCTCTATTACTTTTATCATGAAATCATGTTAGATTTTGTCAAGGGCTTGTTCTCTATTGATAGGATCATGTGATTTTTGTCTTTAAGTTTATTTATATAATTTATTATATTTATTGGTTTACATATATTGAACCATTCCTGCATATCTCCAATAAAACTCACTTGAAAATGGCAGAGGATCTTTTTAAGGGAGAGTTTCAAGCACAAGTGGAAGATCTTTTGAATGTGTGTCTCTTTGGAATTTGGGAGTATTTTTCATCTATGTTCTTTGTGCATATGGGTCCATATTTTTTCTGTTGTTGTGTTTTCCTGGTTTTGGTAGCAGAGTAATGCTGGTGTCATAGAAGGAATTTGGGAGTTTCTCCCATGTTTCTTTTTGAATCATTTCAGTCCTATTGGTCATAGATCTTCCTTGAATTTCTGATAAAATTTGCCTGTGAATCCATCTGGGCCTGGACTTTTTTTTTTTTAGTCAGAACAACTTTTATTACTGTTTTGATTTCCTTATTTGTTGTGAGTCTGTTTAAGCTGTTTCTCCTTTCATCTCTGATTTTGTTGATTTGAATTTATTTTGTCTTTAGGTTGGTTAGTGTTTGTTAGAGCTTGTTTCTCCATAGCTGTGACAAAACACTCTGATAACTACTCACTTGGGGAGGAAAAGTTTTATTTATCTTACATCTCCCAGGTCACAGTTCATCAGGGAGCCCAAGGCAGGAACTCAGGTCAGGAACCTGGAGGCAGGAGCTGGAGCACAGGACATGGAGGATCACTGATTGCTGACTTGCTCCCTGGCCCCTGCTCAACCTGCTTTCTTATGCAACACAGGCCCACCTGCCCAGGGGTGGCACCACCCACAGTAGGCTGGGCCCTCCCACATCACTCAAGAATCAAGAAGATGGTCCACAGACATGGCCACAGGCCAGTCCTATGGAGGAAATTCCCCAATTGAGGATCCTTCAACCCAGGTAAGTCAAGTTGACACTAAAGCTATCCAGCACAGTATCCTACTATGTTGCTTACTTGTTCAAAGAACCAACTCTTAGATTCATTGATTCTTTGCATCATTTCCTTTCTTTCTATTTCATTAATTTATGCTCTGAGTCTTATTATTTCTTCTCATGTGCTGTGCTGTTGTTTGGTTTGTTCTTGCCTTTCTAGAGTCTTGAGTTGTACCATTACATCATTTCTGTGTTCTCTTTCTGAATTTTTTTAATGTAGATGCTTAGAAGCATAAACTTTCCTCTTAGGACTGCATCTATTGTGTCCCAGAGATTTTGTTGTGTTGTGTTATCATTTTCATTTAGTTCCAGGAATATTTTTATTTCTTTCTTGATTTCCTCTTTGACCCATGACTTCATGTAATTATTAGAACTTATTTTGCTGTTGATTTTAAGCTTTATTGCATTGTGGTCTGATATAATGCACAGAATTATTTCAATTTTTTGTATTTGTTAAAGTTCCTTTTGTGCCACAGAATGTGGTCTATTTTAGAGTGTCTTCCATGGGGTGCTGAATAGAATGTGTGTTCATTGGTGAAATATTCTGTTGATGATGTTTTATTGAGCAGCCTAGTCTTGAAGGCTCAATATCCAATACAATTCAGTGAGGAGAAAAATAGCTAAAACAACATCATCAAACTATATAAAATATATAATACATTAAAATCAATTAGAAACCTTTAATACATCACCAATGTGCATAAGTCAGAAACTGGCTAAAGTAATGTAGACTTTGGTATGGATTGAAAAGTTATTTACCACATATGTGGAAAAATAAAATGAATGAGATAAAGAAGAAGAAAATGGGGGACTGGAGGGATGTTTCAGTTGTCAAGAGCACCAGGTCCTCTTGCTCTGAACCTCAAAAAAGAAAGGAAAAATAGTAAGCAATTAGCAATATACAAAAAGAAAAACAAGGCAAACAAACAAAAAAAATTCCCAGTGATGAGAAAATTCATTCTCAAAGTTTAATGAATGTAAGAAGCACAGAAAAGTTCAAAACATAAAATTAAAAATGATTTAAAGTAATGAAAACTAAAATTAGAAATTAGAGGAAACTGGGCCAAAAAAAAAAAAAAAAGAAGAAGAAAAAGAAAAGGAGAAATGAAAAACAATTGCCCATTAGTGAAAAACACATATGTAAAATAACTAAATAAATGTATTAAGTGGAACCAATGCTAAAAACATAATTTAAAAATAATTATGATAAAGTAATACCATTACTCAAAATATAGTGAAAAGAATAAGGAGGAAAATACACTATGTTCCTTGAAAAAGGGAAAAATGAAGAAATTAAAATGGTAGAACAATTTTTCTGGATGGTTAAAAATGGACATGTATGTGTGTCAGTTGAACTTGTAGAAACATCTTTCCTATCATTCATGCTGGTGTTGAGAGTTCATTTCACACCTATCTGATGTCTATCATAACTGTCTTCTCCTTAGCATCTCCTCTTCTTTATGTACCATGCCTGTCTCTTGCCCATGCTTAGCTTCCAGCCTGTGAATTGAGCAGTATGTTCCAGTCCTTCTGAAGGTCCCAAAGTTTCTTTTCTCTGAGATGGCTAATGTTCTAGCTGGGGGTATATTGACACAAAAGCACAGCTCTCATCTCAAGGGGATAAGAGACAGTTTACACTGGAGTCAAATATGTGTGACCATGCTCTGGGAACCCAAATTAAGGTTACCCCAAATTTCATGTTCCAATGTAGTAGCAGCTCCTTGAAGTTTTTATAGTAACAGAACAAAGGAAAGTCATAAAGACACTTTTCAAATGCATTGGTGAATCTGGATATGGGAGGCAGAGAAAGGCAGATCTTAGTGAGATCAAGGCCAGCTTGATCTACATAGTGAATTTCAGGCCAGCTGTGGTTACAGGATCACCCTGTTTCAAAATGACAATGTAAAAAAATACATTTGTAGAAACATTAAATAGGCAATTACAGCAAAACAGAAATCTCAGCTAGAGGTTTCAGAAGCTCTAATGACACTTAGCCTTTTGGATGGTAGAAGTTGGTGGTCTGCTAAATTAATACATTCGAAAAGGATTTTTATCTGTTGGATCCTGGTGGGAAAAGGTGGCTATTTATTGGGATAAAAATGGCCCAAGGTAAATGGCAATTGATCTCTGGACCTGCAACATTCCAAACTCTGCACAATCATTGAAGTTCTAATCACTTGATCAGCCTTTGTAGAATGGTCAGCCTTAAAAGGTAGTTTTTCTGGGGAATCTCATTCAGGTGTGGTGGGAGTGGAGGAACTAATCACAGTACTGGAATCTTTACAGTGTGTCTTTGTACTTTGAAAATTTGCTAACAATAATCACACTGTTGGAAAGCTACAGAGGTGTATGACAAGTAGTCTTCTGCAACTTCAGAAGTCTTGGACTCAGTAGCAGTGACCCTCACAGCAAATAGCTGACTCCACAAGTTGATCTATCTTATGACCTCAGGTTCAGGGCTATCAGACTCCAGGGTTATTCTCAGTGTATGAAGTTTACTGTCAGGAATGATGGTGGGCTGCCTTTCCCCAGACAAGCCTCTTGCTATCTTCACTTTCCTGTCAGTGTATAGCTTTTTCCAAAACTGCCTCTCAAAGCCGTTCTCTCACTCTGAAGTTATGGTAGTCAGAAGTCAGGCTCCCAGTGAGTGATTATTACCTGTTTGCAGGCTCTGAGGATAGCTTGGTCTTAAACAATAGTTTCCTTCTCAAGGTGGTGCCCTGGTACAATCCTTTGAGCTGGGAGAGTGGAGTGGGAGGTGGGACATAGGATGAGATAAGGGACAATAGCCTACACTTGTCGCTGCTGATTCATCCTGCTGAAGAAGTTTCCTTCTCAGCAAGACCAGCAGCTGTGTATGAGATCTTGAGAATGGTGTATTTCTCCTATGGGTAGTGCTGCTATTTTCATTTTACAAGGGCCACTGCTCACTTTTTGCATGATGTTTCTGATTCCTTCTCCCCACCAGGGCACCACATAGAACTTTGCTTTCTTTCATGGCTTTAAATTTATAAAATTTGCCTGCTATTCTCTTAGGTTTTCAGTTTTCTTTGTAGGAGTTAACAGTCCTGGCCAGGCAGTGTATTAATGCCATCTTCTTTTTCTTTTACTTTTATTTTATTTTATCTACTTTTTAAAAGCATTTGTTTTTCTCTATTTTTATTTTTTGTGTATGAGTGTATTGTCTGCATGTATGCAAGTGCACCTGTATCATGCAATGCCCACATAGGTCAAAAGAGGGTGTTGGGTCCCCTAGAACTGGAATTAAAGACAGTTGTTAGCCAACATGTGGATGCTGGGATTTGACCCAAGTCTTCTGCAACACCAGTCAGTGCTCTTAACAGCTGAACCATCTGTCCAGTTATCTCTTATTTTATTTTTACATAAGAAGTGCCTTTAAAAATAACCATCCTGAAACTAGAAAATAACCAAATTTAAAAAAAGTTGAACTTTTATGCAACTGTTTTCAAACTTCTTCATTTACTGTAAGGTATATAGCCATAGAAATCTGCTATAGGAAAGAATCAACAGCTTATAGAAATGGAAAAAATAAAAGGGTGCTCATGCTTAATCCATGTAGGAACCTACTGAGGTGTGGGATGGTTGCTGAGGGTGGAGATGATGTCATTGGTATGTTAATTGTCATTCCTTAGCATGAGAAGGAAAATCCTCAGCAGTTGTTTCTTTGAGCTGTGATAGTGGTCTGGACAGGCTCAGATAATTTTAATCTTTGAGTTTAGGATGGAAACCTTTGGATGACTAAATAAAACAACCAGAGTTTATTTTCTATTTTAACCATAATTTAATCATACTTGATTTTACAGGATCTTTATATTCAATAGTAGTGGCTGTTCAGTGCTTTATACAGCATCTGTTGGATAATAAAAACAGATTTTTTTTTAAGTAGAGATAAAAAAAGAAAACAAAATGTCACTTCTCATAAAGAACAGCAAAACTGAAATTAGTAACCCAACAAATGAGCATGCATAGAGATATGTTTCTATTTAAAAAAGAAAAAAGAAAAAATTCTTTCCCTTTGACATTGCCGATTGCACTGAGAATGTTGGTCCACACTCAAGTCTCGTCCTTTTTATCATATTCTGTTCTCCCTTTACAGAGAGTTCTCTCTTCCTCAGTCTTACTCTTTTTCAGGACAAGTTGAGCACACCCGGTGTGAGAATGAAGAGCTTATCTGAGCCAAAATGAAGATGCTTCCCTGGGGGAAAAATATAAATCCCAGTTGCCCAGAATAGGTGTTCTAATCCAGCATCTGATAGGGTCTTGTTTTACAGATAGAGAGACAAACAAGGAGGCTACAGGTAACAGATTGTTACAATTGCAGTGGTTTACAAGGACAGCAGTGGTTGCTGACTGGTTATTAGTTACTCAGGTTATACATTTCAGGTGAGCATAGCTGTACACAAGAATAAGGCATTTAGTTATGCATTGTTCTAATGGTATCAATACTTCTATGAGGATTAAGATGAAATGGTTCTAGTTTAAATTAATCAGATCATGAGGTTACAGGATCCTGGGAGTGTGACTATTGTCTTGCAACCCAGGACCGATAGGAATTTGGATACCTAGTGTTGGGTAGGTTTGTCCTCCAAGAGAACTAGCACTGAACCCCAAGAAACTCCATAGGCAGAGGGAGAAGAGAGTCACCCCTCCCACCCAATCAACCAGCTTCAATTGCATGGCAGAGGTGGGGTTCTAAGGAAGCTGGGAACTGGTGGAACGTTGCCATCTTGGTGGAGTGCTGGTGGGCTGCTCTTGGGCTCCTGCAGCAGATCTCAAAATCTCAACCCAGATGAAGGGGAAAGAGCCCATGGTTGTTTATGCCTTTGTAAGTGATCCTGCCACCCAATAACATAAGCTTTGTTGGCAAGCCCAAATAAATATCCGTATTCCCCAAACTGTAACTTAGGGGGACATTGTATTGGTTTTGTCAGTCAGCATTAGGACTGCATGGTTCTGGTAGCTGAGAGAGTGGGCATGGGTCTCCCCAGAAAGAATTTGGTGTTACACTTTCTTTATTCATCTTCTGTATCAACTACTTATCGATTTCTGTGATAAACGCCATGACCAAGGCAATTTATAGAAGAGTTTATTTGGCTTACCATTCCAGAGGTAGTAGTTCATGATATCAAAGGAGGTATGGCAGGAGGTAGCTGGAGCAGAAAGCTGAGAGCTCAGCTTTTCAAGCAGGCAAAGGACACAGAGAAAAAGACTAGAAATAGGACATGGCTACGGACTCTCAAAACACACCCTCAGTAAAGTGCTTCCTCCAGCAAGGTCACAGCTCCTAGACCACAAAGAATAGCACCACGAACTGGGGACAAAGGTTCAAACACTTGGAGCCTCTAGGGAACAGTCTCATTTAAACTACCACAGTTCCTTTCCTGCCTCATGATCACATAATAATGCAAAATGCATTTAGTTCAACTTTAAAAGTCTCCGTAGTCTTTAACAGACCAAACATCATTCAAAAGTCCAGAATCCAAAATCTCTTCTGAGATTTAAAGCAATCTCTTAACTGCAAACTCTAGTAAAATCAAAAGACATGTCATACACTTTTAACATACAATGGGAATATGTATTCTCATTCCAAAAGGGAGGCATAGAGGAATACTGAAGAAATATCAGACCAAAGCAAGACCAAAAACCAGCAGAGAAAATGCTGAATCCTAAAGTTCCATGTCTGATGTCTAGGACTTGAGTTCCAAAAGGCTTGGATGGCTCAGTCCCTCCAGCCTTTTCTGCTTGCAATTTTCATTGCTATTGTGTGCTGCTATCACTCGCTGTATATAGCTTTTCTTGGTAGATGTCTCCTGCCTCTGATGCCTCCAACATCTTGGTGTCTCCATTTCCAACAAGGCTTGATCTTCAGTTTCATGGAATGACATCTCAGGGACTCTTGGGCTCCCAGGGTCTTCTCATAGGGACACCGGCTACACACTGCCTGGCCTCAGTGACTCTGAAACCACAGAGGAAGAACTGATGACCCGAGTCTTGCCTCTTACATGCCTTTAAAGCCAGCACTATGTAAATTACACTGCCCAGCTTATCTGCCAGCTAAGGATGGACCTTAACCCACTTTATCCACTTTACCAACTGCTTTTGTATGCTGTGGTTTTCTAGGAGGAGATAATTGCTTAGGCTTTCTCTTTTCATAGGTTAGGAGTTTAGCTAGGTGGGCACTTGCCCTGAAAGTACTCTTTCCATTGTTCAAGTGCAAATGTGGGCGCCTCTCTTTAAGGCTCTAATCTCCTTTCCAAAGAAAGCCTTTCTTCTTGGATGTGCCTTGGCTGCAATTTAATTAAGCTTCCTAGTGCTCTTTTTCTCTCCAAACTGACATTTTGCATTTCTTTCTGCCCCAAACTCTTTCTCATTGTAGATCTGCATAATATTCACCATTAATATCCACACCACTGATTCGAAGTCTTGATACCTTGAAATTTCCTCCACCAAGGAAAATATTTAATTTAGCCTCAGGCCATTTCTAAGGCTGCAGGCAGATTGCAGCTAGACTATTTGTCAAAATATCCAAATTGCTGTCCTCATTTCCCTCTGGAACTACATGGAACACAGAACTACTCTCTTCCAGATTACTGCTAGAACGTCTCAATCAGATCTGCATACAGCATTCAATGACTTTCCTATTTGAAACTTCCAAATCCTTCTACATGCCTTGAACATAGTCAGGTTCTTCATAGTAGCAGCCCACTTTTCATACCAAATTTTGTATTAGCTACTTTTCCGTGCTTGTGATAAACACCATGAACATGGCAATATAAGAATGTTTATTTGGCTTGTGGTTCCAGAGGTATAAGAGTCCAACATGGGGGCTGGAGAGATTGCTTAGAGGTTAAGAACACTGGTTGTTCTTGCAGATGATGCAGGTTCGAATCCCAGCACCCACATGGCAGCTAACAACTGTCCATAACTCCAGTCCCAGGGGATCTGACAGCCTCTTCTGACCTCCGAAGGCATTGCACAGCATAGGTGCACTTACCTACATGAAAAATTGAAAAAAAGAGCCCAACATGATGGGTAAGCATGGCAGGTGTTCTAGTTTGTTTCTCCTTTGCTGTGACAAAACACTCTGACCATTACCAAATTGGGGAGAAGAAAGGGTTATTTGTGTTACATCTCCTGGGTTCATCAGGGCAGGAACCTGGAGGCAGGAGCTGAAGCAGAGACCATGGAGGACTACTGCTTACTGGCTTGCTCCCCTGGCCTGAGCTCAACCTGCTTTCTTATATAACATAGACCCAACTGCCCAGGGATGGCACCGCCCACAGTGGGCTGGGCCCTCTCACATCACTTAACAATCAAGAAAATACTCTACAGACATGGCCACAGGCCAGTCCATGGAGAAAGTTCCCCAATTAAGTATCCCTCTAAACTGGTGTGTCAAGTTGACACTAAAGCTATCCAGCACAGCAGGAATCAGCTGGAGGACAAAGCTGAAAGCTCACATCTTCAAGCAGACACAGGGAGCAGAGAGACAGAGAGACAGGAAGGGGACCTGGGCTTTGAAATCTCAAAGCTCACCCCCAGTGGTGTGCTTCCTGCAGTGAGGTTATACCACCCAGAAGAAACAAAACAACACCAATAATTGGGAGCAAAGTATTCAAACACTTGGAGTCTATGGGTGACATTCTCATTCCAACCATCACATCTTCAGACTTGTGCCTCTAAATTTAGATATTTTCTATAACTTGTATAGATTAGGAAGCTATGCCATGCTTACTAAGTATCTAATCACCCTATTCTAAGGATATTCTGGAAAACAGATGTTTTTGTGGTAACAGTTGTTGAAACTACTATACTTTTTATATCTTGTACCTGAACAAAGGCAAAGATTAAACAGCAAATTATTAATTTAAAAAAATTTTCTATTCTTTGAGAGTTCTCATTTTCTTAAAATACCCCAAGTTTCTTTGCATTTAATCCTCAAAGCAAGGCATAAAGGTGCTTTTAAGTTTTGGACACTGTGGCAAAGTAAGAACTTTCCTAAAGAAGAAAGATCATGGAATATGTATAATCCTAAAGCTGAGATAGCTAAATGAAAGGCATCTCAATGTTTGGGCTTTTGCGCCTGTTTTTGTTTATTTTTGTTTTTGGTAAGAAGACAGATCTTAAGAATTAAAGACCAAGACTCCAGCCCTTTGAGAGAGAAGGTCTCTCAATCATATTCCTCCTCTTTTCAGTGCTCTCATCCCACAGTCATGCCTTGAAAGATCAGAAGAAAAGCCTGCTATTCTACTGGGGTCCTACCCAGAGAAGGCTTTCCTCTGTCCTGAAATTGAAGGATGCACCCTGGAGAAATCAGACATGCATTCGCAGTCAAGGAAAAAAGGCTTCAAGTTTGTTTCAGTGTGATGACCTAAACAGGGCCACTGGGGAGCTATTGCATTAGTATTTTAAAGGAAGCTACTTGACATAAAGCCAAAAGAAGTTAATATTAAAAAACAGAGGAAACTCAGTTATAAACCATAAAACCATCTCTCTTTTTTGATATATTATTCAACCATTATAAGTATTACTCAGTGTATAAAATCTACTTTAGAGATCGGGGAACCTTTTAATATGCTTAAAAATGAACCAAGCCAGGTGTTTTGGAAGTAACCAAAGCTATTTGGACTTTTCTTCCTTCCTCCCTTCCATTCTTCTTTCTCTCCCTCCCTCCTTCCCTCCATGTTATGTATTTTCCTGTGGAGTTAATCTAAGTGTCTTCAATGGGTTTTTGGATCAATGGAGAGTCAAGGAAAACAACAGTGATTTAGCACATTTCTTTACTCTCCCGTTGGCACCAGCAGCCTGTGGACAAACACAAAGGAATAATAATTGGCATGCTGCTCTGTAATAGCTTGTTTCTAGGGTAACAAAAAGCAATTTTATTTAATTACAATAATATATTTTACTTCCAAATATTTATAAAGTGGCTTACTTATTTCTTACTAAGAGCAACTTATCTTGTGGAAAATTTATTCTGCAAAGTATAATATACAAATGGTATGGTTCATAAAACAAAACCATAAATAGAAGTTTATCTCTCATTTTTAAAACTAGACTTCTTTTATATGTGTGAACATACATACAGTCATTTCCTTATTTTATCTTGATGGAGTATACTCATATAGGCTGGATTTTTATCATCTATAAATATATGAATTTGTCTCTCTCCCCATAGATACATACATGCACGTGTACTATAGAATATCTGATTTCTTGTTGAAGAAAATATACATGGCTTGCTTTGTTACAGAGAAAATGAAGTTTATCATTAAGGAGAGCTGGGGAACAACAGAGCAATCCCAAAAAAGCATATTTTCACAAAGGTGATGTAATTGGAAAGATAATGAACCATTATAAGACTGTTACTTAGCAGCATTTGATTCAGGCTATACTTTTGCTCCTGGTCAGTGCAAGCTTCCACATGTTTCTATCCAGAGGAAAGCTGCTCTGCACCAACTTCAAGCTCCTTCCCTTCCACCACCATTTAAGAAACTGGTGGTTCAATTTTAATAAAAATTCACAAACATTTGTATTCCAAATTGAAATAAGCCATTTGGCGATAAAGGTAAGAATTTAAAAATAGAAAATAATATTCATTATTCTGAAACATGATAATTATGTAAAAATTCAACAATTAAAATATGTCACCCTCTCACCTTCTGTGTCTTGGAGGGGGACTTGCTCCTCCAAGGGACGGGGCCTGCTGCAGAGAATTGACTGTAGAGAGTTAGCTACAGAGATGGAGCTGTGGAGAGTTAGCCATGGATGAAGGAGTGTTGGTGCCATCTTGCCAGCAGCAGCATGGAAAAAACGGCGTTGGTGCCTTGCCCGTGTGGACACGAGAGGGGGCTTTTACCCCCGCAGGCCCACAAGGCCTGGATGAAAGATAATAGAGACTGTGGGTGGGGAGCGGAAGCAATCTGGAATGGCAGGCTGCTGAGCCACAGAGCTGAAAAGGGCATGGGTGTTCATCTTTTGTGGGGCACCAGGTGTTTGGCTCATTTTTAGTTACATATTTTATAATCCATTGTAAGAGCCACATCAGCACTACCATTAGCTCCTTAGCTTTTTCCAAACTTCTGAGGTTTGTCATTCCTAGCACCACCATCCTGCCAGCTGTGCCAATTTGTAGCCTGAGTTCTCTTTAGGGTCCCTTGTTCCTGGCACTATCAGACAAACCATATAACACATCTTTATCTGAATTTTTCATAGTTTATATTCTGGGTAGGGGAAATAGAGTAACTTACACACAAAAGCATGGGACACAGTTTTGTTGTAAATGTGAGGAAATAGCCCAGTTGCTGACATATAAAGATTTGTTAAAGGTTATAGAAAGGCTAGAGAAGCTTCTATCGCCTTGGCCTTGGACACAAGCAGAGAGCCCAGAGAAGCTGGTGTAGCCCTTTTGCATAATTAAAGATTTGCCCAAGGCAAGGGAAGCTGAAAAGGCTAGGGAGGTACTCTCAGATTCAGTTGTAGAGCTTGAGAGAGAGAAAAAATGGGACATTTTAACTTGTTCAAGGTTCAAGGACTTGGGGGAAAAAAGACAGATAATAATGAAAAAGGAAATGACCTAAAAATAAAAGTAGCTAAAGCTGCCCCTCAGATTCAACCTTTGATCCGTAAAGGAAAAAGCTAACAATACTGTAGCTAGGAAATACTCCACACTAGAACTGTTAAGACTAGGAAAAACTTACAAGCAAGCAATCACAGAGCCAATCACCACGTGGCTTGTGGGGGTATGGGACATGGAAGAAAAACACCATCAGTCTAAGTCCTTCAGAAGCTTCACAGCTGAATTATATAACCACCCATCTGTCCTTGCAATATGGGCTGTCCAACCTAGGCCAATGCAGTGGGGAGCAGTCCATAATGGGATTGCTGTTTGTAGGTATTAGAGACGCATTGTCATCACAAAGGGAAACTCCCATAGTTATCAGAGGCATGAGGACTATAAAGGAGGGACAGGCATTACTGAGAGAACTAGGTATAGAAAAGCAATATATGATGGCCAGTTTACTGGGCCAGGTAAGACTGTTCAGCAGTGATATAAAGGAAATTTTAATTCAACTGGCACGTCAAGAATGGTATAGGGCTTTAATGGTTTTGCTAAGCTAAGCCCTTTAATGGGACAACATCTTTGTAAAGTGAGAGGGGTTTTAGCAGAGCTAAGTGACTCTGACCAATGTGTAAAACATGTCTGTAGAATAACAGAGTATCCTACAAGAGATATGAAAAAGACCAGACATAAGAAATGTTCCATTTGCATTACTTGAAGACAAATGTGGCAAGACTTATGTCAAGTCCAAATTCCCAAAGAAAAAATTGATAGAAAACCAAATTCTTTACTATGGAGTTTCTGGAAGGCTTTAAAACCAGAACAACAGTTTACAAAAGACATTCAAAGGGTAAAAACTGTCCCAGGGTGGCTAAGGAGCCCCGAAGATTGAATAAGGTGCATTTCTCTCCTGATAAAGGTTATACTAGGGGTGGAGGCAGTTTTTCCCCACCAAGGCCTCCCCCAGCAGCCAGGTGTGGTCAAAGGAGAGACAACAGATATAGCTACAGTCAGGAGGCAGGCCTGACTCAGGGAACAAGAGAAACCCCTGCCTCCTTAGCCCAGTACAGGCTCAGGCAACTGGAACCAACACCTGTAAGTGTATCAAAGATAAAAGACTACAAAGAGACTCCATGCAAGATCCCTAGAATGTGGAATGACTCCCAAGGATAGCTAAAGACAGTAAACAACTAACCAAATAAATGCCTCTTACCCTTGCTATGGTACCTAACGAGGATCTATGGAGAAAACAATATGAATGGATAAAACCTTTCCATGCTGTGTAAGACCTTGTCTATGATTGATTTAATATATGATGTTAACTTTCCTTTGAGTGTTTTACAGATGTGAAACCCATTTGAAAGATACCTGAAGAAACAAAGCCCAGCTATAGTTGTAAAATTCTTGGGAGTTTTATGGTTGGGTAAGATAAAAACAGAGGCTCCAAAACTATACAATTGTTATGAAAATCTACAGTACCAGGGTTGGGTTGCCCCCCATGAGCTGTTGGTCAGAGAGAGATCCTAGAGGTCCTCAAATTCACCAAGGCTATTGCCACCAATTTTGGCTGTATACTAAAAAAGTCAATAAGGCCATGTTGGGGAAGACATTGTGTGATGTGAGCATGGGAGGAAAAGAAAAGATGGAGCTGAGACTAAGCCATGCCACTGGATGGCTGACATTCATAGTACCAGAAGGTACTATGCAGATGCTTGGGGAAGAAAGGATCCCCTATGATTCTACTCAACAGTGGACCCTGCCTGCTGTACACTATGGACATGCCAAGCCATGACTGCAAGTGTACTAATGGCTGGGCTAATATATGTACAACTGACAAATTTGTATTTGGATAAGGCCTGCTCCTAGGGGTGGAATACACATCTGGTGCTGTAGACTGTTAGGGTCCGTGACTCGGTGGGTCTCTTCAGGAGAAGAAATGCACAAGTATGGAGATGCAAAATCAAGCAGAGTTTTATTAGGCCAGCTAGCTGGGGCCGACCGTCCTTCCAAGACATGCAGGTCTGGTTGGAGCAATCGACCCCGAGGCAACTTCAGGTAAAGATTATATAGGCTCCCACAACCGTTACACAAAAGCCCGTGATTATACAACCAATAGTTTCAAAGGAAGCATTTCACAAACCAATAACTTCAAAACAAGAAAAATGTTACAACTCCCTTCAGGTGTCTCAATCGGGGAAGGGTGGGTGGTATGTGCCTGGTGGGACCCTTCCCTGTTATCTTGTGTAAGCAGACATGCTGACATGACACGACACAGGTCAGACAGGTCAGGCTCCGGGGGCTGCAGCACTTGCCCCTATCTCCAGATGCCTGTGTCTCCAGTTGGGTTAATCAGTTAGAAGCAGTAAATTCAAACAAGTAAATTCAAGCAGTAAATTCAGACAAGAAGTATATTCAAACAAGCAGTATATTCAAACAAGCAGTAAATTCCTCTTTCTCTAACAGTGCCAGCCTGTAGCACTATTCAAAGGTGGTGGAATCATCAGAACTGGGGCTTAGGGGAAGGGAATTATGCCATTGGGGGTGTTCCCTTGAAAGGGATATTGAGACCCACCCCCTCCTGTCTTCCTACTTCCTGGATGCTGTGAGCTGAGCAGCATTGCTCTAGGACATGCTTCCCATGTGATGATCTGACTCACCACGAGCACAAAGGCAACCGTGTCAGTTGACCATGGACTGACTGTAAACTCTGAAACTTTGAACCAAAATGCTGTTTTTCTCAATATTTTCTTAATCACCTTAAGTTATTAAGTATTGATTTTCTTAAATACCTTAAGTTACCTACCTTGGGTATTTTATACCCCAGTTTCAGAAAGCTGATGAACACAGAGGGGCAAGCATTATTAGAATTCAGAAGAAGAAAATAAATCTTTAAAAAAAATCTCATGTGGGACTGGAGAGATGTCTCAGCAGTTACTAGTACTTTCTGTTCTTTCAGAGGACTCTACCCAGCAACACTCTGGCCTCTGTGGACATTACATGCATGTGCTATACTTACACACATGGAGGCAAAGCACTCATATGCATAAGACTAAACTGAGTAAGTAGGAAATGTCTTTTGTGAGAGGTATCATTTGATTGACTACACAAATAAATGATTGTATTAATGATTTTCCTCCCAATAGGAGAGGAGGGATTCATGGGAGTGGTATGAGAGGTAGGGCAGAATAGCCACAAGTACACAAAATTCATTATTAGCATTAAATAAAGAGGTGGACAGGGCTGGGGTGAGGCCCGTTTTTGAACAGAGCCACCAGCCCGAGGTGGGTATAATCCACTTCCCCTGCTCCCATGGGGTGTTATTGCACGAGGAGCATAACTGGCTTTGGGATGTTGGAACTGTGCCTACACACGTGCCAGAGGCCAAGACCTGGGCAAGAGTAAGTCCCCATGGTCTCCCGTCCCAATAGGTGGGATGAGAGTTATTGAGAGTATAGGACCTATTTATCCCGATAGCCTCATAAGAGGGTGGGGATCCTGGGTAGCACAGCCAACATGGGTCAGTAAGAGAGGGAGTGGTATGATTAAGGGTTTCTACTACAGCTAGCACCATCTCCCACATAGGGTTGCTGGAAGTCTGTGGTTTCGCAGCCGTCCCTGGCCTTTCTGTGGCTGCGGCTGCTGATGTCATTGTGGTGCCTGATGGCTTGAAGGTGGGCCTAGGAGACCCAGGCGGGGGAGGTTGGGGCCTCAGACAAGGGGTATTTAACACCGGGTTAGGTCCTACTGGTGACCTAACCACTGCCTCGACCTGGAGGTAGATCTGGAACAGGACCCCCCTCCATGGCGTCTGGTAGGGCATCAGGCCCCATGTCAGCCCATCTATCCACCTTTTATCATTTTTTCCCTTTGAGGTAAAAGTGATTTTAACCTGGTTGGCCAGTGGAGATACTGTCCATTGGTTGTATGGAGAAGTAAACCTCATATCAATCAGGTCAGGGGAAACCTCCCATCTCCACTGCCCATCATTAACTTCCACACAATTCCATTCAGCACAGTAGAGTCTATCAGCACCCCCACAATTG
>NW_008337947.1:30860-31387 GCF_000622305.1 Nannospalax galili
CAGGCACGCCTCTTGGTTCCTGTCGCTCCCTGGACTATGCTGGTGCATCCCGGGTTTAGGGGGCAGTGGGTCTGATTGAGAACAGAATATTGTGCCCCAGTATCTACCATGAACCCAATGGGAGTCCCCTCCTTGCACAGAGTCACCCAAGACTCGGGGAGGGGTGCCAAGCCCCCTCCCCGTCAGTTTCCTTTTCCCAGGTGGAGGGTCCTGATAGGGCTCCCTCCTCCTTGTCTTCCTCTTCTTTGTGGGCACCCGCTCTTGTGCCCATATCTTTTGCACAGGGTGCACTGTTCCTGCCCTAGTTTAGATGGGTGGGGTCCTGCTCTCCGAGGAGGCTCAGGGCTCCCTTTCACTCCGGCCAAGAATATTCTGGCCATCTCCTCCCTCTGCTTCTTGTTCTCTCTTCTCTGAAACTCTCTGTCCTCTCTCCTATTTTTATCCTGCATCTCCTGTTCCTCCTTCCTTAGCCTCTCCTCCCTGTCTTCCGGAGTTTCCCTAGCATTAAAGACCTTCTCTGCCTGTTG
>NW_008337947.1:32252-67306 GCF_000622305.1 Nannospalax galili
GGGGAGAACTGGCGGAGCACTAGGATCCCTGCCTCTGTGACTGGAGGACTTCAAACCTTCCTGGGTGACCATGATGGAGACTTTTGGTGGGCAAGCATGAGGCTTTCTCACCAAGAGGGGCCTTAACCAGGATGGGGGATCCTCTGCCAGGTTCTCCCACAGAAGGATATAGGGGAGTTGATCTCGGGGTCCTTCTGAGTCAGGCCAGGTAATGACAGCCTTGTCCTTGCCGATGGTGTCCAGGGAAACGGACCCCTGGGTCGGACAACCTACTCCAAAGGTGGGCTATTCAGTTGAGCAGAAAGTGCCAAACTTACCCTTCCTGATGCTAGGGCCCAATTTCAAAGCCCGCTCCTTCACCTCTGAGAAGTGAGAGAGGATTAAACCTTTAGGAGTGGCCTGAGTCTGGCCCATGATGGAGATCACAGAAGAGAGAGAGAGAGATGAAAAGGGAGAAGTGAAGATGCCACTCTAAACAATGATGGCCAGTGGGTGTGCTTGTGGATGGGTGCCTGTCGTTGCCCAGTTTTTCTTCTGTGTGGGACGTGAATTTATCTGGGATTCATGCCTGGGACCCCTTATCCTTTCATGGGAGTCTTTCAGCGGCGAGCACCCTAATGGCTCCTATTTGCCCTGACCCGTGCCCGCGGGGCTTTCTCAGTGGCTGGAGAGAGGGATGGACAGGAGAGGGAGATACAGATAAGGGGTCTTGTCTCCACTCGTGCGGGCAGTTGGGGTCTGCCAAGATGGCTGAGAGCCTTTGGCTGACATCAGAGAGTAGCCCTGATCAGAAAACCTCAATTGCTCTTTCGCCTTTAACGGTCCCACACGAAGACTTAGACTGACAATAAAAGGAAAGAAAAGGAGGAAGGGAAGGCTTAAAATAGAGAGAATAGAGAAAAATACAAAACCAGACCCCCACAGTAAGACAATTAGCACAACCATCAAGCATGCGCACCACATTGAATCACATTCGTGCGGACCGGTCCTTCTTTCACTCAGACGCGTGCTGCACTCACCACTCTCACTTTCAGGATCCCCGAGAACTCTCGTGATTCTCCCAAATGGCATCCACTCAGACTGCCTCAGTGACCAGCTCGATTTTTTCCTCCTCAGGCGCCAGATTTGATGGCAGGCTTCCTTCCTAGGGCTGAAGCACTTGGACCCTATGGCCAGGGCTGGTTACCTGGACTTTCACCAAGGTTCTGGGACTCGAACCCAGACTTCCTCACTCAGGATTACTAACCCAAGACCAGACACGAGATGGCGACTCTCACTTTATTCTGGATTTTACAGACATGAGGGGGCGACCCTCGAATTACACTGCCCTGTCCGGAGAAGAGAAACTCTGCCTCTGTTTGTCCTTTGTTCCCCCAGAAGCCACACCCCCTGAATCTGGGACGAGCCCCCCAAATGTTAGGGTCCGAGACTCGGTGGGTCTCTTCAGGAGAACAAATGCACGAGTATGGAGATGCGAAATCAAGCAGTTTTATTAGGCCAGGTAGCTGGGGCCGACCATCCTTCCAAGACACGCAGGTCTGGTTGGAGCAATCGACCCCGAGGCTTCAGGTAAAAATTATATAGGCTCCCACAACTGTTACATAAAAGCCCGCGCTTATACAACCAATA
This sequence comes from Nannospalax galili, assembly GCF_000622305.1. Classification (NCBI taxonomy): domain Eukaryota; kingdom Metazoa; phylum Chordata; class Mammalia; order Rodentia; family Spalacidae; genus Nannospalax; species Nannospalax galili. The sequence continues at coordinate 33,882 of NW_008337947.1, forward strand.
GTTTCAAAGGAAGCATTTCACAAACCAATAACTTCAAAACAAGAAAAATGTTACAACTCCCTTCAGGTGTCTCAATCGGGGAAGGGTGGGTGGTATGTGACTGGCGCAATCCTTCCCTGTTATCTAGACATGCCTACGTGACACGACACAGATCAGACAGGTCAGGCTCTAGGGGCTGCAGCACTTGCCCCTATCTCCAGATGCCTGTGTCTCCAGTTGAGTTAATCAGTTACAAGCAGTAAATTCAACCAAGCAGTAAATTCCTCTTTCCCTAACATAGACCAGGCCAAACCCCTGTGTTGAGAAAGGCTACAGGCCCTAGCAGGGAATCCATTAAAAGGATACTGTTTAATGAATAGAGTACACTTACTCGGATATCCTCTAGGCATTTGTATTAACATTTGTGTTTGTTTTGATGTGTCTACTTCCTTCCATTTGTCTTTACAGTAAAAGAAACACCACTGAGATAGAAAAATGGCCACAGCTTGAAGTCGAATAATGGGGAGGCCTACGAAGTCATTGTTATCTTGCCATGATACAAGAGATCACCTTACAGCTGTCACCCTCTCTGAGGCTCAGGGACCTTAAGGGAAGATTCGTGGAAAAAATGTAAGAGCTGGTGGAAGGGGTGGAGTGTGTACCAAGTGGTGTTTGTTCCTCTGAGGAGCTGGACCTGCTGTGGAGTTAGCTACGGAGGGGGAGATGCAGAGAGTTAGTCTGCAAGGAGCGTTGGCACCATCGTGGCAGCAGCGGAGTGGAAAAAATGGATCCTGTGTCTCACCTGCATGGACACAAGAGGGCGCATTTACTGACCTGGGGCAAGACTGCAGGCCTATGAGGCAGGGATGGAAGCTAATGGAGACTGTGGGCAAGGAGTAGAAACAATCTGGAATGTCAGACCACTGAGCCACAGAGCAGAACAGTATACCAGGTGTTCATCTTTTGTGGGGTGCTGGGTGTTCACCTTTGTAAGTTACACTATTTCCCCTACTCAGAATGTAAACTATGAAAAATTCAGATAAAGATGTGTTATATGGTTTGTCTAATAGCACCAGGAGCAAGGGACCCTAAGAGAACTTGGGCAGCACCTTCACCATGTCTTGGCCAAGTTTTTAAATGATTTTCTGAAGACTTTTGCATTCCATAAGCCCTTATTCAGGAAGTTCTGTGAATTTGAACTTATAGTTCCTTTTCCACTAAATTTTATACATTTCAGAAGGAAAGTCATGATTCGTGTGTTCTTAATAAGTGACTTTATACTATGGTGTTGAATTAGAATCAGCCTCAGCAGAACTGAATCTCTTTGCTACCTTGAAACCAGTTCATTAAACTTCAGGGCTTAGGTCACAGCTTCTTACATCTGAAGTTTACTTTGGGAGCATGTTAGGGGGTCATTGTCAAGGGGGACAAGTTCTTGCTCAGGGAAGCTCTTTTCTTTCTTTCTTAACTAATTAATTTATTTTTAATTATTTATTTAATAACCACATAATTAGAACAAGCATTTCATCACATCAGCATTCACATATTCAATAACAATTTCCAGAGCTAAGATGCATGTTTTTCAAAATTGCTGTAAATTATTAGGTTTACAGTTGAATTAACACAGTTATACAATATTGTACTCAGTATAAACCCTATAAGACATAAAATTAAATGAATTTTTAACCTTTAAAAAAGATCTCCATTTCATTATTAAAATACACAGTTTGATACATAAAAATTCAATTTTAAATACAATTGACATTAAGAAGTTTGCACATGAGTTTCTAATCTCTAGATATCTGATTATTACTAGTCACAGTCGGTTACTTTCTGAGCTCCTTGGAATCTGAGCATGGATATAAAGTCATCAGGTAGATTTCAGTGGTAATGTTTTTCACATTTACTAATTATTAAGGAGAAAATTTTTATGCTTTGAAGAATTATTATTTTTTAATTTTAAAAAATATTTAATAACCACATGATTATAAGAAGTATTTAATTATAGCTTTAACATATTCAGTAACACACTCCAGAGCAAGGATACATCTCTTTCAAATATGGCTGTAAATTTTTAGGTTCACAGTTGAATTAATACAGTTATACAATATTGAACTAAGCATAAACCCTGTAAGATAAAAAAATTGAATTAGTTTTTACCCTTTAAAGAAGATCTCCATTTATTTCAAAATATGCTGTTTCTTACATTTTGTTTAATATTATTTTTTAATTTTTTTAGAAGTAGCATACCATTATAGCTTTAATATGCTCAATAACAGTTTCCAGAGCAAAGATACAGCTCTTTCAAAAGTGGCTATACAATTTTTAGGGTAACTGTTGAATTGATACAGCTATACAATATTGAACTCAGTATAAGCCCTGTAAGACATAAAACTGAATGAGTTTTTAACCTTTAAAAAAGATCTCCATTTCATTTTAATATATATTGTTTCTTACAGAAAGTCTCATTGTTTCTGCTACTAACACTGAGATTTGGTGCATGCTTCTCTAATCTGTATGTATCTGATTTTTACTAGTCATAATCAGTTGCAATTGGGTCCTTGGTGCCTGTGTATGTCTATAAAGGCATTGGGTAGGTTACAATGGTAATGTTTATCACCTATACTAATTAACATGATGTAAATTTTTATGCTTCCTCCTCAAATATAAATACATTTTAAAATTTGTTAATTTTTGTATATATCACACAGAACATCCCAAATCATCTTATTTAACTATACACCCACTTCCCAGATGGCAACCTCCCATATCCTCCATCCCCCCACTAGAGCCTGTATACTCTGGTATCCCTGCTGCTGTCTGCTGTGATGTCAGCACCCCCAGCAGTTCCCCACCACTTGTCTGTCTGGTGATTATAGTCAGCCTATACAGAGGTATTTGTTTTAGGAGGGTCAGCTGTTCCTCATGTAGCAGCAATCGGTTGTCAATATTCCTTTAGATAAGATTGGGGTCTGCTGTTCATTTTCCCAGTTCTATGCTGGGTTACTATCTGGGAGTCTTTTGGCCACCCTGGGCAACAACGCAAAAGAAGGTATCTCCTATCTGGTATTGTTGCTTATTATGTTGCCTTTATGTATACATATGGACTCTTAAAAATTTATATTGGCCCCTTTAATCTTTGGTTATACTTTCCTTTGGGGGTGTTTAAGGCCATATAGTTGGCCCAGATAAACCAATCTATTTTTACTCTTAAGGTCATTTGAAGATTTGTTCCTCTGGGGTCATATGGGCTTGGGAGGAGCCCCTGGCTCCTTCCTTTTATCAGTTCTGCCTATGTGAATATAAGTCAAAGGTCCTGTTTGGCTATGGCTAGCTTCACTTGGAACCATGGAGGAAATGATTCCTCTTTGTTGACCCTCCTCTGTGTAAACTGGACACTGGTTCAAGTCCATCTCGTGGGGTCTCTTCAGCCTCCTTGATCAAGAGGACAGGTGACCCACCACAATTACAGGACATTTTGAGAGATGCTCATAGTCTCCTGGAACTAGTCGACCTAGGAGGGCAAGGAGCAAAAACTGTCCCTTATGCCCCTCTGACCAAATTAGTATAGGCCTCAAACTATGTCTGTTAAACATCTAAGGTTAGCTCCACCAGTCTGGTACTTTTAATTACTGTGTGTCATGTAGATAAATCTTGGGCAAAGACCAATTGTTCTCATATAAACTTTACTTAGACATACATTTCTTGATCTGCTATGTATAATTTGTGTGTAAGTTGTTGGATTAATATGGGTCCCTTTGGTTTTTAAAACTAGCTAGGCATTATTTATCTCTTGCATTATCTCACCCCTCCATCATGGTTTTCCCAATTAAGGTGCCCCCATTTTCTCCCTTTCTCCATTATTAATAGCCTTCTTCTACAGTCCTACCTCTCTTGAGCTCCTTCTTTTCCTTTATCCCCTAGATTCCTTGTACACCCTTCCCACCCCTGTCCCTTAAACTTACCCAGTTTTTATCCATATCTCTCCTATTAAGGCCTGTTTCCTACTGTTCTTCACTTTCAGGTTCTTTCTTTTCTTTACCTCCCTGGTTCCTTTCCGTTTCCCTGGTTCCTGTAGTTATGTCTGGATACATACTTATCAGAGTTTGGTTCTAGGATCCACATATGAGGGAGAACATATGTCGATTTTTTTTTCTGAGTCTGTGCTACTTCACTTAGTATAACAATTTCTAGTTCCATCCATTTACCTGCATATTTCATGAATTCATCTTTCTTTACTGCTGAGTAAAATGCTATCATGTAAATGAACCATATTTTCATTATCCACTTCTCATTTGAGGAACACTTAGGTTGCTTCCATTTCTTAGGTTTTGTGAAAAGACCAGGAACAAACATGGATGTACAAGTGTCTCTGCAACAGGATGAGTTCTTTGGGTATTTCCAAGGAGTGGTGTAACTGGGTCAAATGGTAGGTTCATTTGTAGTTTTTTAAGAGTTATCCACACTGCTTTCCATAGGGGTTGAACAAATTGATTCTTTGTCTTGTTTTCCTTGTTTTGATTTCATTAATTTCTGCTCTGATTTTTGTTATTTCTTCTTGACTGCAGGGTTTAGGTTTCACTTGTTGCTTTTCAAGTTTCTTGGGTTGCAGTGTTAAGTCATTTATTCGTGTTCTTTCTGAATATTTGATGTAGGCACTTAGAGGTATGAACTTCCCTCTAAATACAGATTTCAGCATGTTCCAGAGGTTTTGTTGTGTTGTTTTGTCCTTTTCTTTTAGTTCCAGGAATACTTTATTTCTTTCTTAATGTCTCTTTTGACCCATTCATCTTTGAGGAGTGTGTTGTTTAATCTTCATGTGTTCATGTGGTGACCAGGGTTTTTCCAATGTTGACTGTAAGCTTTATTGCATTGTGGTCTGATAGAATGCATGGAATTATTTCAACCTTTTGGATTTGTTGAGGTTTATTTTGAGCCCCAGTATATGGTGGATTTTGGAGAAAGTTCCGTTGATGTGCTGAGTAAAAATATGTCCTTTGGTGGCTGGGTGGAATACTTCACCGATGTCTGTTAAGTCCATTTATTATATGACATTGTTTCATTAAGATGTCTCTCTGTTAACTCTCTACCCTGTTAACTTATGTAATGGAGATAGTGGGCTATTGAAGTCCCCTACTCTTAATGAGTTGGGATTAACCTGGGTCTTAAATTCCTATAGTATTATTTTTAAGAAGTTGGGTGCACCAGAGTTTGATGAATATATGTTCATTATTGTAATATTTTCTTGGGTTATTGTTCCTTTGATCATAATGATGTGACCCTCTTTATCTCTGCTGATTAGTTTTAGTTTGAAGTCTATTTTTTCAGATATTAGAATTGCAGCACCTGCTTTTTTCTTAGTACCATTCCCTTGCTATATTTTTTTCTATCCTTTCACCTTTAGATAGTGCCTGTCCTTGAAAGTGAGATGAGTTTCTTGCAGACAACAAAAGATGGGTTTTGTTTCTTAATCCATTCACCTAGTCTGTGTCTTTTGACAGGGGAGTTCATTCAGTTAATATTTGAAGTTATTAATGAATGTGTATTGAATCCTGTCATTTTTATTTCTGTTTACATTCTTGATATAGCTTTACTTTTCCACAGTTATACCTTCATTGAATTTCTTTCCTCAACCCCTTGAGTATAATCATTCCTTTCTTCAGCTCTTTGTATTGCTTCCAGAACTCTCTGAAAGGCTGGTTTTGTGGACATGAATTCCTTCAGCCTATTTATGTCATGGAAGATTTTTCTCTCCCCTTTAACTATAATAGACATTTTGGCTGGGTATAGTAATCTGGGTTGGCATCTGTGGTCTTTTAAAACTGGGAATGCTTTGGTCCATGCTCTTTTGGCTTTCAGAGTTTTCACTGAAAATTGAGCTGTAATCCCAACGGGTTTTCCTTTATATGTGACTTGTTTTTCTTTTGCAGCTTTCAGTATTGTGTCTTTGATTTTTACGTTTAGTGTTTTTACTATGATGTGCCATGTAGAGTTTCTTTTCTGGTCCTGTTTGGTGTTCTATATGCTTCTTGTATTAGTATGGGCATGTCTTTCTTTAATTTTGAAAATTTTTCTTCTATGATTCTGTTGTGATCTGGTCCATGCTATTATTTTGGTATTCTCCTTCCTGTGTGCCTATGATTTGTAAGTTTGGTCTTTTTATGGTGTCATACAATTCCTGCATATTGCATTCTTGTGCTTTCTTACAGTCTTGATACTCTGTTTTCCATTTCATTCATCCTGTTGTTGAAGCTTTCCCCCGTCGTTTCTAATGGACTTATTGAATGTTTCACTTCCTTCTTCATTTCAGCCTTAGTAGTGTTCAATATTTCTAGCTCTTTTGTGAATTCATTCAGAAGTTTATCCCTATCTTCCTTCATTTCTTTGATTTCTTTTTTCGTGTGTTCTTTAAATTCACTGAATTCTTTTATCATGTTTATAATTGTTCTTTTGAGTTCCATGTCCTGCATTATCTCTAGGGGGTTCTCATTGTACTCCTCTAGAGGACTATTGGTATTTGGTTGGGATATGTTACTTTGGTTTTTCCTGTCATTATTTTTTCTCTGTGATTTTGACATGTGAATTTCTTCTGTAGTTTGTGATTCTTGTGTGAGATTCAGGCCTACAAGTTTAGATCTGCTTCTTTTTGTAAACTTTATGTGCCTTTGTGGTTTACTTTTTGGGCATGAAAATCTGGTTTGTCTAAGCTTCTCCTTCTCTTTTCTAATTTTATGTTGGAATGGCCAGATTGCTTTTGTCTTCAGAAGTTCCCCTAGAGGCCCAAGTCAGATGAGGATCAGATGCTCTCAGGCTTTCTCCTAAGGTCTGGATCCCTCCAGGACAAATTGTGGTCTCAGGAATTTAGGGTTTGGACTGGCCTGGGAGCAGGGCCCAGGAAAAATGCAGGTCTCAGGCAGCTGGTGGCCATGCCACCCTGAGATGCAAAGGGAGATGGGGGCCTGAAGAAGCCCCAATGGCTCCTGGGGACTGCACTGAGGGATGGGTTGGTCTGGATGTGAAGGATCAGGAAGCTGAAAGGTCAGCCCCAGTGTCCAGGAAAGAGGCTGGTGGGTTGTACAGCACAAGGAAGTAGAGGGAGATGAGGGCGGGTCCAGGCCCAGAGGGCATCTGGGGATCTAGAATCTGGATGGAAGGGAATCAGGAAATAATGGTGTTCCCAGGGCCAGAAGTCAGCCCTGGCATTTAGGAAAGAGGCTGGAGGGCCTTGCAGCCCAGGGCAGCAGAGGTAGGTGAGGGCCCGGAACCAGGTCCAGAGGGTTCCTGGGGACCATGAGTAGGAACTGAGCTGGTTTGGATGCAGAAGATTAGGGAACAGTGGTGGTTCCCCTCATGTCTGGGGCACCAAAACAAGGAATGGGACAGCACCCAGGCTAGGAGGAGAGACAGGCAGGGGAGATAGTAGGGTGAGTGAGGATGGCTGAGTCAAGGCGCTGAGGGCAAGATCTTCTTACCCATGAGAGAGGAGGGCGGGTAGTGCAGGCCCAGGGAAGCAGAGCTCAAGGAAGCTCTTTAAGACACCACAAATTCAACATAGATCTATAAGGGCTCAGAACCCAGAATCTTGCCTAATTATCTATTTTTTAGCATTTTACTATCAAACTCAAGGCATCAATAAAGACAGCTGAGAGAAAAATATTAAATAAAGCTCAAAATGGATGATAAAAATGAAAAAGATAAAACACAAACTTCCTCTCGGAAATGAATATTTGCAGACCTTGTCCTAAAGCATGCCATGAAATTAAATTGTACATTTTAAGAGCCATTTTTTAAATTTTTTAAATTTTATTTTATGTATATGTCTGCATGCATGAAAGTGTATCACATGAGTAAAATGCCCACAGAGACCAAAAGGGCACATAGGATTCCAGGAACTGGCGTTACAAAGCAGCTGTGAGCCACCATTTTTGTGTTGGGAACCAAGCCTGGGTCCTATGAAAGAACAGCAAGTACTTTTACCTGCTGACCCATCTCTCCAGCCCCCAATAGGGAATTTTTGTAGTGTATGAAACATGACAATTTCAGAAACTACAAAGGAAAGGGAAATAAAAGACCTTTTCCCTTTTCTCTTTTCTCAGATGTTGCCATGGGATGAGTTGTCTCTCCAAAATTCATGGTGAAATCTTAGCTTCAAGATGTCAAAATCTGACTGCATTTGGAGATAGCGCTTGCTTGCTTATTTTTTTATTTACTATCTTGTTATTATGAAACAGGGTCTTATTTAGAAGGCCCTGTCTGGCCTTGAATTGTTGGTGATCCTCTTGCTTCAACTTATGATGCTGGGATTGCAGTTGTGTACCACTGTGACATACCTGTGTTTTTGAGATTAGGCCTTTTAAGAAAGGTACACCATCAAGTAATTCAAAAGACATGCATTCCAAGACTCTCAGAGAGGTTTGGAAGGGGATCTCATGAATATGGATAACACTGTATATATTACTTTTTCCTATACATGCATACTTATGTTAAACTTTAATTTTTGAATCTGATATAGTAAGAGAGTGGTAACAATAATAATAAAATAGAGTTATAACAATGTACAAACAACAAAAGATGTGAATGTTGTCTCTGTCTCTCACTCTCTCAAACTCTTATAATGTACTTACCCTTCATTTTTATGATGAGATAAATTTCTAGAATACTTTAGTGATAGAAAAAAGCAAGGCAAATGGTATAAGCAACACAGTGTTTGGCTGCTTCAAGTGTTAACTTGGAGTAAAACACTGTGATATCTCATCAGTTAGTCTCACAAGATGGCTACTAAGATGTTAATGGGCAGGAAACATGTATGCCATGGACATGTTGGAGAAAAAGATAATTCATATCCTGGCTGAATATGGATATCCTATTCCTAGATGGACTAGCATGATGTGATGGCTGATCCTGGTTGTCAGCTTGTCTGGGTCTGGAATCAGTTAAAATGCAAGCCACTGGGCACTCCTGCAAGGAGTTTTCTTGATCAGATTATTTGAAGCCCAAAAACCTACCCTAAATGTGGGCAGCACTTAAACAACTTCAGCTCTCTGGGAACTCTCCAGACCTTCAGTACCAGATTGAGATTACTGAGAAATTCAGCCTTGTGTACTGAAAAACTACCTGCTGATCAGCATCTCCAATGTGGCATAGCCATTGTTGGACTACCTGAATCCTATCCTGTAAATGAGTCTAATAAATTACAGAGAGAGAGAGAGGGAGAGAGAGAGAGATTAAAAAATATACATTCAGCTTCATATATATCCTATCAGTTCTGTTCCTTTAGAGAACGCTGACTAATACAGATGGTCTCAAATTTCCTTATGCTACTCAGTTTGACATGCAATTTAAAACTTAAGAATTGTGTAGAATTTATAGAATTTTCTATTTAAAATAATATGGTGGTTTGAATGAGAAGTAGCCCCTTATAGGCTCAAGTATCTGAAGACTTGATCTGTTGATGGTGCTGTTTAGGGAGGGTCGTGAAACTTAGTAGGTGTGGCCTTGTTGGAGGAAGCTTATCACTAGAGGTGGGCTTTGAAAGTTCACAGCCTTGTTCCACTTTGAGTTTCTTTCTCTGCTCCCTGTGCCTGATTGAAGATATTAGTGCTCTATTTTCTGCTCTGGCTGCCTCCTTCTATGCCTCCCCTGACGTGATGGACTCTTAACACTCTGGAACTGTAAGCTTAATAAATTTCCTTCTGTAAGTTGCCTTGGTCATGGTGTTTTATCATAGTAACAGAAAAGTATCTAACATATATTATTTGGGGGTCAGAATTGACTGCAGGCTACTGAAAAGTATAGAAAGAAGACTATGGATCAGAACGGATAAATCTATCATATTAGTGGACTCCAATTCAATATACTGAATGTCTTTACAAGAAGATGATATGTGCACATAAAAGATGACCATGGTGAAACAATAGAAAATGATGCCATCTACAAGCTAAGAGAGGTTGTCAGGAGAAACCAGCCCTGCTGGCATTGTCATCTTAGATTTCTAGTATCTAGAACTCCAGAAATAAAGTTCTGTTGAATAATCTTCCCAGTCTATGATACTTTGCTGAGGAAGTCCTATAAATTTAATACATATGCTGTCTTAATTTTAGTAGGTTATGGTAATTTCCTTTAGGCCTTGTTATATAAGGCAGCATGTTTTTTTTTTTTTAATTCTACATAATGTATGGAGTCAGAATTATTACCCCTTTCTTCAGATGTTTAATTTGTGTTTTAAATAGTGTCTTTGGGTGCTAGAGAGGTGGTTCTGTGGTTAAGGGCACTGGCTATACTTGCAGAGGATCGCGGATTGAGTCTCAGCACCCACACTGTGGCTAATAACTATCCATAACTCCAGTTCCATGGGAATTTGATGCCCTCTTCTGACTTATGTAGGTATTGCACAGCTCGGGTGCACTTACATACATTGAGGCAATACACTTATATACATAAAATAAAAATAATAAATAAGATTTTTAAATAGTTGGCATCTCTTTGTTTATCTGCTAACATCCTTATATTATTCTTAATAAACTTGAAATAATTTTTTTTTGATTTCCTCTTATTTATAGTTAGGTAGAGTGATTAGATTTCACTGTAAACTCAATGATCACTTAAGTGGTTTCTTATTTCTATTTTATTCTTCTCTTTTAAATTAGCCTCATTAGTACTAAACTGAGGGTATATTGTTAAAATTTGAATACAACGTTATGACCTTTTATTCTCTCCAGTATACAAACTCCAGTTTTTGAAATGATTGTTAGATTTTACAAACTTGAAAGTTGTGTTTTCCTCACCTTCGACTTTGTCAGTGAACAAAGGAAAGGACTGGAAATCTCCTAACAGAATTCATTATTATTTATTTATTATTTATCTATTTATTTATTTAGGGATTAAATCCAGTGTTGTATGCATGTTAGGCCCTGCTCTACCCTGGAGCTACATCCCCAGTCACATCCTCTTTTTTAAGGAGACTGGTTTTTTGAGTTGACTACAGGCTACTACTACTGTAGTAGTATCTACTGGTTCCTTTCTAATCAGGTAAGTTGAAAATAATAGTTTCTCCTCTTCTTTAAGAAGACAGTATCAAGGCCTGATCTTCAGTACTTTAGCTCTAACAATTTCCTATGCCAGTCAAAAAATAAATAAAGAAATATACTAGCCAGCTGTTCTCAGAATTTTCTTAGTGTGTGACTTTGAAACATGTTGGCAGGAGAAGGTGTGAATATTCAAATGTACTTTCCTAGAAAGGATTTTAAATCTAAAACTAATCTAAATTCTAATACAACTTTTTTTCCTTGCTTGAAAATACCAGTGCATTGGTGGGAGCAAATCCCTATTGCTCTAGGGGCGCTCACAGATATTCAGATAATTTTTCTTTTATGTATTTGTTAAATATATTTCTTCTACCTCATGAGTATAAGTATTATCACAGAGAGTTTGAATATGAAGGTAGAGAAATGCAGAGAGAGATTGTGCTTATGAACAGCTTATATGTTAGTAAGGAGACATTGAAAAAATAATGAAAAGTAATCACTTATATTATTGAATACATGGTTAATTATTAGTTAGATGTGATCATAAATGAGAGATACAAGTTCTAAAAGAGAATGGAGTAATTGGATTTATTCACATGTGTGTCCAGTAAGTCTTCCTCAAGACTCACAAAGAAGGCAGTATTACATTAAAAGATTTTGTCCTTTATCATAAGAAAATGAAAAACCATAAATAGGCTTTGGGTAATGGAGGGTCATGATGAAAGTCACAATATCAGAAGGAAAAGGAAATGTGAGGAGAAGCCTTTCATCACAGTCTACACAAAAAGAAGTTGGTGACTTCAAGGTGTATGTGCACAGTAGGGATGTAGCAAAGAGGACAGAGCCTGAACTACCTAACAAGTGTGATCTATAGGACTTTGGTAGTACAGAGAAGAATCAAACATGCTTCCAGAATTTCTGGGTGCTAGCTGCTGAATCGTTAGTTTACTTTTCTGACACTAAAACAGGATAGATATGTTTTGAATGATACAAGCCATATAAATCTGAGGGCATAAATAATTATATTAATACTGCTAAACACACACATGCATATATGAAAAATGCCTGAGGGAGTTATGGATGTATATTTGTGGACTACTAGAAGAATCCTGGACACTGAATCTCCCCAGATTTTATTTCAATGGGTCCATACCCAAAAGTAGTTGATTATGCTGTCTGCTTCCTCTTTCCTCTGCTTCCATGATGAACACTCTGAGCATCACTCTGAATTCCTCGTACCTGTAGAAGACTTTCATTGTTGAAAATTGTCCATAAATTAGTAAATGAAAGCTATCTTTCTTCTTTTCAATTCTTATCTTATTTATGGTTTGAATCTCCTGGAAGAATTCCTTGGAGTTCCTTCACTTCCCACACACAGCCTGGGATGCTTACCCACCGCTGGCGTGTAGGGTTAAGGTGGCTTCCCCGTCCAATCATGGTAGAAGATCAGGAATGCCTCCTCTCTGTCTCTCGGATCTCTCAGCTGCTGACTCATTATTCACTCAGGCTTCTTTCTGTTTTCTGCTGAATGTTGTCTCAATGGCTCTGTTGAACTTCTCTGTAACATAGTCCATAATTTGGGCTCCCAAATTCATAAACAACATCTATGTGTTACACATTTATATCTCTATAAAAGAAAATTCCAATTTCACTTCCCCAGGGTGATTGTCTTCCCCAAGCCTCCTGGGATCACTTACATAGGAATGCATGCAATTAGGTATCTGTGGTTACTTTATTAGGGGTTTAAAAATGACCTGATTTATAATGATTCCAAAACTACAATGACAATATCTAAGGATATTTTCCTTTTAAAGTTCTCTCATATCATATTTAAAGATGTTATCAGGCTTATAAAAGGCAACTAAACCTCTCTAAGATTTTACAATAATATTTTTCATCCCAGTGTTGAGATTGTGAGTGGATAATCTCCTACTTCCTGGTTTGTGGAGAATGAGAAGGATATATTCAGCACACTCAGAGGAAGTCATAAGGCAACAGGGCTCACTCTTGGTCTTTCTTTCAGACTCTCTTAATCAGAACAGTACCTTGAATGTACTAATCTTGATCTTGAGAAACTTAGAGTGTATTTTTTTCTTTGTAGCAGATATTTCTCTATGTTTGCTATAACAAAGTTGGCTTTAAGTACTTTAAAATATTTTATTTATTATTTTCATTTTATGTGTATGAGTGCATAACCTGCGTGTAAGTTCACCCATGTCATGCGATGCTCATGGAGGTCAGAAGAGGGTGTCAGATTCCCTGGAAGTGGAGTTACAGATGGTTGTTAGCCACCACATGGGTGCTGGGAACTGAACCCAGGTTCTCTGCAAGAGCAGCCACTGCTCTTAACTGCTAAGTCATCTCTTCAGCCCTCATTTTTACAATATTAATCTTAACAACACACTGATATGTGAAGTCTTTCTGTCTTGTATTTTCTTCAGTTTCCTTTTTCAGTGTGTTTTATAGTTTTCATTGTATAGGCCTTTTACTTCCTTGATTAGATTTATTTCAAGGTAGTTTATTATTATCTTTTTGAGGCCATTAGAAAGGGTTTGTTTCCCTGACTTAGTTGTGGTATGTTTGTCATTTGTGTCTGGGAAGGCTACTGAGTTTTGAATGTTAATTTTGTATCCCGATACTTTGCTGAATGTGTTTATGAGCTCTAAGTTTCCTGGTGGAGTTTTAAAGATCTTTTATGTAGAGAATCATATCATCTGAAAATAAAGATGGTTAATTTCTTCCTTTTCTATTTTTATCCCCTTTATATCCTTCAATTGTCTTAATTGTTCTTTCTGCGTCTGGGTTTTCTCATCCAGGATTACTGTTATTATTGTTTACAGTTCCATTCATTTACCTGTGACCTTCGGAGTTTCATTTTTTATTGTATTTTGTTTTATTTATTTATTATTTTTATTTTATGTGTATGAGCGTATTGCCTGCATATATGTAAATGCACCTGCATCATACAAAGCCTGAAAAGGTCAGAAGAAGGATTTAGATGCCCTGAAACTGGAGATACAGACAGTTGTTAGCCACCATGTGGGTGCTGGAATTCAAACTTGGGTCTTCTACAAGAACAGTTAGTATTCTTAACCACTGAGCCATCTCTCTAGCCCCATATGTATTGATTTACGTTTTGAATCTTCCTACCACCTCTGGGATGAAGCTGACCTGACCATTGTGAATAATTCTTTTTTTTTTTTTTTTTTTTTTTTTTTTTTGGTCTTTTTGAGACAGGGTCTCCCTGTAGCCCCAGCTGTCCTGGAACTCACTATGTAGACCAGGCTGGCCTTGAACTCACAGAGATCTGCCTGCCTCTGCCTCCAGAGTGCTGGGATTAAAGGCGTGTGCCACCACTCCTGGTGTGAATAATTGTTTTAATGTATGCTTGAATATGTTTTGTAAGCATTTTATTGAGAATTTTTGCATCCATGTTTATCAGAGATATTGACCTATAATTCTCCTTTTGTGGGTGGGTCTTTCTTAGGTTTTGGTATTTAAGGTAACACTGGCTTCATAAAAAGAATTTGGAAATGTTCCTTATTTCATCAAATAAGTTGAGTAGTATTGGTGTTGATTTTCTTTGCAGGTCTCATAGAATTTTGTACTGCATCATTCTGGCACTGTGCTTTTTCAGTTGGGAGATTTTTAGTTACTGCTTCTATCTCATGGATATTATGGGTCTATTTAAATTATTTATTTCATCTTGTTTTAGCTTTTGTAGGCCATCTATATCTGTAAATATATCAATTTATCTTAGTGCAGGAACTATGGAAATCAGTATGGAGATTTTTCTGAAAAACAGAAATAGATCTACCACATCTTCCAACAATGCTTCTCTGTGTACCCAAGGAAGTCTATATCCTGCTACAGATATGCGTTCATTCATGTTCACTGTTGCTCTATACATAATAGCCAAGAAAGGCAAACAGTCTGGATGTTCATCACAGAATGAATGAATAATGAAAATGTAACTGCATGCACTGCAATATTATTCAGCTGTTAAGGAAAACTAAATTATGAAGTTCACAGGTAAATTGATGGACCTGTAAACATTCTGGGTTATCTAAGTGAAATAACCCAGACCCAGAAATGCAAATGTCATGTGTTTTCTCTTATTTGTGGATATCAGCCTTGTATTTTTAGATATATTTTTTTCATCTGGAATACAATTGAGATTATGAAATTAACAAGGGACCATGGAGATGGGTTAAGGGAGGGAATGTAGAACACAGTTATGCAAATTGGTAAGGAAAAAATGAAACATGAAATTGTAAATGAGATGGAGGATAGGGGAGAGGTTAGATGATGGCATGCAAGGAAAGGTAACTAATAATAAAGACCTTTTGAAAAAGTCATATAGAAGCTTACCACTGTAGAAACATCTTAAAATACATACATACATACATACATACATACATACATATATAAAAAGCTTAAATGTAGTTATCCTATAACAAGGTGACAATGCCCCTACAAGGCACCATAGGCTAACAAATAAAAGCTGAGGGCCAGAAATGAGTTATCTCTTTTGGTGTTGTTGGCTGAAGAGATGAGATACTTGATTCATAGAACATAGAGAAATCAAGCTGGTATTGTCCCATGAGCCTCATCCCTCCATCCTATCTTTCATGATGTTGGAAGGTGTTATGGATGATACCAGAAATAAAAGGAATCATCCATATTACTCAGCTGTCAATCCTTGAGCTACAATAATAAGTGGTGACCACAGGTGTAATGTTGAAATTGATATCATGAGAACAACTAAACACATTTCTATTGTATTTAAGGCCCACTCCACAAGATGAACCTATACCTAAAACCATTATCAGAGCTAAGAACCTGTGACTAGACAAGTTGAAGGCCATAGGGGTAATCATTCTGCTAAATTGACATAGTATTAGACCAACTCCTAGTAGTTTACTGCTGCAACCATAGATTAGTGCATTTCTCAGTCCTAATCAGAGAATATTCTTTTTGCAGGACATAGTAATTGGCAGAGACCCAAACTGCCCAAAGTACAGAGAGTAAGAGACTGAAGAATGTGCAGTAATAAATGGTACACCTATAAGACAAATGTCCCTCCCAAGGGTCAGGGATCATTATGAAATAAGAGTAAGAATGATTTTTAGGAGCCAGAAGTGGTAGAAATAGTGTTTTCTGAACACAACAGGGCAGGTGCCCATATGAGCACAAGTGGATGTGACAGCATGCAGAGGTTTGCAGATCAAGCAAGATAAAATATCAGCATGAAGAAGGGAGTTAGGCATAGTGTCCCATCTCTAGGTGAGGAGTCAATGACAATTGATAGCTTCTGGGAGACGGAGAGACAGTTTTCTTTAAGAACATCATTGATGGTAGTCTGACCCATTTCAGTGGTTGGTCACACCTCCAAGAGTATATGGGCAACAGAAATTGGACTGGATAGATTGAAAAAGAGAAGACACAAAGTTAGGTGGGTGTGGAAAAGAGAGTTGCACCTGGACAGATTTTGGTTGGAAAAATATGATCAAAATATATTGTATGTACTTCTCAAAGAACTAATAAAAGTTTTTGAAAAGTATCTGAGTAAGCCAAGGGCGGGAAGGCAGAAAACAGGATTCTTCCATGGTCCCTGCCTCTGGGTTCCTGCCTTGACTTCTTGACTTTCCTTAGTGATGAATTGTGACCTGCTAATTGTAAGATAAAACAAAAAAAGAAAGTACAGTGTTATATGAAGCTTCACAGTAAGCATAGCTTTAATATAATATTAAAAGAAAATTTTGTTCAACCTTTATTTAAAATGGAAAAGGGCTCAATATATTTTTCATACAAAACATATTGTAATATATGCTTACATTGTATAATTGACAATTAAAACTAATTCATATTTGAATTATTTGAAAAATCTATCAACAAAATATTTGTAAATTCACACATTGAGATCATTCAGTAAATGAGCTTCATCCTGGAGATGCAAGGTTGGTCCAGCATATGTAAATCCATGGATGTAATGCACCATATAAAGAAATTTAAGGACAGAAACTGTATGCTCATTTGGATTGACTCATAGAAGACATTTGACAAAGCTCAACATAGTTTCATGATGAATGTCCTCATGAAATTATGAGTAGATAGAGTATGCCTCAAAATAATAAGGGCTGTATACAACAAACCTATGCCCAGCATTATGTTAAATGAGATAAAATGGGAGCATTTCCTCTAAAATTTCTCATCTAACGTCCATTAAAGTTCTGACTGTAACACAAACTTTTCATATGAAAATTCTGTCTCTCTGTAGCTTTATTTGCACACATACCTCCACAAAAAAGTAGTGCTTGAAGCTACCAAATACTGAATTTGTGATCACGTATTAGCTCAGTTTTATTCTTCTTGTTTGTTGAAGAAAATGTGGCTTGTATAATATCTCCTTCGTGGGCTTTGTTTCTGGACTTAGTATAATTCTCTAAGCTAAAGAGTTATGTGTAAGAACTCCATAGGTAAAAGCTATCACTTTTCTTTCTGGGCCTTGTCAGTGATGAAGAAAAATAGATAATGGTCTGTTAAAAGGTAGTTGAGGGCATGTGCTCTTTGTGAGTGCAAAACAAATCTGGTGAACATAATGAAAAACATGTATGATGGTAAACATACAATTGTAACCAATAAAGGATAGAGAATGTGTGTACACATGCTTGAATTATTATGAATCATGAAAAGGCCCTCAAGCTGGAGCACTGTAGTTTCCTCCTGCAAGGCTTTTTATTAAGGAGAAACTCAAGTCATTTTGGGAAAAGAAAAAAAAAAGTAAAAAAAGTTAATAGCATGGGATAGTGTTAGTGTTAAGGTGATGGATAAGCAAGAAGATGAAGCCAAGGTTGTATTAGTGGTCATGATGAAACTAAAGAGCAACCGTGTCAAGGAGAAAGGAACACTGGAAATTACAAGCAAAGAAGTAGGTAAAGATTGGAGACCATTATGTAGAAGTTCAAAAGGGAAGTGAATCTGCGTAAAAATGTGGACTAGGAGTAGCCATGAGTTTCTGGATGGAGTTGGGTACAGTGTTACAGAAAAGAAAATATATGAGAAATACTGGCATTAACTCAGCAATTAAGTTAAAAGAAATTATTAGATAACAATTACAAAGCTGGTCTCATTCTAAAAATTTGATGTAAAATATAATTCAACACTGACCTTCAAGAATAGTATCTTTGAGAATGATAAAGTCTTCTAGAACTAGATAGAACAAATATGACTGTAGACATTAGAAATATTATATGCTAATTCACTCATTTAAATTATGAGGCCTGATTTGAGCTTCAAAGTTAGTCTTTTTGATCTTGATGCCAATAACATTCTCATTTGATAACAGAAGAATTTCCTTAGAACTCAGAAAAGATAAAATAATACCAACATTACATTATTTACTAATAAACAAAATTTATATACTCATAGTAATGTAAACACTGTTTTGATTTATTAATTTAAAAATTTATCTTTTGTTTTGCCTGAATGTATGTGTGCCCATGTCTTGCAATGCCCACAGAGGCCAGAAGAGGACATCAGAACCCCAAGAACTGAAGTTTTGGATGGTTGTTAGCTGCCACGTGTGTGCTAGGGTGCTTAATGTGGGTCTTCTACAAGAGCAGCCAGTGCTTTTAACTGCTGAATGATCTCTCAAACCCTAATTCAAGCACTTTTTAATGGCATTTATCTGAGTGAACTTATAGAAATGTGGGCTATATCTGGTTATGAACTATGTGAATGTCATTAGCCTCAACAATATAAAAAGTAGAAGTTACAGTTACAGAAACTGTGAGATGGCAAAGGAAGGTCTAAGTTCCGGTAACTCTTGAGGAAATAAAATAAATCTATAAACAAAATGCAATTCATTGAGTCAGCTTTCCATACCAGTAAAGGAGAGAGAATGTATTTATTAGTACAAATATTACTTTGTATTCATGAAACCAGAGTGTGGAAATGCCTTCAAGTTCTGGGCAGCATAATTCCACATACTCTGTATAGAAAACGGCAATACAAAACAGTTAAAAGTTCTTTTATTTCCTCCAGAAATAAGAAAATTTACCTTGTATTATCTCCTGTGTTACTTGGGAGCAACTTCACACTTAATCTTGGGGCTATAACATTATAATTACAAGAATTAGAAGACTCACAGTCCTTTCTTATAAGACCAGTGGAAGTGGCTTTTCAGGGTTATTTGATTTCACAGAGTCCTTTATGAAGGAGAAGTTTGAGAGGCAGTCCCTCTCTTCTCTTTACTAACAGTGATGACCTGATCATTTTACCCTTGATACTTGAAGGTTTGGTCATTTTACTTTCTGTAACATCTTGGAGAGTAACCAAATTATATTGTCCATGGTTAATGGAAAAAGAAATTGATCCTGAAGCATCTTTTGTTCTATGCTATGAAGTTATCGATACTAAAATGATATAACTAGAAAAACAGAGGAGAGGTAGTATCTTAGTCCATATGAAGTATTATAACAGAATATGTTACACTAGAAAATTTATAAGTAATATAAATTATAAACATCGTTTATAAAATTATAAACATTGTCTATAAATTTATAAAGACTGTAAATTTGTTTCTCATAGTTTAGGGCCTTAGTGAGTCTAAGAATATGGCACCAGCACATTCAGTGTCTAGCAAGAGGTTCCTTATATGCCAGGAAGATTGAAGACTGTGCCCTTATATGGCAGGGAGCTGCACTGATTCTCCTTTATAAAGTTTTATTCATGGTGGCAGGGGCTTCATACTACTCATCCCCCAAAGGCCTCACCTCTTAATAGGATCACCTTGAAGGGTAGGTTTCAAACTATGAATTTTAAGGGAACACATAAATCCAGATCATAGCAGAGCAGGGAAGGTGGTAGGAGTTGTATGAAATAAATCTCCATCTAATATACCTGGAAATCAATACAAATTATGTAATTGTAGCAAACTGTGAAGCGGCTGAATAAGCATGCTATTTGATAGTGTGGATGGGACCTATAGAGAGATGTGACACACAAATGCTGAAAGGTGCCAACTTCCTTTGTGCTGATACAATTATATAATTTATGAATTAAAAATTTTCTTTATTCTTGAACATTTCATACATATATAATAAAATATGAACATATACACCCCGTTTTCCTCCTTCAACTCTTCAAATGTCCCCCCAACACAGCCTCCCTCAACTTTATGTTTCTTTCATTTTCATTCTTTTGATAACCCAGCAAGTCCAATTAATGCTGCCCATATGTGCCTGAGTGCAGGCCATTCATTGGATCATGAAAAACATCAAAAAATAATAAATCTCCAACTGCCAGTAGCTCCTCAGTTAGGGGTGTTACCAAGAGAGCACCTCCCCAATCAATGCCAGAACTTTAGCTGGCTTGATCTTTGTGGTTCTTGTGCAGGTAGCCCTGGCTTCAGTGAGTTCAAGTAACTTCAGCTGCTGCGAGTTCATGAGTGCTATTGCCATATAATTTCCAGAGACAGCATTTCAGAGCACTCCTTCCCATCCTCTGCCTAGTGCATTCTTTTCATCTCCTCTTCTAAGATGTTCCCCGAACCTTGGGGCAGGGGAAAATTAAGCTGTTCCATTTATGGATGAGCATGCACAGTAGTTTAGTCTCAATATTTTGATCAGTTATGAGCCTCTGCATTGACTGATACCCACTGGAAAAATAAATTTCTGCCATCAAGGTTGAGAGAAGACTAGATCCATAAGTATAAATAAAAATATTTAGAAAACAAATTGACAGCACGCCCATTTAGCGAAATAGCAGGATTCAAACCCACTTATAGTGTTTTGTTTCCCATAACAATTGTGCCACTACTGCACCAGTGGGCCGTATTGCCTAGTAGCTTGGTATTGTAGCATATAGGTTCCAGCACAGGGTAAAACCACTGATGCCTTTTCTCCACTAGCAGCCTTCATAACACCTTCTGGCACTATGAAAGCAAGTTTATTAGTATAATTGAGTGGGGGAAGACAAGGCTATTCATTATCATTTCTATTAAATCATAAATTTAACAAAAATCAATGTTAAAATTTGACTATTTTAAAAAGACATATTTGACAATGTAGAGACCAATGCTGCCTGGTGTACTAAGTAAAATCAGTTGTAATGCAGTTTTAACACATTTTAAAATTAGTTAAAATTTCCACAGCTCTTATGAGAAATGTTAGTGAATCAAGTAGTGAGCTTTATATCTTAGCACTTGTGGAAGAATTCATTGACATCCTGAATTACAGGGTACTTTTATGTTGTTTTTAAAGACTAGAAATTGTTTCTTGCTTATCAAATAGTATAATACTTAGAAGACCCCTATATATGTATTCTGGATTCCTATCTCCTGTGTTATGACAATGCTAGTTTGTGCATAGAAGGGATGAAATTTGAATTACCTCTGTCCTTATAAGTAGACAAATACTGGGGAAGAAAAGAAGATAAAGAAAAATTTCAGTTGACATATTTTATACCCAATGAAAAATGAAAGGTTTTTGCCTGCCTTTGAAGGAAGTGAGAATATGTCATTCTGTCAGAGATGATGCTATGATCACAATCTATCTTCTCTCTCTTCTGTCTCCCTTCTATCAGTATCTTTCTGTCCATTCATTTACCACCAGTGCACACACCTTTATTCCCTTAGCTACCATAAAAAATGTCCTCACACAATCAGTGCTGAACCTCTTTTTCAAAAGCAACAGCAATGCATTCTGTGATTTCTTCCTCTTTTTAATGCAAAATTTCTAGCAGTTTGTCAATGTCAGACTGTATCAGACACACTGTTCAAAAAAGGCAATACAAAGAAAACTTCTCTGGCTCAGTCTCTTAAGAAACCAAGAAGGAAATAACTAATCATCTTCTGGAAATTGTTCTTGGTTTTACTAAGTGACTGTATTCCATCATGGAGTCCCTGCCCCTGGAAAAAAATTCATCACACTTCTATGGGCCTAGTGTTTCCTGTCATTTAATTGTCAGCCAACTGTATTTTTCAGAGGTGATAACTTTGAACAAGATTTAATTAATGCCACAGACACAGAAGCTACCTTTGGAAGACTGGTTTTTCAATCGTAGTGGTGAACAAAAGTGGGCACATTAAAAATTTTTGGTCTCAAGTCAGTTACTCATGTAAGGTAAATAAATAACTGAAACCAAGTATATGACTATAATTTTAGGATAAAAGGAATAATGTTTCAGAGTAGGAATAAGTGACTTGGAATTGAGATAAGGGTTCTAAAGTGACTTCTTGGGGGAAGATGAGACTAGACAGAACCTTTCCAAGTGTGGATAGGGAATGAGGTGGGAAGCTTTGCAAGTAGAAGAAATAGTGTGTGTAAAAGGATAAAGAGATCGCTGGAAAGTGTGTGAAAAATGGGCACTCTGCTTTGTCTAATAGTTTAGGAAGAAGCATGGATTAATGAGGGGCCAGGGCAGATGAGCACGTAGAGGGAGGCTGTGGAGGCACTTACCCTGAGTAGATTTCCTGAGCTTATCTCCATTAGGGTTTTGAACAGGAGACGGACATGAAAGAAAGAGAAAGGGCTGGCAAGAGAGAAGTGGCAGTAGGAGCACAAATGAACTAAACACACTGAACATTTAAAATTGTTCTTGTTGCTGTTTTCATCTCTTCTTAAATCCATGACAGGAAAGCAGATTAACAAGTTGTGCCATGTTGTGTGACCTGACCTGTGGGAATTTATTTTCTCTACCTGTGAAGTAGAGCCAAGAAAAAGAAAGGAATGGTTTAGGTTGCTGTCTGCATGTACCCCAGGGTTTGCAGGTTTTCCTTTGGCTATTACTTTTCTCTTCTGAGTGTCATGCCAATCAGAGACAATGAGGCCAGCACATGCTGTGTTTCCCTGCTTAATTAGTGATTTCAGAAAACCCAAATCCTTCCTACCTTTCTAGAATTTGCTACACATCATAGTCTCTGGCCAGACACTAACTCAAAAGAATCCCCAGTGCAAAACAACCTGATTAATATTCACTGGACCAGAATGAAGAATTATTGTTCATTTTACATAGCTAGAAAATCATGCAGTCAAGTTTAATTTCCGAAAAGATACTTAAAAGGGGAATTGATTTTATTTCTCTAATTTATACACTAATCTTCAGAAGCAATTGGCATGACAACCTATTATTTACTATTTTTGTTCAGTAATAATGTTCTTTTCAAAGAAGATGAGAAGAATAAGAAATTACATTTTATTGAAACTACTCACAGTTGCAGTAAATTTTTATAGATTTTTTTCTGATTAATGATCCATTCGTATTTTAGCATCAGGAGTTGGGATTGGCCCTTAAAAATCATGCAAATATAAAACACTGCATCTGTAATCCTAGCACTTGGGAGGCTGAGGCATAGGTACTGCAAGTTCAAGGCCAGCCTGGGCTACTTAGTAAGCTCCAGGTTAATTTGAACTACCCAGTGAGATATTTTCTCTTAAAAAAATAAGCAAAGCCAGGCGTGGTAGCACACTCCTTTAATCCCAGCACTCCGGAGGCAGAGGCAGGCGGATCTGGTCTACATAGTGAGTTCAGGTCAGCTGGGACTACAGGGAGAC
Organism: Nannospalax galili; assembly: GCF_000622305.1. NCBI lineage: Eukaryota > Metazoa > Chordata > Mammalia > Rodentia > Spalacidae > Nannospalax > Nannospalax galili. Next base: position 57,442 of record NW_008337947.1, read on the forward strand.
CCTGTCTCAAAAAGACAACCCCCCCCAAACAAACAAACAAACAAAAAAACTAGGGACTGGAGAGATGGCTCAGTTAAGAGCACTGGTTGCTCTTGCAGAGGACCCAGGTTTTGTTCCCAGAACCCATATGGCTTCTAACAACCATTTGTAACTTCAGTTCCAGGGGATCTGGCACCCTCTTCTGACCTCCATGGGCATTGCACGACATGGGTGCATTTACATACATGTAGGCAATATACTCATACACATAATAAAAAAAATAAGAATTGAAAGAAAATCAATATAAATAAGGTTTAAAATCATAAATCCTTTCTGAGAAAAATCAGTTACTTTATTTTTGTAATCAGTTATTTTAAACTGAGTTTTTTGGTATAAATTTTCAAGTGGCGACTCTAATAGGATTATTGATCAGAGAATTGAATGCTTTCACATTGTTCAAAAATACTATTAAAAGTTGTGGTTTTTGCAGATATCTTTCTGTTTCCTTTGCATTTGATTTGACGCTTTCTGTGAAAATCTTTTGTGGTTGAACATTTACTCTGTGTATTATTAATAAGCCTAGAGAGTTTGCCATGAAATAAAACTGTATTTCTTTGGAAGAGAGAATTGAGTTTCTCATTTCCTTTAAAAGAACTTCAAAATAAGTACAGGATGAATTATAAAGATTTCATGGCATTAGTTAGAAAGTCACTGATAAAAATCACAAGGCAAGCATGATAATTTAAAAGGGATTTTGTTACATACTATCTTTGTTTTGAGTTGATATTTTTGTCTTTTGTGGTGCTATGGCCCTTGGATGTGCTAGGCCCTTTTTTCTACCACTGAGCTAAGAACCCAGCCTATCTTTCCTTATTAATTTTAAAGTTGGCCTTAAATTTACTTGTGCATATTTAGTGTAAGACTTTGAGATACATTTATCCAATCATATTTATTTAATGAATTTGGCTTAACTAAAGTATTAGGGCAAGTAAATCCTTCATACTAAGAAAATTTTACAAAGAGGGTCTGGTTAATCAGAGAAGCCTCTCTTTCCAGTGGACAGTGGGTGAATATAGGAACTCATAGCTGCACAAGGTGCTAGAAATAAGTGATGGATAAGTGCTCAGCCATAAATGAGTCAGTCCCCCCCCCTCTAAGGCTCCAGGACCTTGGGACAGGAAATGAGGCATAAAGAATATAAGAACTGGAAAATTCAGAGAAGGGCCATGAAGCACCATCTTATGGGCAAAGCACAGCTGACCATTGCAATCATGACCTCACAGCAGCTGTGGATGTATTCACCTGGTCTGCCCAAGAATCGACCCATCAACAGTCAGGCATGAATGGAGGAGAGGCTCAGGGGCCTCTAACTATTGAACTATTTGCTATCAATAGACTGAAAGAGAGGGAAAATTATTGCATTCAGGTATATTCACACCGATGACGCCATCAGGCTCCAATCGATCATTTCCATCCAATAGTCACACACATGCACTTACATGAGCATGTACCCATGCACATGCACAAAACATTTATAAGACATTTTTACATATTTATGAGAAAGTTAATGATATTAACTACTCACTGTATTATTCATAAATATATTCTTTTTGTATAGTTTTATCTTTAATTAGCAATGCATATTTTTTATCTGAAATGAAGCATATTCTGTTGACGTGAATTCTGAGAGGTACTATGCAGCAAAGCTTCCAAATAATCAAGAACATGAACAAAGAACATTAGTAGATTTAAATAAGTCAAATTATTGATTCTGAAGCTTAATTGATGCCATAATTGTATGTGTATGTGTATATATAGGAAGTAGATCATAAAATTTTGCTATCATATATATGTGTGTGTGTGTGTGTGTGTGTGTGTGTGTGAGTACTTCTGTATGACTATCTGTTATCACACTGAGTGTTGATATGTCTTGCCTCAGGTGAACAGTGAGCTCTGGGGAGAGAGGGGGAGAGGAACAATTGAGTCCCCACAACCTACTTTTCATGTCCATTGCAGACATTCTAAATAAGTATCTGTTAAAATAGTTGTATTAATAAAACTTTAGTCAGAATGGAGAGCTTCTTGGTCTCCTTTTACTCTTGAAAATCTTATGTGCATTCTTTTACTATTTACATTTCGTAATGTAGTTGTAAGGTAGATTTTAAAAGAGTAACTCAGCCTACAAAAGGCCTTTGGAATTATATAACTTTGCATTTACTAACAGGAAATAAATGGATGCACAATCATTTCCTTCCATAGTTTAACTCAGCCTGAGCTTGTCTGCCATTTTCCCCTATGGGTGCTAAATAGAGCAGAGACCAATGGGTTCAATATCTGACATTCTTCATGAGTTTATATTCTGAACAAGTTCCAGTACCACTCAGACATGCACATAAAAGTGGTTCAGTCCCATATGTTCATTCTTCACAGGGTATGTATTCATTCCATTGCTTGTAATAAAGTAGAAAATGTGAAAATCCCTTATATAAAATTCGTAGTCAGAAACAGTTCTATCTCCACAGAATTTCATAAATCTTTCCCAATTTATAAGTGAGAACTCTATAAATCAGTAATAGTTCCCAAGAAATCCTTTATCATTTTTTGAGAGATTCTTCTCTTCATGCTTTTAAGTATTTCCAGGGGGCTCAATTTTCCCAATCACTAGACTTATATAAATTACAAGTGAAGTTAAAAATGCAGTAAATTCTATTATTAATTGTTTCAAGATAATATCATCACCACAAGGAGAAAAACAAGGCACATGGAACCTGACTTTCTTCAAGCTCGAAGTACCCCCTAAGTACTTTCTCCAGTGATCAGGTGAGATGCTTGATTTATGTGCAGGAGATACACTGTAGGTACGTTAACAGAGGTCAAAAGAATATAATTTTCATTTTGGCAAAAGCCCTATCCAAACATATAGTCTTATAAAAGATAAATTTAAGCTGATGGGATGGGACATAGACTTGCAACAGATTAAATGTGCCAAAACCATTAATTAAATGATTAAAAAGAAGAGAATGTAAATGAAAAGTGGACATGGGTCAGTGAGTAAAGTGCATGAAAACCTGGGTTTGGGTTCTGAGAACTCACATAAAACTAGATATGCCCAATCCCAGTGCCCCTATGACAAGATCAGAGGAATAAATAAGAGACTCCCTGGAGGACAGCTAGTCTGGAATACACAGTGCCAAACAACATGATTTTCTGTCTCAAAGAAGATGGAAGACAATGACTGACACCTGAGACTTCTCTGACCTCTACAAGTGTGCTGTGGTGTGTGTTTGTAAACACACACACACACACACACACGATTAAAAAATTAAAATGTGTTGTCTCACTTTGACTTTCTATGCCACCTCCTCAAATATTGCCTCAATTTCACTGTAATTGAATTTTCCAAGAGCACATTAAATTTCTTTTTTTCACCATAAATGTTATTTAATTATAATTACAGATATTTTTCTCTTTAACTAAAGAAGCTTGTGTTTATTGTTGTAGGGGCAACACAATTTTAAGAGATATTTGAGCATCTGTAATGGTTTGAAAGAGAAACGTCCCCAGTAGGCTTCTTCTATATTTGAACAGTTGGTCCCAGTTGGTGGTGCTATTTGGGGAGGCCATAGTCCCTTTAGGGTATGAAGCCTTGCTGAAGGAAGCACATCACTCAGGCAGGGATTTGAGATTTTATAGCCCAATTTTAGTTCATTCTCCTCTCTGCATGTGGTTGAGATATGTGATCTCTCAGTTCCTGCAACCTCCCCTGCCATCATGGGCTCTTGCTCTGGAACCATAAGCCAAAATAAAGCCTTTCTTTCCTAAGTTGCCTTTGTTCGTGGTATTTTATCACAGCAACAGAAAAGTGGCCAATACGGTATCTTTCAAGTCATGCCTACAGAGCACCTAGAAACTCAAGAATGAATGAATGCCAAATACCATTGTGATGGTTGGTGTTGCACACCTCCCAGAGAGACCAGTGTGTTAAAATTTGCTACTCGTGGTGGTGCTTGTGAGGTTGTGGAAACTCTGAGGGGTCTTTAGCTCATGAATGCTATGCCATTGAAAAGGATCATAGGAACCTAGATTTCTGGCCACAAAGAAAGTGATTTTGTTCTGACATGGGTTTATGACATAATGTGCTGTCTCACAACAGGCTCCAAACAATGGGACTAACAGATGATGGACTGGCAACCTCAAGACTGTGATCTAAAACAATCCCTTTTCTTTCTTAATTCAGTTATCCCAGGGTGTTTTGTTATATGGAAAGCTGACTAGTGCTTTTATTAATAGGTAGTGAACCAAACCCTTCAAGTGACTTTTATTACTAAACCACTTGAAAACTGAGGAAGGCCACAAAAACAATTTGATGTACTGAATATCAAAGGCCTTGAAGTGGATCTAGAGGAGGTATGACTGAGAAACCAATTTCAGGAAAAGTTACAAAATATTAAATCTCTTTGAAAGCTTAAAAATGATTTTATATATTTTTAATATTTGAAATTAAATTATGGTAGTATTTTAAAAATAGCGTTCTATATATGTCTGTATAGCTCCTTGATTCTCATGTCATGGTAGTTATTTCCCCTGAGGTCATTGAGAACACTGAAATAGTGACTTGGAACCACTTCTACATCTCTCACTCTTTGGCCATAATATGTTTCTTTACTAATCAAAGCATAACTTGGCTTCAGGTATGTTATGTTCAAAGGCACATTATTTAACATACTTTTTTCCCCCAGTTAACATTGAGTTCCTGGTACTCAATCTTTAAAGCAACTTGTCTAGTACATATATTTTCTTTTTAAGGATATTCACAATATTCTTGTGTTTAAGACACTAGACAGCACTTTGCCATGAGGCTTTGGGAGTATTTAGACAGTGAAATTACTAATTAAAAAGCACAAAAATATAAAGAACTGACAGCCTGAGAGGGTAGGTTCAGACCTCCATCAGGAGAGCTGCTCAGAGCTCAACAGACCACCAGAGAATGTGGGGTTCTGGCCTCCCTTTGGCCTCCAGCTACCAGAGGGCCTGATAACCCAGGGGACAGCCTGACAGCCCTGGATCGTGCCTCCATGTGGTGGTGAGCTTCCCCTAATTGTGCCATACCATCCCCTTACCTGGGATTTTGTGAGGCCCCTCCCAAGGCCCCAGGACAGATCTGGCTTTGGTAGGCTAAGGCTGGGATCTCAGCAGACTGCTAGAGAGTGTCGAGTGTTGAGTTGTGGTGTCCCTCTGGCCTCCCTCTGCAACAGGGTTGACAATGCAAAGGACTTCCTGAGAGGCCCTGGATCCCGTGTCCACTTGGTGAAGGAAGCCTGAGTATACCTGACTGGAGCCTGAATTGGGCTTCTGTGAGTACTCCTGAGTAGCTGATCTGAAGCCATCAGTTCTCTTTAAAATAAACCTGAAAGAACCTGAACCGTGTACCAACCAGCTTTACATAACCAAGAGAGAAAGGATCTAGGCACACGGATAATACAAACAGAAGCATACTTCAACTTAATTCTCATATCAGAATCATAAACAGCAAAAGAAATTTGCATGCCGAAACTACAACGAAAGAATAATAAAATGGAAAGCTAACACACTATGTTCCCAGGAAAGCCCACCAATCCTATAGAAGAGTTCTACAAGGAGAACACCCTAGAGATAATAACCCGGGACACTGAATTTAAAAGAACAATCATAAACGTGATCAAGGAATTCAATGAATTTAAAGAACACATAAACAAACAAATCAAAGAGCTAAAAGAAGATAGGGATAAACTTCTGAATGAATTCACAAAAGAGATAGAAACATTGAAAAAAACTCAGGCAGAACTGAAGAAGGAAGTGCAAAATTCAATAAGTCAACTTGAGACAACAGGGGAAAGCCTCACCACTAGAATGAATGAAATGGAAAACAGAATATCAACACTGGAGGATAAAGTTGAAGACCTGGACCACTCAAGCAAAGAGTATGGAAAATTTAAAAAAACACAGGAATGAAATATCCAAGAGATGTGGGACACCATGAAAAGACCAAATCTACAGATCATAGGACTAGAGGAAGGAGGAGAATTTCAGGTTAATGGTGTTGACCAGATCTTAAACAGGATTGTAGGAGAGAATTTCCTGAAATTAAGGAAAGATATCCCAATACAAATACAGGAAGCACATAGACCACCAAATAGACAGGATCAGAAAGGAAACTCCCCACGACATATTATAGTAAAAACACTAAATGTACAGAACAAAGAGAGAATACTGAAAGCAGCAAAAGAAAAACAAGTCACATACGAAGGAAAGCCCATCAGAATTAGAGCTGACTTATCAATGCAAACTATGAAAGCCAAAAGATTCTGGACCAAGGTATTTCTAGTTCTACATGACAATAGATGCCAGTCCAGAATACTTTACCCAGCAAAAATGTCTATTATAGTTGAGGGGAAAAAAATCTTCCATGATATGAAAAGCCTGAAAGAATACATGTCCACAAAACCAGCCCTTCAAAGAATACTTGAAGTGATACAGAGAGCAGAGAGAGAAAAAACTATACCTTGGGACAACAAAAGAAAATAAACAAAGATATAATCCTGGAAACACAAAATTACACAGAGAACACCAGCAGCAAACAAAATGCTGGCAATCAATACACAACTTTCAATAATAACCTTAAATATCAATGGGCTCAACTCTCCAGTCAAAAGACACAGGCTGAATGAATGGATTAAGAAACAAAATCTGTCTCTCTCCTATCTGAAGGCCTCTCTCTGGGGTAAGTCCATTGCACCCTCTGTGCCTCTGCTTCCCTGGGCCTGCAGGACCTGACACAGGCCTCTCTCCTACCCCAGGCCTCTTTCAGGAGTAAGGCCACTGCGACCTCAGTGCCTTGACTCCCCCAGCCCCATTCTTCCTCCCATCTCCGCTGCCATTCTCTCCTCCAAGTTTGGGCCCTGTCCCGTTCCTTGTTTTGGAGCCCAAGACACCTGGGGAATCAATACTGCTCCATGATCCCTTTCATCCAGACCAATGGAGTGCCTTCTCTAGGCCCCAGGGCTCTGCTTCTTGGCCTGGCCCCACCTTCACCTCCCTCTGCTTCCCTGGGCCTGAAGGAAACACCACAGGCCTCACTCCTACCCATAGGCTTCTCTCAGGGGTAAGTCCATTGCACCCTCCGAGCCTTGACTCCCCCAGCCTCATTCACCATCCCATCTCCATTGCCATTCTCTCCTCCGAGTTTGGGCCCTGCCCCATTCCTTGTCTTAGGGCCCCAGACACCTGGGGAACCAATACTGCTCCATGCCTTTTCATCCAGACCAACGTCCTTCCTTCTCTGGGCCCCAGGAGCACTGATTCTAGCCTGGCCCCACCCTTAACTCCCTCGGCTTCCTGGGCCTGCACCACCCACCAGCCTCTTTCTGGCAAGCTGGGGCTGACCTTTCCTCTTCTTGATCCTTTGCATCCAGACCAAACCAGTTCCTCAGTGTAATCCCCAGGAGGCCTTGGGGACTCGTGCCGCCCCATCTGCCTTTGCATCTCTTGGTGGCATGGCCCACCAGCTGCCCTAGACCAGCAGCTTTCCTGAGCCAGGCTCCCAAGCAAGTCCAACCCCAAATTCCTGAGGCCAAAATCATTCCTGGAGGGATCCAGACCTTAGGAGAAATCCTGAAAACATCTGACCCTCAGATTGGGCCTCTATGGGAACTCCTGAAGACAAAAGCAATCTGGCCACTCCAATATAAAATCAAAAGAGAGAACCAGAAGCTTAGATGAACCAGCTTTTCTTGCCCAAAAAGGAAACCATAGACACATAAAGTTCACGAAAAGAAGCAGACCTAAACTTGAAAGCTTGAGTCTCACACAAGAATCAGAAACTTCAAAAGATATTCACATGTAAAAATCACAGAGAAAAAATAATAACATGAAAAACCAAAATAACATATCCCCACCAAATACCAATAGTCTTCTAGAGGAGTACAATGAGAACACCCTAGATATAATACAGGACACAGAACTCGAAAGAACAATTATAAACATGATAAAAGAATTCAGTGAATTTAAAGAACACACAAAAAAACAGTCCATAGAACTGAAGGAAGATAGGGTTAAACTTCTGAATGAATTCAAAAAAGAGTTAGAAATATTGAAGAATACTCATGCTGAAATGAAGAAGGAAGTGAAACACTCAGTAAGCCAATTAGAAATGACAGGAGAAAGCCTCACCAATAGAATGAACAAAATGGAAAACAGTAAAAAGACTGGAAGACAAAGTGGATGAACTAGACCACTCAAGGGAAGATTATGAAGTATTTAAGAAATCACAAGAATGGAATATGCAGGAATTGTGTGACACCATAAAAAGACCAAATTTACAAATCATAGGCATACAGGAAGCAGAAGAATCCCAAGATAATGGCATGGACCAGATCTTCAACAGAATCATGGAAGAAAATTTCCCAAAATTAAAGAAAGACATCCTCATACAAACAGAAGAAGCATATAGAACACTGTGATGGATAGCTTTAGTGTCAACTTGACACACCTGGGTTGAGGGAGCCTCAGCGGAGGAATTTCCTCTATTGGACTGGTCTGTAGCCATGTCTGTGGGACATCTTCTTGATGAGTGATGTGGGAGGGCCCAGCCCATTGTGGGTGGTGCCACCCCTGGGCAGGTGGGCCTGTGTTGCATAAGAAAGCAGGCTGAGCAGGGGCCAAGGGAGCAAGCCTGTAAGCAGCGTTCCTCCATGGCCTGTGCTCCAGCTCCTGCCTCCGGGTTCCTGCCATGAGTTCTTGCCCTGAGTTCCTACCTTGGGCTCCCTGATGAACTGTGTGCAACCTGAGAGATGTAAGACAAATAAACCCTTTCCTCCCCAAGTTGGTAGTGGTCAGAGTGTTTTGTCACAGCAATGAAGAACAAACTAAGACAAACACCAAATAGACTTGACCAGAAAAGAAATTCTCCACAGCACATCATATTAAAAACACTACACATACAAAACAAAGAGACAATACTGAAAGCTGCAAAAGAGAAACAAGAAGTCACATATAAAGGAAAACCCATTAACCAACATTACCAGAATCACAGCTGACTTTTCAGTGCAAACAATGAAAGCCAGAAGAGCCTGGACCAAAGTATTCCCAGTTTTAAATGACCACAGATGACAATCCAGATTACTATACCCAGCCAAAATATCTATCATAGTTGAGGGGGAAATGAAAAGTCTTGCATGACATAAATAGGCTGAAGGAATTCATTTCCACAAAACCAGCCCTTCAGAGAGTTCTGGAAGCAATACAAAGAGCTGAAGAAAAGAATGACTATACCCAAGGGATTTCAGAAAGAATTACATTGAAGACCTAAATGTGAAAAGGTACAGCTATATCAAGAATGTAAACAGAAATAAAAATGACAGGATTCAATACCCAGTTATTTTAATAACTTTAAATATTAATGGACTGAACTCCCCAGTCAAATGATGTAGACTATGTGAATGGATTAAGAAACAAAACCCATCTTTTTGTTGTCTGCAAGAAACTCATCTCACTTTCAAGGACAGACACTATCTCAAAGTGAAGGGATGGAAAAAAATATACCAAGCAAATGACACTAAGAAAAAAGCTGGTGTAGCAATTCTAATATCTGATAAAATAGACTTTAATCTAAAATCAATCAGAAGAGACAAAGAGGATCACTTCATTTTGATCAAAGGAAGAATGAATCAAAAAGATATTACAATCATAAACATATATTCACCAAACTCTGGTGAGACCAAGTTCATAAAAACAATAGTACAGGACTTTAAAACCCAGATTAACCCCAACTCATTAATAGTAGGCAACTTCAATACTCCACTGTCTCCATTAGATAGGTCAACAGGGCAGAGAGTTAACAGAGAGACAT
>NW_008337947.1:70927-74199 GCF_000622305.1 Nannospalax galili
CCGAGAAATTTTTTTTTTTTTTTTTATTTTTTTTTTTTTTTTTTGGTTTGTTTTGTGCCCAAGTATACGGTCAATTTTGGAGAAGGTTCCATGGGGTGCTGAGTAAAAAAAAAAAGAAATTGAGGAAGACATCAGAAGATGGAAGGACCTCCCATGCTCATGGATTGGAAGAATTAATATTGTGAAAATGACCATCCTACCAAAAGTTATATATAGATTCAACACAATGCCAATCAAAATCCCCATGACATTTTTCACAGAATTAGAAAAAACTGTCCTAAGATTAATATGGAAGCACAAAAGACCTCTGAAAGCCAAACCAACCCTGAGTACTAAGAGAAATGCCGGGGGGATTACTATACCAGATTTCAAGCTGTATTACAGAGCTATAGTCATAAAAACATGGTTCTGGCAAAAAAATAGACCCATAGACAAACAGAACAAATTGAAGTCTATAAGCAAATGAAATTTCAGCCACCTGATGTTTGACAAAGTGGCGAAGAACATCAACTGGAGGAAAGACAGCTCTTCAGCAAATGGTGCTGGCAAAAACTGGATCTCCACTTGTACAAGATTGAAACAAAACCCCTATCTTTCACCCTGCACAAAAGTCAATTCCAAATGTCTCAAAGGTCTCAATGTAAAACCTGAAACTCTGGAACTATTAGAAGAAAACATTGGGAAAAACCTACAAGATATAGGTGCAGGAAAGGACTTTCTAAACCGGACACCAATAGCCCAGGAAACAAGGGCAAGAATTAACAAGTGGGACCTCATTAAACTAAAAAGCTTCTGTACATCAAAGGAGACAACCAAAGAAGCAAACAGAAAACCCACAGAATGGGAGAAAATTTTCACCTGTGACACATCCAACAGAGGTTTAAGAACCAGAATTTATAACAAACTCAAAAAACAGAGAATAAGTACAAGAAGCAACCCAATTAAAAGATGGACTAAAGAACTGAACACCGAGTTCAGAGAAATGCAAATTAAAACCACTTTAATATTTCACCTCACCCCAGTCAGATTGGCTAAGATCAAGAAAACAAATGATACCAAATGTTGGAGAGGATGTGGGTAAAGGGGAACACTCATCCACTGCTGGTGGGGCTGCAAACTTGTTCAACCCCTATGGAAAACAGTATAGACAACCCTTAAAAAACTACAAATGAATCTACCATTTGACCCCGTTATACCACTCCTTGGCATATACCCAAAGAACTCATCCTATTGCAGAGACACATGTACATCCATGTTTGTTGCTTCTTTTTCACAATAGCTAAGAGACAGAAGAACCTAAGTGTCCCTCAATTGATGAGTGGATAATGAAAATATGGTTCATTTATACGATGGAGTTTTACTCAGCAGTAAAGAAAGATGAAATCATGAAATTTGCAGGTAAATTGATGGAACTTAAAACTGTTATACTAAGTGAAGTAACAAAGACTCAGAAAAAAAAATTGACATATGTTTTCCCTCATATGTGGATTAGAACCAGACTCTGGTGAATAAGTATGCAACCAGACATAACTATAGGAGCCAGGAGAATGGAAAAACAGGGAGGTAAAGGAAAATAAATAACCTGAAAGAGAAGAACAGTAGGAAAAAGGCCTTAATAAGGGAGATATGGTTAAAAATTGGGTTAGTTTAAGGGAGGGGGAAGGGAAGGGTATACAAGGAACCTAGGGGATAAAGGCAAAGAAGAGGCTCAAGAGAGGTAGGACCATAGGAGAAGGGTATTATTAAGGGAGAAAAGGGGGTAATGGAGGCACCTTAAATGGAAAACGATGATGGAGGGCTGGAGGCAATGCGAGAGATAAACAATGCCTAGCTAGTTTTGAAAACCAGAGAGAACCATATTACTCCTCCATCCTACTGACAAATTATACATAACAGATCAAGAAACATGTCTACGTAAGGCTTATCTGATAACAACTGGTCTTTGCCCAAGATTGTTGGGGACCCCTGCTGTTTAGGGTAGCAGTCTCCCCATATCCGGATAGCCACAAGCTGGCTCGGTGTGAATGGGGGGACTCCTCTTCTCAGTGGGGCGCCTTCTGCTCTCCTCCCTGACTTACTTTTGAAATGCCCGTCACAAGATACATGCCCTCCGGCACAGGAGCTACCAGGTTTTAATCAGGCGTTGTCTGATAGCCTTATAGAAGCCCACCGCCCTATGTAAATGAGGCATCCTAAAAGTACCTATCAGCTAAGGCTTCTTCTACACCCCCACGGTATAAAGTGTCCTGGTTTTTCCTCAATAATTGGAGCTGGAGCTGAATCACTGAGATCTGAGCTGAGTCACTTGTCTTGAGCTGTAACACTAAATCCTGTGATCCAGTCTCCCCGGGGGGCGCTATCCTTCCGTCATCGACTCATGGAAATCCAGCTTTAGCCGTCCCGCACCTCTCCTTGTGACCCGGCAGCTGATGGGCCCCGAACTTAGAGAGAGAGTGCATGGGTGAAATTGGGATGGAACCCGACCGGGTCAGCCCTGGTAGCAGAGGCCCACAGAGACCGGAGAAGCAAGGACCCGCCAGCAACGCAGAGCAGACACGCTGCAGGACCCACCACCTTCCAGGTGCGTGCAGGGGACCGGCGCCATGCTAGCAGCTGGTGCCCCGGGATCCCTGCGCACCCCATAAAGATTTATCTACATGACACACAATAATTAAAAATACCAGACTGGTGGAACTAGCCTTCTTGGATGTTTAACAGACATACTTTGAGGTCTATAATAATTTGGTGAGAGGGACATAAAGGACACTTTTTGTTCCTTGCCCTCCTAGGTCGACTAGTTCCAGGGGACTATGAGCATCTCTCAAAATGTCCTATAATGGTGGTGGGTCGCCTGTCCTCTTGATCAAGGAGGCTGAGGAGACTCCAACAGATTGACTTGAACCAGTGTCCAGTCCAAAAAGAGGAGGGCCAACACAGAGAAATCACTTCCTCCATGCTCTAGACGAAGCCAACCATGGTTGAGCAGGACCTTTGGTTATCTTCACATTGGTGGAACTGGTAAAAGAAAGGAGCCAGGGGCTCCGCCTAAGCCCATGTGACCTCTGAGGAACAAATCCTCAAATGACCTTAAGAGTAAAAATAAATTTGTTTATCTGGACCAACTGCATGACCTTAAACACCCAAAAGGAAAGTATAACCAAAGATTAATTGGCCAACATAACTTCGTAAGAATCCATATGTATAACTAAGGCTCTGTAATGAGCAACAATGCCAGACAAGCAATACCTTCTTTTGAGTTGTTGGCCAGGGTG
>NW_008337947.1:74434-87563 GCF_000622305.1 Nannospalax galili
TGGCTCTACTGGAGGGAGGGAGGCTATGGGAGGGTGCTTCCTGGGAAGTTGGTGTATAAGTAAATAAAAACAAAAAAAGAAAAAAAAACAGTTCTTCATAGCATAAAACTTTTCTCCTTAATAATTAGTAGATGTGAAATACATTACCATTGAGATCTACCTGATGACTTTATATCCATGCTCAGATGCCTAGGAGCTCAGAAAGTAACCAACTGTGACTAGTAATAATCAGATATATAGAGATTAGAAACACATGTACATCTTAGTGTCAATCGTATTAAAAATGAGTTTTTCTGTATGAAACTATGCATTTTAATAATGAAATGGAGATCTTTTTTTAAGGTTAAAACCTCATTTAATATTGTGTTTTATAGGATTTATACTGAGTTCAATATTACATAACTGTATTGATTCAACTGTGAACCTAAAAATTTACAGCCAATATTGAAAAAGATGCATCTTTACTCTGGACAGGAAACCGTTATTGAATATGTCAATTGTGTTGTAATGAAATGCTTCTTCTAATTATATGGTTATTAAATAAATAATTAAAAAAAGAAACAAAATCCATTTCTTTGCTGTCTACAAGAAACCCATCTCACCTTCAATGACAGGCAGTACCTTAAGGTTAAAAGATGGAACTGAATATTCCAAACAAATGGCACTAAGACGCAAGTAGGCCTTGCAATTCTAATATCTGAAAAATAAACTTCAAAGTAAAACTAATCAGAAGAAATATGGAGAGTCACTTTATTCTGATCAAAGGAACAGTTAATTAAGAAGATATTACAATCCTTAACATATATGCATTGAATTCTGGTGCACCCAAACTCAGAAAAACAATACTACAGGACTTTAAGATGCAGATTAACCCCAAATCAGCAATAGTAGGGGACTTCAGGGCTCCACTGTCTCTATTAGACAGGTCAACTGGACAAAGAATAAACAGAGAGACAACTGAATTAAATGATACCATACATCAAATGGACCTAACAGGCATCTTTTGATTATCCCACCCCAACACCAAAGAATATACTTTTTACTCAGCATTTCATGGAACTTTTTCAAAAATTGACCCCTTACTAGGCCAAAAAACAAATCTCAACAAATACAAAAATATTGAAATAATTCCATGCTTTCTCTCAGACCACAAATCATAATGCTCAAAATCAACACTGGATGAAGCTCTAGTCATTACATGAACTCATGGCAATTGAACAACACACTCCTAAAACATGAGTGGGTCAACGGAGCAATTAAAAAAGAAATAAAAGAATTCCTGGAATTTAATGAAAAGCACAATACAATACAACCCCGGGGACACATTAAAGGCAGTTTTAAGAGGGAAGTTTATATCTCTAAGTGCCTACACTGAAAAATTGGAAAGAGCCCAAATAAATGACCTAACACTGCAACTCAAGACACTGGAAAGGCAAGAACAAATGAAACCCAAACCCCGCAGAAGAGAAGAAATAACAAAAATCAGAGCAGAAATTAATGAAATAGAAACAAAGAAAACAATACAAAGAATCAATGAATCCAAGAGCTGGTTCTTTGAAAAGATAAACAAGATTGACAGACCCTTAACCCAGTTAACCAAAAGAAAGAAAGAGCAAATCTAAATCAACAAAACCAGAGATGAAAGGGAAACTTCACAATAGACACCCAAAAGATCCAAACCATTATAAGGGAATATTTTAAAAACTATACACTACTAAATCTGAAAGTCTAATAGAAATGGGTAGATATCTGAAATCACGGCAACCTCCAAAGTTAAACCAAGAAGAGATCAACAGTTTAAACAGACCCATTTCATATAAGGGAATTGGAACATCAATACAAAGCCTCCCAACTAAAAAAAAGCCAAGGCCCAAATGGATTTACAACAGAATTCTATCAGACATTTGAAGACCTCAAACCAATACTACTTAGATTATTCAAAATGATAGAAATAGAGGGAGAACTCCCAAATTCCTTCTATGATAGCCAGTGTCATTCTAATATTCAAACTGGGTGAAGACACAACCCAAAAAAGCACTATAGACCAGTATCCTTAACGAACATACATGCAAAAATTCTCACTAAAACACTTGCAAACTGCATATAGACACACATCACAAAGATCATTCACCATGATCAAGTAGGCTTTATCCCAGAGATTCAGGGATGGTTCAATATATGCAAGTCAAAAAACATGATTAACCATATAAATGGACTCAAAGAGAAAAACCACATCATCATCTAAACAGATGCTGAAAAAGCTTTTGACAAAATTCAACATGCATTTGTGTTCAAAGTCCTAGAGGGATTTGGACTGGAGGGAACATACCTCAACATAACTAAAGCTATACACAACAAACCCACAGCCAATATCATTCTAAATAGAGAAAAAGTGGAAGAATCCCCATTAAAATAAGGAACCAGACGATATCCACTCTCTCCACTCCTTTTCAACATAGTGCTTGAAACTCTTGCTAGAGCAATAAGACAGGAGAAGGAAAGTAATGGAACACTAATTGGAAAAGAAGAAGTCAAACTATCACTTTTCACAGATGATATGATACTATAGCTAAGAGACCCCAAAAGTTCCACCGGAAAATTCCTAGAACTGATCAACACTCTCAGTACAGTGGCAGGTTATAAAATCAATCTACAAAAATCAGTAGACTTTCTATATACTAATAACAAGCAATCAGAGAAAGAATACAGGAAAATGCTCCCATTCACAATAGCTGCAAAAATATATATATCTTGGAATAAATCTGACCAAAGGCATCAAAAATATGAAAATTTTAAATTGTTAAAGAAATACGTTGAGGAAGACACCAGGAGATGGAAGGACCTTCCATGTTCATGGATTAGAAGAATTAATATTGTTAAAATGACCATCCTAACAAAAGCAATATATAGAGTCAATGCAATCCCAATCAAAATCTCTGTTACATACTTCACAGAATTAGAAAAATGCATCCTTAAATTCATACGGCAGCACAGAAGACCCCAGATAGCCAAAGAAACTCTGAGCACAAAGAGCAACGCTAGGGGGATTACTATACTAGATCTCAAAGTATACTACAGAGCCATAGTCATAAAAACAGCATGATACTGATGCAAAAACAGACACATAGATCAATGGAACATCATTGAATGTCCAAATCTGAGTACATGCAATTTCAGCCACCTAATATTTGACAAAGGTGCCAAGAACACACAATGGAGGAAAGACAGTGTCTTCAACAAATGGTGATGGCAAAACTGGATCTCCACCTGTAGAAGAATGAAACTGGATCCTTATCTTTCACCCTGCACAAAAGTCAACTCCAAATGGATCAAAGACCTCAGTGTGAAACCTGGAGACCCTGAAACTATTAGAAGAAAATATTGGCAGTAATTTACAGGATATATGTGTAGGAAAGGATTTTCTAAATCAGACAGAAATTGTTCAGTAATTAAAGTCAGCAATCAATATGTGGGACCTCATTAAACTTAAAAGCTTCTGTATGGCAAAAGAAACAATCAAAAAAGTGAAGAGAAAACTCACAGACTGGGGAAAAATCTTCACCAGTGACACATCTGACAGAGGTTTAACATCCAGAATACAAAAGAATTCAAAAAACAAAGAAGCGAGAAACTAAATGACCCAATTAAAAGATGGGATAAAGATCAAAACAGAGAGTTCTCAAAGGAAGAAATAAAGATGGCTAAGAAATATCACAAAAAGTGTTCAACATTGTTAGTAATTAGAGAAATGCAAATTAAAACCACCCTAAGGTATCACCTTGCCCCAATCAGACTAGCTAAGATCAAGAGAACAAATGATACCAAATGCTGGTGAGGATGTGCAGAAAAGGGAACGCTCATTCACTGCTGGTGGGATTGCAAACTTATGCAGCTTCTTTGGAAAACAGTGTGGAGAACGCTTAAAAAACTAAAAATTATCTTACCATATGACCTGGTTATACCATTCTTTGGCATATACCCAAAGGACTCATTATATTGTAGAGACACTTGTACAACCATGTGCGTTGCTGCTCTTTTCACAATAGCTGAGAGATGGAACCAACCTAAGTGTCCCTCAACTGATGAGTGGTTAACAACAATGTGGTATATTTACATAATGGAGTTCTATTCAGCAGTAAAGAAAGATGAAGTAATGAAATTTGCAGGTAAACGGATGAAACTAAAAACTGTTATACTAAGTGAAGTAACACAGACTCAGAAAAAAAAATCAACATATGTTCTCCCTCATATGTGGCTCCTAGTATCAAATACTTTTAAATTCCAGGTCCTTTTAATAAGATGATGATATACAGCAGTCCCTTCTGCATGAGATAACTAACATCATCACGACTTCTGCTGAGCCTGATCACTAAACATAATCACAATTGGGTTTGTTGACTGTTGTGCTCATTCATTAAAGGAGTGCCAAGCAGGGTCACTGGACCCTCACCTGAATATCCAGCCACTCTTTCCAGCCACTCTTCCCAGCCAACTAGTCCAGCCTTGGAAGACAAAAGAAAAATGAGGAAGAACCCAATAGAGGGATGCTTTTTGGAAGCCCTTGTCAAGAAACTCCAATGGACTTTCATATGAACATTTGAATATTGCCCTGTTCTGACTTTTTTTCTAGTTCCCTGTCTTTACTTCTTTTACTTGCCTTTACTTCTCTTTCACATCTTCCATTCATGATTTAAGGATTTTCTTCTCCCCTTAGACACAAGAGTTATGCAATATGGGAGTCTTTTAGATAGACCCACTTAAGGGGTACTCTGATTGCCTCACCCTGGGTCCCTGTTCAGCATGGAAGAAGCCAGAACGGTCAGTGTCCCTATTCCCTATTGGCAATTTGAGTAACCCCTTCAGAGAATGGCATGATAAGAACAGGAGGTAGGAAGTGGCTAGGCAGTTAGGGTAAAAAGACCCCAAAGAAATGTAGCCAGTTTCTTGGCTAAAAGTCAAAATGTCCTTGGGCCTGTTAGCAACATATTCTGTTCCAAGGTCAAAAATGTCAAAAGTATTTGGGAGCTTGTATCTAATCCTTAAAAGATTGTAGGGTTACCTCTTCAGAAGGGGGGATGTTGGAGGTGAGGGTGTGGGTATGGATTTGATCAAAACACCTTATATGCATGTATGAAATTCTCAATAAAGTTTTTGTAAATATTAAAAAAAATAAATGGAAAACCGAGGACTCCTGTCTCTATGTATATGCCTGTGCTTAAGGGATTTTTCACTTTTCCATAGCAGTGTAGATAAAAAAGTAAACATTGTTTTATAATAGTAGGAAAAGCAGACTGTAAACACATATATTTCAATGGATTTTTGAAAGCTCATATGATTGCATGTCCATTTTCATGATTCTACGTAGAGCAGTTTTAACACTGATAAGTTCTCCCATCGTAATCCTGTGCATATAGATAGCTTCTCCTCCTATGTTATAACCCATAGCAATAGCTTCTCCTCCTATGTTATAACCCATAGCAATTGCTGATCTGTTTCCTTTACCTACAGCATCATTTTTTTCAGAACATCATCTAAATAGAATCACATATTACATGTTTTTCAAATATGACTTCTTTCACTTAGAATAAACTGTTTGATAGTCATTGATATTTTGTGTGTCTCAATAATTTTGCTTGCTATAACAGAGCTTTTCTGTTACAGGAGCATGTCACTATTTATTTAGGTATTTGTTAGAGAATACACGAGTTCCCTTCCAGGTTTTAGAAGCTGTGAATAAAGCTGCTATAGAGATTCATACATATGCAGGTTATTGAACTGAAGTTAATTTATTATGGATTCATAGCTAGAAATGGAGTTGCTGTTGCCTTTTTGCATTCCCACCAGCATTGAATAGTTTCCTTTGCTATAGATCATCATAAGTAATTAGTATTACCAGCTTTATTTTTTAGTATGTATATTTTAGCTATTGCAATGAACCTTTAGTGTTGTCTAATTGTGATTTTAATTTGAATTTCTGATAGTGATGTGGACTTTTTCAAAGACTTTAAATCTTATTTAGTAAATAGACTGTTCCATTCAGTCAATTTTAAGAAATAGTTTCTTTTCTCCATATTGTTGAGCTTTGGATATGTTCTTTGTGCTAGACAGGTCCGTTTCCTTTTCCTTCACTTTTACCAAGTTAACTTTTATAGACTGCAACTTTAGTGTTATATTTAATAGCTTTTAAATAATCCAAGGTCATAGATGGACTATCTCCTTTTTCATTCCATAAATTTTTTACTTCTACAATTTATATTTAAGCATACAATAATTTTCAGTTTATTTTGTTTAAAGCGTGAGTTGGTACAGCTAATTTATTTGTTGCTGCAAAGAAAACCCTATTGCGCCAATACTACCTATTGTAAACCTGCTCTCTATACCAAATTGCCTTTGTGTCTTTGTCAACATTACTTAACTATCCACGTGTGCACCATACATAGATCTAATTGCCTACTGTTACTCCCAGTATCACTGTGTCTTAATTACTGTACCTTTACCTTTCATCTTGCCGTTAAGACCTTTTAATTTTTTTGTAGTTCAAAGTATTTTCTGATTTCCTGAGTGAATTCTTTCTTTCTCTGTAGGTTATTTATGTGATATTTTATAGCCAAATATTTGAAATTTTTCTTGCTTTTTTATTGCTGATTTCTAGTTTATATATTTTCTCGCCCATAATTATATTATGTATAACTTTTCAATCATTTAAAAATTAATAAATACAGGACTGAAGAGATGGCTCACCAGTTAAGAGCACTAGCTACTCTTGCAGGGGACCTGCATTCGAATTTTGACACTACATGGTGGTAACAACCACCTGTAACTCCAGTTCTAGGGGATCCAATGCCCTCTTCTGCCTTCCGTGGGCATTGCACAACACAGGTGCCCTTGTACACATGCAGACAATATACTCATACACAAAAAATTTTTTAAAAAGTAAATAAAACAATAAAATTTAACAAATGCTTATTTTTCTTCAAAAAAATTAGTTAATGCTCCCTGTGTACTTGAGTGCATATTCTGGTATTGTTAAGGAGAATGATCCATAATTATCAAGCTGGGTCAAGCTGGTTGTTAGGACTTTCAGTATGTTTGCTTATTTTTTACACTTTTTATATCAGGGCCTTAATGGGGAATATTGAAGTTCTTCAGCATGTGTCTGTTGCCCTTCTCAGTTTGAAGCGTTGTTGTAGCTGCATGTGCAATTAGGACTTTCATTTATCCTTAGTGAACTGACTTTGTGCTGTCATGTAATAACCCTTTCTCTCCTTAGTAATGGCTTTTATTCTGTGATTCACATTTTGATGTCGTTACAGCTACTGTAGGTTTAAAATAAATTGTTTTGCTTACTATTTTTTGCCACAGTTTTACTTTTAAAATGCGTATATTGCTGTTATTTGCAGAAAGCATATACTTTAGATATTGATTTAGCTGATCTAGTAATCTCTGCCTTTTAGTTGTACTTGTACCACTTCCATTAAATGTAACTATTGCTATGGTCAGATTTATATTTACCATTTATATTTCCTTTTAGGTTGGCTCTCAGTTTTCATTCTGTTTCCTATTCTGGCAGAAGATATGTAGAGTTTTTGCATCATTTATATGCTTCAGAAATTTTAGTTGTGATCTTTAGGAGGAAAAAGTTTGGAATTGGTACCTGACTCTCTAGCCTATATATAATACTGTATTTTTATTTTAAAATTAATGTTTTCCTCTTGAATTTTTAGCTTCTTGGGTTTCTTTTTTTTAAGATATGGAAATAAGACAATGTGGTGAAATGATGAATAGTTCCCATGAAAGCAGAGAAAAATCTCCAAGACTCAGAAGACCTCATTTAATATTCTAACATCATAAAATATTCAATTTTGATAAAAATGGACTTAGCTGTGCTCAAGTCAGCTTTGGTTTGAAACAGATTTTATTTTTTGATAATAGGATTTCATAGATGGAACTCAACATTATTCGGCAGATGATCAGATCCTAACAAACATAAGCTCAATGCAGTATGTGAGGGACAATTAAGGCAAATTTCTTTGTGTACCATCCTTTTCAATGTTATGGCTTTGACTATTTTTTTAAACAATTCTTTAGACAGAAAAAATATATTGTGTCTCTATGTAAAAAATAACAAATAAATATTTGTAACTAATCAATTATATTTTATTTCACTGATGTTTGCAGATTCCAAACATTCTAAAAGAAGATTCATTCAAGAGTGGTAAATGATGGGAGAAATCAGGTCAAGAATTACAGATAAGTGGCTTTCTAAACACCTGGAAAAAGAAATGTTCATGAGATAGTTTTTTGTGTCCTTGTTATCAGCTGTTCTGAACCTGTTAACAACAAACACAGCAAGCTAATTTGTACTGGATTTGATAACCATGTAGGCGAGTCACAGTCATAATCTAAGTGGTAGGATAAGTCAATGACCTAAGAATCAGGAAAGCTTTCCAAGAGATACGGAGTTTTGATGTGAGTGCCTTATTTGCCTTACAAATAAGGGACCTTGGAAAGCATTGAGTCTTGGGTTTTATACCCTGGAGAATGGATTCGTTGGGCTAAAGCATTAACCAGCACCCTGTTTCAGACTGGCACAAAGTCCAAAAAGTTCCATTCAGGTCTTCCTTATCTAAGGATGTTGAATTCCAAGCATTACCTAGAGTTTTAAAAACCTATTTATTTTTTTCTGAGACAGGGTCTCCCTGTTACCCTACCTGGCCTGGAACTCACTATGTTTATCAGGCTAGCCTTGATCTCACAGAGATCTGCCTGCCTGTCACCTAATTGCTGAGTGCTTGGATTAAAGGCCTATACCACCTTGCAGTGCTCGTAGAGTTATTCTTAAGAACTACAGAACTATAAATGAGAGAGGAAAATTGGGCTAGTTAAAGGCAACACAGAGAACCATCCTTCATCATTACTCGGAACAGGTTTTAATTTTTAGAAACATCATTTGAAAGATATTCCTTCTAAAATGAATGTGACTATATACATATATGCCTTATGACATGCATGATACATACGCATAGATACACAAACACAGGCTAGAACGTTTTTCTAGTAACTTTTTTCTGTGATTTCAAACTTGTTAGTCTCAGTTATTTTTATCAGAAATGTAAAAATGCACTTTTCAGAAATATAACTTACAATAATTGTTCTGGAAATCTTTAGTGTCAACTTGACCCACCTAGGTTGAGGAAGCCTCAATAGGGGAATTGTCTCCATTGAACTGGCCTATGGCCATGTCTGTGGGGCATATTCTTGATTGTTGAGTGATGTGGGAGGGCCCAGCCCACTGTGGATGGTGCCATCCCTGGGCAGGTGGGCCTGTGTTGCATAAGAAAGCAGGCTGAGCAGGGGCCAGGAGAGCAAGCCAGTAAGCAGCGAGCGATCCTCCATGGCCTGTGCTCCAGCTTCTGCCTCTAGGTTCCTACCTTGGGCTGAGTTCCTACCTTGGACTCTCTGATGAACTGTGATCTTGGAGAAGTAAGATAAAATAAATCCTTTCCTTCCCAAGTTGGTATTGGTTAGAGTATTTTATCATAGCAATGGAGAAACAAACTAGGACAGAAATTTTGCAGAATTGCCTTGATTTTTGTTTCAATGCTTCAATTCCACTTCATTTGCTTACTTATTCCTGTTTATTTACTTATCCACTGAAAACTTCCTGCACTACTCTGTACAGGTATTAGATGGATACTACCAGAGATTGAAATCAAGGTATAGTTCTGATGTCAAAGCATTTTACAATGTACTGGAAGAGATCCAGATGTTAACAAATAGCCTTAGCAGCAAGGGAGAACTGAATCAATACCACATAAAAGTACATGCGAGGGACTTCGGGAGTATTAAAGGAGTGATTAATTGTACTTGGAATGATAGAAGAAGAAGGAAACACATATGCTGGAGCCTCTGAAAGCAAAGCATTTCAAAATTGGAGAATGGAGAAAGAAGAGCTGTTTAATTTTATTGCTTCATTTCAGTCCAGCAGTTCATTCAATTTCTTTTCCATCTTTTAACCAATATTATTGCTATAATTCTTAAGAACCTAATATTTATAATTACAAAATAAAATATCATACGATAACATTTCATATTTTCATGTGTTGTTAGGGTCTAATCAGACACTTGCAATTGAATGGAAACAGACAAAAATTACATGTTTATGCACAAATGACACATGCGTGGTCATGGTCACTGCTTTAGTGTGGTCAGGCTCCATAGCAAAATACCACAGACTGTGTAGCTTCAATGAGTTGGCTTTATAGACATTCTAAAGGCTGGAAAACCCAAGTTCAAGGATTTTGAGCAGTTTAGTTTCTCCTGATTCTGGTTTGTAGATAGGTACTTTGTCCCCGTGTAACCTCTACTATGTAAGATGAGTGTGTAGGGAAGGTAATTTCTTATTGTTTTTATAGGGCCAACAGTTCTACAAGATCCATTCATAACGTCATTTAAGATTAGTTCCTGAAGGCATGATTTCAAATACAATCACAGTGGGGCAAGGCTTTCTACATAAGAATTTTGTGAGGATATGGTTCCATCCACAGCACCATCAAAAGACTAAATGGAATGAGAATAACATAAAAATATAGTGAATAATTACTCTGGGCTTCACATCACTTTTGGTTTTTAGAGATAACTGTGGGACACTTTTCGTTGTATATTTTGTTGAATGAAGAACCAGGATTAAAATATGATCAGTAAATAGACAAAAATGTTTGTAGCTCAAAACAAATTCTATAAAGTAAATAAGTACAGAGATTAAGTAGGAAAGGAATACACTTTTAAATAACTTAATAGTTTATAGCCTCTCTCAGGAGGTAACATTTGAACTAAGATAAAAAGAAGGCAAGAGCCAGCTGTGTGAAGATAAGAGAAAATAATTTTCTAAGCAGAAGCAGCAGAAAGTGCATAATACTTGAAGAAGCAAAGTGCTTCATGTTCTAGGAAATGGAGAGTGGCCAGCCTGGCTGGACTATAGTGATTTTCAGGGCAGATCTGAGATGTGTTTGAGTAAGGTCAAGTTCAGTAAGATCTGAGAAACAATGACAGGGAATAAGGAATTTACTCAGAAGTAACAAGAAATCACAGAAGGGCTTA
This sequence comes from Nannospalax galili, assembly GCF_000622305.1. Lineage (NCBI taxonomy): Eukaryota > Metazoa > Chordata > Mammalia > Rodentia > Spalacidae > Nannospalax > Nannospalax galili. Next base: position 85,535 of record NW_008337947.1, read on the forward strand.
TGTAGATTAATAAGGTATTATAAATAAAAGTGAAGATGTATTCTTAATATAGTATTTTATTGATTCTTTGGGAATTTCATACAATATATTTTGATCATATTTACCTGTACTCGTCCCTCTAGCCCCTCCCATATCCAATCCCAGCTTCCTCTTTCCCAACTTTGTGTCCTCTTTCTTTTTTTTTTATTTTGATAGTCCATCAAGTCCAATTTGTGCTGCCAATATATTCCTAGGTGTAGGGCCATCCACTAGAGTGTGGTCCAACTATCAAGGACCACACTGTTAAAGAAAGCTGACTGCCTCCCAGAGAAACCATCAACTGTCGGTAGCTCATCATGGACAGTGGGTGATCATGAGTCAGTCTGTCCTCGCTCCATGCTAGAATGTTGACTGGCTTGATCCTGTGTAGGTTTTGTTCAAGCACCCACAGCTGCTGAGAGTTCATGAGTGCAGCAGTCCTGTCATTTACAGAAGACACTTTTCACTCTGGTCTTCCCTGACCTCTGGATCTGACAATCTTTCTGACCTTTTGTTCCAACCTGGTCCCTGAGGCATGAAGGGTGGAAGCTGTAATATGAGCCTTCCTCAGAAGCGGAAATGCATGCTTGGCTAAGAGCCCATGTTTGATAAATTCACAGGCCCCAGCAGGGACCATACTTCTATTATTTTGCTAAATGTATGCAATATCAAAGCACTCTCTAAATTTATATTTCTATGTTTATAGATCAGTGCAGCTCTTAGCCCTCACCAGAGAAGTTCTTTGAGAAGTGTCTGGTGTTTAACTATGAAACTCAGAAATGATCAAAGTGTAGAGAATGAGTGTCAATGGAGTACTCAACTATCAATGGAAGATATTCTTATTTAGTTAACACTGTGAATTTTCACTACCTGTAAGAAATTAATGCATTTCAACTTGACTGAAGAAAAATTAACGCAAGTGCTGGGAGCTGCGGTACAGTTGCCCCACAGTATTTCCCAGGACTTTGTCTTATTTTTTGCACATACTCATAACTCTCAACTCTGCCTTGTTCTTTTGCATAGAAATATGACCTGGTGATATCCTCAGACTAACTGTGAGAAGTTAGTATCACTATTTGTTTTTATCAGACAAGGAAAATAGAACATTGTATGTTATGATGTTAGTCACAAAATCAGATCACAGAAGATCCTTGGACAAATATCTTTCTAATTATAAGGATCTATTTCCTGGGACTTGAGGGTTATTGGTACCATCTTATAAAAGAATGACAGAACCTACACTTCTGAGTACTTTGACAAGGAGTTGGTGCTTGGAGATGGGGATGGAAAATTCCAGTTGTGATGCTTAGATATTTGAGTGTATTCTAATAAATACCAATCCACTGGGATTTCACCTGCCTCCAATTTACGGAACATAAAGCACTGATTTAAACCCCAGGTCCTAGTAATGATGTTTCTAGGTGTTCTGGGGTCTGGTTTTGTTTAATATATGCTGAACTGTAATATACAACTGGAAAATGCTTTACACAAAGAGAAAGAGTTGATGTGGTCACATAAACAGGCTATGAAGTACACATGTTTAGAGGTTGTCAAAACAAATTTTATGTTTAATACAAATGAAGCCACTCTCTGCTGGAACTTCCCTGAAGGGATTAATGCAAATTTATAATAAGGTATTATAGTTACCTATAATATTATAGGAAAATAAAAGAATTCTTTTGGAGGGAGATGGTGATTTTTGAGACTACATATAAGATTATAAACATTCTTTTTTTTTTGTCTTTTTGAGACAGGGTCTCCTTGTAGCCCCAGCTGTCCTGGAACTCACTATATAGACCAGGCTGGCCTTGAACTCACAGAGATCTGCCTGCCTCTGCCTCTTGAGTGCTAGGATTAAAGGCATGTACCACCACTCCCAGCCTAGATTATAAACATTTATATATATTTACATCATTTATTTAATAACTACATACTTAGAAAAAGCATTTCATTACAACAGCATTGACATATTCAATAACAATTTTCTGAGCTAAGATGCATCTCTTTCAAA
>NW_008337947.1:87637-98650 GCF_000622305.1 Nannospalax galili
GCTAATAACAGATGTTTGCACATGCATCTCTAATCTCTATGTATCTGATTATTACTACTCACAGTCGGTTACACTCGGATTCTTGGCAACTGAATATGGATATAAAGTCGTCAGGTAGATTTCAATGGTAATGTTTTTTACATCTACTAATTATTAAGGAGCAAATTTTTATGCTTTGATGAATTATTACTTTTTTAATCATTTTTTAAAGTTTTAATAACTCCATGATTAGAAGAAGCATTTCACTACAGCTTTAACACATTCAGTAACACACTGCAGAGCAAGAGTACATCTCTTTCATAAGTGGCTGCAAGTTTCTAGGTTGACAGTTGAATTAATACAGTTATACAATATTGAAATTAGTATAAGCCCTGTAAGACATAAAATTCAATGAGGTTTTTAACCTTTAAAAAGATCTCCATTTCATTCTAAAATATACTGTTTCTTACAGAAAGACTCTTTTTGCTACTAACACTAAGACATAGGTGCATGCCTCTCTAATCTGTATGTATCTAGAAACTGTTACACAGACTCAGAAAAAAAAATCAACATATGTTCTCCCTCATATGTTTTGTGTATGTACAAACCCTGATAAGTGTGTACATATCCAGACATAACTACAGGAACCAGGATAATGGAAAAGAAACAGTGAGGTAAAGGAAAAGAAAGAACCTGTAAGAGAAGAACAGTAGGAAACAGGCCTTAATTAGGGAAATATAGATAAAAATTCGGTTAGTTTAAGGTTGGAGGGAGGAAAGGGTGTACAAGAAACCTAGGGGATAAAGTGAAAGAAGGAGTTCAAGAGAGGTAGGATGGTAGGAGAAGGGTATTAGTAAGGGAGAGGTGATAAACACTACCATTGAAATCTACCAAAAGACTTTATAGACATTCTTATCAGTGCTAAATACTCTATAAAACTGCTCAAAACCTCATTGAAGGCAACAGGAACTATAAAATAAAACACAACTACTCTGTTTTTCCTTTCCATGAACTGCATAGACAATTCTGAAAACATGATTAAAATTAGTTTTACATATACAAAATTATATGAGAATTTTAGTTCAGTATTTAGAATCTACATAATGGTGTGATTTGAAGTTATAGGCCTATAAAAGAAAAAATATCTGGTTTGTGATGGTTATGTCATATCTTCATGTCAAAAGTTGTAAGTGTATATATAATTGGATATGACAATCATTATGATTATGTAAATAAATTACTTCTCAATTTAATTTTCAGAAAAGAAAGAAAATGAGAAAACTTAACTGTCATTGAGGGCAGATATCTCTTCAACAAACTCACTTCAATCTTTTTAGATGTAGAGCTAGTAGTGGGATTGCTGGCTTGGGTGGCAGATTTATTTATTTATTTATTTATTATTTTTCTGTGAAACCTATTTACTTTTGCTTATAATGGCTCTATCAATTTATATTCTTCAACAGCACATCAGAGTTCTCTTTCCTCCATACCCTTGTCAATATTTATCTTTTCATCTTTCCATAATAATTCTCCTATTAGATGTGAGGCAATATCACACTGTAATTTGAATTTGAATTTTGTTGATGACAAGAAATGTTGATCATGCTTTAATAAAGTTGTTGGTTTTGTGTATATCACCTTTGAAAAAATATAATCAAGCCCCTTTTATTAGTATTAAAAGTAAAGTTATTCACTATTAAGTTGAATGCTTTATATAATTTGAATATTAACCCATTTCCAGACATGTGGCTTACAAATATCTCCTCCTATCTATAGGTTATCTCATCATTCAGTTAGTTTTTTCCTTATTGATGCAAAATCTTTCCAATTTTATGTAATCCTATTTGTTTGTTTTGCTTTTGCTGCTGTGCTTTAGGGAGAATTTCCAAAAATTTATGTCCCAGATCAATGTCATGGAGCTTTATCTCTATGCTTTTTTCTAATTTTTAAGTTTTAGATTTTATAGCTACCTCTTCACTCCGTTTTTGAGTTTTTTTTTCAAATGGAAAGAGATAATTACATTCTCATGCATGTGAACATCTAGTTTTCTAAGCATGATTTATTATATCATATTTCTTTTCTGTGTGTTTTTGGCATTGTTTTTCCAAAATCAACTGAATATGAAATTGGAAATTTGTTTATTGGCTTCCTGTTTTTTTCCATTTGGTTTACTTGTTTGCTTTTGTACCATTACAATATTATTTTAGTTATTACAGCTTTGCAGCATATTTTGGGGTAAGGCAATGTGATGCTTCCAAGTTTTCCTTGCTTGACATTGCATTAGTTATCCAAGATCTTATGCAATTTCACATACATTTATAAGACATTTTTATTTCAGTGAAATAAAAGTCTCACTGAAAATTTGATAGGGATTGCATTGTATCTATGTTACTTTATGTATTATGCTCTTCATAAAAACATTAATTTTTCCAACCTGTGGACATGAGCAATCTATACATTTATTTGTGCTTTTTTTTTTTTCACAGTGCCATGCTATGTCCCTCAGGCTGACTTTGAACTCACAATTCTTCTTCATCAGTCTCCCAGGTGGTGTTTGGATTACAGGTATATGCTACTGGGCATGGTTTAATGTCTATCATATCCAAATTATTTCATTAATATCTCAAATTTTTAGTTTAAATAACTGGGTTTATTCCCAAGTATTTTCTTAGGAAGTTAATTATTCCTAGGGCATTAGTTAATTCTTAGGGCATTAGTTACTTTTGTTATTGCTGTGAAGAATATCTGATAGAAACAACTTCAGAAAATATTCACTCTGGTTCATGGTTCATCATGGTTGGGAGGGTGCGGTGGCAGGAACACTTGGTTTTGGCAGTGGGAGCACAAGGTAGCTAGTTACATTGTATAGGCAGCCAGGAAGCAGACCAAGAAACTGCACAAGTCTAGGGGAAGGTCTATAATCCATTAGCCTTGTCTCCAGTGACTCATCCATCCAATAAGATCCTACCACCTTCTAAAAGTCCTACCACCTCTTAACATAATACTACAAACTAGGGACCTGGTGTTCCAACAATTGAATCTGTGGGAAACTTTTTATGTCCAAAGCATAGCATTCTACTTTTTCTGTCTTTAGGTTCCTGGTTATCTCATAACACAGAATTCATTCAATCCAACTTCAAAAGCCCCAATACTCTCACAGTTTCAGTGTTAAGCCTGAATACAAATTTGAAACATTTTCTTTTTAAAATATTTTATTGAGGTTTTGTGCATTTCTTATAATAGATCTTAATCAAATTTAGACCCCTCTCCCATCTACACCCACCATAGTGCCCCCCCCCCCGACCATATATGCATTCTGTCATATATGTTAAGTCCTATCTGGTCAAGCATTTGTATCCAGATGTCTTTTGGTAGAAGTTCATCCACTGGAGTCTAGTCAGTGTCTAGAGTCACTCCCGTAAAGAAGATTTATTCTCCCTCAGCCATTTGAAGTAATCAATTGCGAATATTTCCTCTGCTAGGGCTGGAGCCTACTGCCCATTTCCCTAGTTCTATTCTGGATTTTTGTCTGATTGAGTCAGCATGGGTCTTGTGCATGCTGTTGCCATTGTTGCAAGTCCATATGAGCAAGCTTCCAGAGACTGGAAGGCCTCTGTTCCCTTATGCTCATACACCAACCCTGGCTCTTACAATCTTTCTGCTCCTCTTTTGCAATGGTCCCCAAGCCGTGGGTGAGTAATTTGAAGTCTTTTCTGAGACAGAAGAGAATCTCTTAACTGTGAGCAAAATTAAAGAAAATGTCTGCAAAATTAATGAAAATGTCTGCAAAATTAAAGAAAATGTTTACACTTCTAATACACAATGTCCTGGAAGAAACCTCCTGATTCCAAAAATGAAGAAACTGGTGGATATGGAGGAATGATAAACCAAAAACAGACAGAAATACAGCAGAACCACAGGAAATCCTGCACATGCAGCTCCATATCTAGCATCTAGAGCTTGTGGTAGCATCACGTGGGCCCAAAAAGGCTCGAAGAGTTCTTTTCTCACAGCTTTGTTCCCTGTAACACACATGGCTTCTGTCTTGACTGACTCCACTTGGTGCTTGCCACTCTCCTCAGCAGATTTTACGTGTTAATGGCATCTTGACATCCTGGTATCTTTATTGTAACTTAGGCTTCACTTTGATAGTTGCTCACACCACCCACTCATGAACTCTGTGAAAGAATTCTGACGCTACTACATACTGTCTGCCCTCTGTGGCTTTCTGGAACCTTCGTATAAGCCTCCATAACCCCATAACTATTATAGCCTGTATGAAAAAAATCCCAAACTAGTACTAGTTGGATGATGACTCCAGTATACACTCAAGATGTAGCTTGGTACACTTGAATCTTATCTGAAAGGGATTCCACAGTTATACTGTAAAAACATTTCTCTAGGCTGTTTATTTCACCCCCCCCCAAGCAGGATTGCTTAGACGATGTTTATTCAGGCATTTTATTATTTATTTATCTGTTTGCTTATCTATTTGTTTATGTATTTGTTTCTAAAGGGTATCATGAGGTCCCAATTTGTCTTGAACTATTTATGTAGCAAAAGATTTCTTTGAAGTGATTCACCTGCCTGTACCTCCTAAGTGCTGGGATTAGAAGCATGGACCACCACATCCTGCAGGCACTCTTCTTTTATGTGATGTCTTTCAAACACATTTTAAGTGATATGTTTTGGAGTCTTTGGTGGTCTTGGGATACTTTGGGTCTTTCCCTCAAAACACCTTTCTTTCTGTTTCAGCATATAGTATCTTTGTAACGGTACCATTCTCCTTAACAAATGTAGCCATTTTATCTATATCTTCCCTGTACACAATGTTAACCCTATTCACAGTACTTTCCTCAATAAATTACATTCTAAAAATTATTGTTTTGTTCTACTGAGTGTTCCTCCTTTTAATTTGGGCTATTAACAATGAGTGGTAACCATAAATTGGCCAGATAGATTTGCTGTCTTGAAATTTCCTCTGTCAACCAGATGAGTCCAATACTTCTAGATTCATCCTCACTCAACTTTTCAGGACATGGGCATAATGGAGCGACTTGTTTTGCCACAGTGTAATAAGTATTGCCTGTAGCTCAATTTGTAACTGTGTCCTTACTTCCCTCTGAATGATGAGGAGTCTTGTCTCTGCTATCCACATTTCTCTCAGCATTTTGGTCCTCCTCACTCTCAGAATGGCTGAGTTCATTTTGCTTATTGCATTCTGTCATTCTTTGTGTGCAACTCTAAACTCTCCCACATTCTTCCCACAAACCAGTTCCCAAGGCCCATGATTTATTGCAGCAATGATTCCATACTTCAATACCAATTTTGTGTGTATGTGTACATGTGTGCGATTGCCTGTGAGATTGGAGGAATAATGGGTATCATACTTATGAACTGCTAACCATGTTTTTTGAGACAAGGTCTCTTACTGACTTGGAACAGGCCAAGCAGTATAGGTTGGTAGGTCAGTGAGCCCCAGAAATTGGCTTGTCTTTATCTCAGTGCTGGGATTATAGGTGAATATCATTATGCCTGGCTGCTGTTAAATGGATTCTGGGGATCAAACTTGGGTTTCTTGGTTTGCTAGGCAACCACCTTAATGATGGAGTTATCACCTTTTTATATTAGTAATTTTTCTCATTGTGACAGAATATGTAGCAGAAACTACTTAAGGAAAGAAAGATTTATTCTGAGTCAGGGTTCAGGGAATTCAGTCCACCACAGCAATGGGAACAGTTCAAAAGTGTGGCAGTGGGAGCATGATGTGGCTGGTTAAACTGCGTTAATGAGCAGGAATCAGAGGGAGAAATCATTCCTTGTAGGCTATAACCCAAAATCCTGTCCATGGTGACCCACTTGCTCTTGTGAGGCCCCACTTTCTAAAAGTCCATAGAATCCTCAAACAGAGCCATCATCTTGAAATCATGTATTCAAACACATGAGCTCATGAATTTCATTTTGTTTGCAAAGTGTAACGTGTAGCTAACATAAAGAGATAGATTATTTATTTATTTATTTATTTATTTATTTATTTGACAATTTACTCAGGTATGCAGAACTGTTACTGATTTTTGTAAGTTGATTTTACATAATTCATTTTATTTAATTTGTTTATAATTTCTAATTATTGGATACTAGACTCTCTAGAGAGACCTATATAAGATCATTTTGTCTGCAGAAAAGGGCAGTTAACTTCTTTCTTTCCAGTTTGGATGCCTTTTGTTTTTTCTCTTGTCTAATTACTCTAGTCAGGATTTTATATATTACATATATATATATATTACTTTATATAGTATGTTGAACAGAAGTGGTAAGGGTAAGAATCTTTGTCCTCATTCTTATCTTAGAGGAAAAGCTTACAGCTTTTCACCACTGAATATATTATTAATGGTGAGTTAGTTACATATGATCTTCGTTGCATTGAAAGTCATTCCTTTGATGCCTTAACGTTGGAGAGTTTTTTTTTTTTTTTTTTTTTTTTTTTTTTTTTTGATATGCTGTAGCCCCAGCTGCCCTGGAACTCACTATATAGACCAAACTAGCCTTGAACACGCAGAGATCTGCCTGCCTCTGCCTCCCAAGTGTGGGACTAAAGGAGTGTGTCACCACACCCAGCAAGAGAGTTTTTAATCACAAGATGATAATGAATTTTCATCTTGTTGAGCATCTTTTCTGCACACATTGAGACTAAACATATATTACTTTTGCCTTTTATTATTTTGTCACATATCATATATGTTGACCCATCCTAGCACCCTAAGATGAATCCCATTGATTTTAGTGAATCATTCCTTTGATGTGTTGCTAAAATCAGTTGCTAGTATTCTGTTGAGGATCAACAGAATTAGCTCAATTCCTATTAGCACTAGGGACATATAACTCTCTTTTTTCAGTGTTCTTGTCTGCTTTGGTGTAATGATAATGCTGGCCTCATAAATTAAGTTCGTTTCTTTTCTCTATCGTTAAAATTTTAAAAGTTATATTTAATTTATTGAATTAGTATGTGTGTAGAGGTGGGGACACCCGTGTGGCTCTGTGTGTGTACAAGGTCAAAGGGCAACTTGTAGGAGTCAGGTCTCTCTTTCCACCATGTGGATCCACAGACCAAGTTCAGATGATCAGGCTTGGCAGCAAGTCCCTTTACCAGATGAGCTATTTCTCTGGCCCCTCTTCAATATTTTGCAAGAGGTTGAGAAAGATTTGCATTAGTTCATTGAATGTTCAGTTGAATGTGGTAAAGTCATCGGGTCCTGGGTTCTTGGATAAATTTTTTTTTGTTTTTTCCTATTTAGTCTCCTAACTTGTTATTAATGATCTGGTAACCTTTTCTCTTTGTTCATAAATTCTGTCTTTGTATGTCCTATAAGTCTATTCTTCTAGGTTATCTAATTTGTTGATGTAGCTGTGAATAGTTTTCATGTGTGATTATACTTCTGTGGTATCTGCTCTTACATCTGATTTTGTGTTTTGAGTCTTTTCTGTTTGATTAGCTTAATGATTTTTAATTTTCTTTAATTTTTATCAAAGAAACCCATTGAGCTTTTCTATTTTTTTCTTCTGGTTTTGATGTCATTTATTTGTGTTCTGATCTTTATTATTTCCTTTCTTTTGCCAGCATTAGGCTTAGCTCTTCATTTAATAGATCTTTTAACATTAAATTGCTTGATGTCTGTCTTCCTTTAGTGTTGGTATTTATTTCTATAAAATTTCCCTAGAAGTAATTTTGCCATACCTCTAACTTTTGACATGAGTACTTCTATTTTTATATTTTGTAATTTTTAAGATATATTTAGACTTCCTGCTTTTTTATTTATTAGTTGTTAAGGAATAATTTATTTAATTTTCAAATTATTGTGAAGTTTCTAAAACTCTTCATTTTTTATTTTTCTTTTTATTCCTTATGGGGACTGGAGAGACGGTTCAGTGGTTAAGAATACTGGCTGCTCTTACAGAGGACCTAGGTTCAAATCTCAGCACCCACATGGTAGCTAACAACCATCTGTAACACCGGCTCCAGAAACCCTCTTCTGTCCTCTGCGAGCACTGAACGCCATGGGTTCACATACACACATGCAGACATAATACTCATATGCATAAAATAAAAGTAAATAAAAAAGAAGTTACTTGATGTGATTTTAGAATACTGTTTTCTATTATTAATTTATTCTTTGACAATTTCATACAGATATATAGTCAATCCTGGTCATAGTCATCTCCCTGATATTCTCTTATCCTCCTCCCAACACTCCTCTCACCAAATCCCATCCTGATTCCATGTCTTTTTGTTTTGTTTTAACTGCTGGGCTTGACTAGGTCCAGTAATGTGTTATTTTTATATAGAAAGAGTAGTGAGTTTGTAAATTGATTTTTGCATCCTGCTGCTTGCTGAAAGTGTTGATCTTTTCTTGAAGTTTTCTGGTAGGATTGCTTATGAAATATATCACCTGCAAATTGGAATAATTTGACCTCCGCTATTCCCATTAGTGCCCCTTTAATTTCCTTCTATTTTTTTTTATTGACCTGGCTACAGTTCTAAGCAGCATATTGAAAAGAGGTGGGAATAGTGGATAGCCTTATCTGATTTCTGATATTTTGGGGGAATCCTTTGAATGTGTCTCCATTTTGAATGATATTGGTCACAGGTTTGGTATATATAGCCTTAATTATGTTCGCTTATGTTACCTACAGTCCAATTCAATCTAGGACTTTTGTAATGAATGCATGTTGAATTTTGTCAAAGGTCTTTTCTGCATCTATTGAGATGATCATGTAATTCTTGTCTTTAAGTCCATTTATATGAATTATTAAATTTATTGTCTTACATATATTGAACCATCCCTGCATCACCAGAATAAAGTCAACTTGATCATGGTGGATGATATTTTTGATGTGTTTTTATATCAAGTTTACAAGCATTTTATTAAGAATTTAGTGTCTACACTCATTAGGTATCTGGCTCTGCAATATCTGTGTGTGTGTGTGTGTGTGTGTGTGTGTGTGTGTGTGTGTGTTTGTCTTTACCTGGTTTTGATATTAGAATAGAACTACCTTCATAGAAGGAGTTTGGGAGTTCTCCTTGTGTTTGTAATTTTTTGAGTAATATAAGAATTTTGGTTATAGACCTTGTTTGAAGGTCTGGTAAAATTCTGGATGAATACATCTGGATTTGAAATTTTTTAAGTGAGGAGCTTAGTATTATGGTTTTGATATCCCTGTTTTTATAAATATTTTTGTTTTTAATCTCTTTTTGGTTTAATTTTGTTGGTTTGATTGAGCCTAGAAATTTTTCCATTTCTTTTAGACTTTTAAATTAATAAAGTATAGATTTTAAAAGTATTCTCTTATAATGTTCTGGAATTCTTGTCTCTTATAATGTTCCCCTTTTATGTCTGATTTTTTGACTTAGATTTTCTTTTTCTTTTTTTGTTAAGTGAATAAGGGTCTGCCTATCTTGTTATATATTTTAAAGAACAAAATCTTAGATCTCTTGATTTTATTGTGTTTTTGTTTCTATTTCATTGATTTTCCTCTGATAGTTATTATTTTCTGCTCTGTTGGGTGTGGATTTGTTTTTTTTTTTCTTGCCAAATTCTTGATTTGTTCCATTAAGTAATTTATTTATGCTTTTCCTGGATTAAAAAATTCTTATTGAATTTTTGTGTATTTCATATATCTTGAACATATTTGGAATACTTCCCTATCTGTATCTCAACAACACCTCCTACTTGATTTCATGCATTCTGTGTTATATGTTAAGGTCTATTAAGTCATTTGTGTTCCAAAATGTCCCTTAGTGTAAGTCCTTCCATTGGAGTTTGGTCAGCTTATTCGGTGTCACTCCCTTCAAGAAAACTCTCCCTCACCCAGTGATCAGTTGCCATAGTTCTTCAGTTAAAGTTGGGGTGCCTTACCCATTTCCCCACTTCTATGGTTGATTTTTGTCTGGTTTGAGTTTACATGGGTCTTGTGCATGTTATCACCATTGTTTTAAGTTCATATGAGCAACATCCCAGCCACCTCGAGAACTTTTCCCTGTGGTGGTCCTCCACCAACACTGGCTCTTCCAGTCTTTCTGCCCCTTCTTCTGCGTTGGTTCTGAGCACTGGGTGGATGAGCTTTAATATGAGTCCTCTCCAGGGGCATGCACTCTACAGTGTCTTAGCTTCTACATTTTGGTCAATTTTGACTTTCTGTGTTAATCACCATCTTTGCCATGAAGAAACTTCACTGGTGAGAGTTGACACATGCATTAATATTTTCTCTGCTGCTGGTTCTACTGTGGTTCCTGAGTCTTAGATTTAGAGGTTGCATTGTAGGTGTTTCACATATGGCTGAGCATCCCACAGACACTTATTCTCTGTGTTTTAGCAGTAGTAGAACTTTATAATAGTCTTTATCTGTTGCAAAAAGAAGCTTCTTTGATGAGTGGTGAGTAGCATATGTGTATGTAAACATAAGGCTATATATTTAGTGTTTAATAAAAAATTACATTTTTTAGGGATTTGGCAGTTCTAGGTTTTTTTTCTAAGATCTAATGACTACTCTAGTCATGTATATTTGGCTGTGTTTACAGTATCACACATACCCCCCACTGAGCAGGCTTTGAGTCCAATTAGTTAGCTATTGACTACCCCGGAGCTAATAGTGCCACTATTGCACCAGTAGAGATAGTTTTCTATATTAGTCATTGTGGTTATTTTTAAGTTGGGTTGGACCATTGTTTTTTTTCTACCTTAGTGACTGAAAATACCCTCTGATACTATGAGATGCTCTTCAGAGAGGAGGCTTCCAAGTCAGTTCCAGTTTGATTGCTCCAAGTTGTGTATGAAGTATGTCCTGTCTTTAGCAATAGAATCAAGGATTGTGGCAATAGCCTGTGCTATTTTGGGGAGTCTCTTGGACTACTCTAAACAACAGTTCAAAAGTATGCTTTTCCTGTATGGCCTTGTGTTTTTTGTTATATAGACTTCAGCTATACACACACTACACTACACTACACACACACACACACACACACACACACACACACAC
>NW_008337947.1:98710-114497 GCF_000622305.1 Nannospalax galili
ACACACACACACACACACACACACACACACACACACACACACGATTTTTTTCACTAGGATTTCAAAATATTTTTCCCTCTGGTTTTTCACACTACCTAAGCATTGTTTATCACTCCCCCCTTTTCTTTCCCCATGTATGACCCTCTCTCCTTCATCCCTATTTAACATACACCAATTATCCCAATTTCACCATAATAACACCTGTCTCCTACTATCCCCCTGTATTGAGCTCTTTCTTCCCTTTACCCCCATTGTTATTTGTAAGCCTGTCTCCTCCATTGTCCCATTTCCTCTTGATAACAACTGTCTTAAACTCTCCTCTCAGACTAATTTTTCCCCTTTGCCCATATGATTCCTTGTTTTTTTTTTCCTGGCTCCTGTGGGTACATCAGGATATATAATCATATATAAGTATTTGGAGGTAAGATCCACAAATGAGACAGAATATATTTCACTTGTTTTTCCAAGATTGTTACCTCACATAAAATAAAAGTTTCTATCTACTTCCATTTATTTACCTGCAAATTTCATTATTTCATTTTACCACTGAGTAGAACTCCACTGTTAAATGTACCACATTTTTATTATTGACTTCAGTTGAAGGATATTTGGGTTTTTCCATTTCTTACTTATTGTGAAGAGAACAGCAACAAACATGGCTACATAAGTATCTCTGCAGTAGGATGAGTCCTTTGGGTATAGGCCAATGAGTGGTATAACTGGACCCTATGGTAGTTTTATTTATTGTTATGTTATGAGTTTTCTATACTGCTTTCTATGATGGGTTCCCCAGTTTGTAATCCTACTAGCTTGAATTAGGTTTTCCATTTCCCTGTATCCTCATTAGCATTTGGGATCATTTGTTCTCTTAATCTTAGTCATTCTCATTGGGATATTAAGTAATTTTGATTTTCATTTTCCCTAATTACTAAGAATATTTAACACTTTTAAACATGCTTCTTAGCCATTGTTCTTCTTTCTTTTGAGAGCTCTCTGTTCAAATTCATAGCCCATCTTTTAATTAGGTCATTAGTTTTCTTGGTCCTTGGCTTTTTGAGTTCTTTGTATCTTAGGGATATTAACTGTCTGTCAGATGTGAAGATTTTTTCCCCATTCTGTGGCTTCCTCTTCACTCAATCAGTTGTTTCCTTTGTTTTAGAGGAGTTTTTTAAAATTGTTTAATGGGTATCCTACTTGTCAATTGTTGACCTTAAGTTCTGAGCAACTGATGTCCAATTTAGAAAGTCCTTTCCAGTACCTATATGTTGTAGGGTACTACCTATGTATTCTAACAGTTTTGGTATTTCAAGTTTCAAATTGAGGTCTCTGGTTCATTTGGAATCGATGTTTGTGCAAGATGAAAGATAAAAGTCTCATTTCGTTCTTCTGTATGAGGAGATCCAGTTTTCCCAGTACCATTTGTTGAAGATGCTGTCTTTCCTCCACTGTTTGTTCTTGCCACCTTTCTCAAATATCAGGTGGTTGTAATTCTGTACACTCATATTTGTATTTTCTGTTTTGTTTCATGGATCTACATGATATTTTATGCCTATAGCTCTGTAACATAACTTAAGATCTGCTAAATCAATCTCCCAGCATTGCTCTTCATGTCAAGATTGCTTTGGCTAACTGTGGTCTTTTGTGATTCTGTAAAAATTTTGTATGTTTTTTACTACTGTGAAGAATGACATGGGGATTTTAATTGGAATTGCATTAAATCTATAAATTGCTATTGGTGGGAAAATCATTTCCACTATAATAGAGGTGTTTTCTTCTCCTCTTGTCTTCCTTATTCACTTTATTTAGTGCTTTAAAATTTTCATTGTAGAAGACTTTAATGTCTTTGGTTAGGTTTATTCCTAGATATTTTTTGAGGCTCTTGTGAATGGGAGTCTTTCCATGAATTCTTTCTCTGATTGCTTGTTATTGGTATATAGAAAGACTTTCTGACTTTGGTAAACTGATTTTATATCCTCTCACTTTGCAAAAAGGGTTGATCATTTCTAACAGATTACAGATGAAATATTTGACATCTCTTATGAATAATGTCCTAGCATCTTAAAATAGGGATAATTTGACCTCTTGTTTTCCAACTAGTACCCATTTAATTCCCTTCTCTTACCTTACTGCTCTAGCAAGAGTTTCAAATACTGAATAGGAGTGAGGATAGTGGACAGCCTTGACTGGTTCCTGATATTAGTGGAAGTGCTTCCAGTATTTCTCCATTTAGAATGATTTTGGCTTGGATTTGTTGTATCTTTAGTTATGTTGAATTATGTTACCTCCAGTCCAATTCCCTCTAGAACTTCTAACATAAATGTATGTTGGATTTTGTCAAAGGCCTTTTCTGCATTTATTGAGATGATCATCTGATTTTTTTTTCTTTAGTGAATTTATATGATCTATTATAATTACTGCCTTACATATATTGAACTATCTCTGGAATACAACCAACTTGATCATGTGATCATGTTTCACATTTTTAATATGTGTCTGCATGTGGTTTGTGATTATTTTGTTGTGAATTTTTGCATGTATGTTCGTTAGATATGTAATATTTTGTGTAGTATTTTTTTTTTTTTACTGGTTTTGGTATTAGAGTACTCCTGGCTTCATAGTAAGAGTTTGGCAGTTCTCCTCCTGTTTCTGTTTTTTGAATAATTTAAGGTATTTTCAAGGAAACAGCTCTTAGATTCATTGATCCTTTTATCATATTCTTTGTTTCCATTTCACTGATTTCCACTCTCAATTTCTTTTAACTTTTAAAAATCTTTATTGAGAATTCCATACATGCCCGTAAGGTGTTTTGATCAAATCCACACCCACTCCCTCCCCTCCAACACCTCCCATATATTCTTTTTTTTTTTTTTTTTTAAATAGGGCTTTTTGCTACTCCCCCCTCTGAAGAGGTAACCCTAAAATCATTTAGGGATTAGATAAGAGTTCCTAAATGCTTTTGACATTTTGGACTTTGGAACGTAGTATGTTGCTAAGAGGCCCAAGGACATTTTGAGTTTTAGTCAAGAAACTGGCTACTTTTCTTCGGGGTCTTTTTACCCTAACTGTCTAGCCAATTCCTCCCTCTTATTCTTACCATACCATCCTCTGAAGAGGTTACCCAAACTGCCAATAGAGAATCAGGACGCAGACCACTCTGGCTTCTTCCATGCTGAACAGGGACTCAGGGTGAGGCAATTGGAGTACCCCTTAAGTGGGCCTATTTAAAAGACTACAAAATTGCTTAACTCTATCTGTAGGGAGAAAATAAAGTCTTTGAAAGGTTAGCCTTAAAAGGGAATAAATATTGCTTAGTATCCCCCGGAAAATAATTCTCACAACAGATGGAAAATTTTTTTGTTAATAGTATTATGTCTCATAATTATTAAAAAAGAAAATGAGAGCCTAGCCTGGTGGTGCACACCTGTAGTCCCAGCACTTGGGAGGCAGAGGCAGGCGGATCGCTGTGAGTTCAAGGCCAGCCTGGTCTACATAGTGAGTTCCAGGACAGCTGGGGCTACAGGGAGACCCTGATTCAAAAAGACAAGAAAAAAAAAAAGATATTGAAAGGATATGGGAATGGAGATATTTTCCAACATAGAAAAAATGAGAAAGTCTAAGCAAGTGATGAAGGTCTGTGTAGGTTTGCTATGATATGTAAAGGATGAGACAAAAATAATATACACATAATCTTAAAATTTCTAAGATCATAGTTTAGTGAACAAGTTTAAGGAACCAAACATATGTCTAATCAAGGCTGTTTGGTTTTATCCTCTCGATTTTATTATTTATTCTAAGCTGTTGCATTTGGTTTTTTAAAATTTTTTTTGTTTACTTTTCCAAATTCTTGTGTTGTATAATTAAGTCATTTAATTGTGCTCCTTCTGATTAAAAAAATTATTTCTTTTTACTTTATGTGTATGAGTGTATTGCCTGCTTGTAAGTGCACCAATGTTATGCATCTTTTTGAGTTTTAATGTACGTGCTTAGAGCTATAAAGTTCCCTCTTATTATTACTTTTAAAGTGTCCCAGAGATTTTTATTTTCATTTTCATTTAGTTCCAGGAATAATTTTGTTTGTTTCTTGATTTCTTCTTTGTCCTACTCACCATTTGTCAATGCGTTGCTAATTTCCATGAGTTCATGTAGTTATTTGAGCTTCTTTTGCTGTGGTTCTTACAGTTTATTGCATTGTGATTCCATGTATTAAAATACATGAAATTATTTAATTTTTTTTTGTATTTGTTGACGTTAGTTTTGTGCCACAGAATGTGGTCTTTTTTAGAGAAATGGCCATGGACTGCTGACTAGAATGTGTATTCTTTGGTTCTTGGGTGGAATATTCAGTAGATATCTGTTAGGTCCACTTGATGTATGGCATCTAATTCATATGTATCTTTTTATTCTTTGTAGAGATAACTTTATATTAGAGAAAGTGGGGTCTTGAAGCCACCTGGTATTATTGTGTTGGGGTTAATCTGTGTCTTGAAATCCAGCAGTACTATTTTTATGAATTGGGTGCATCAGTGATTGGTGCATATATGTTCATGATTGTGATATCTTCTTGCTTGATTTTTCCCTTCATTGGAATGTAGTAAGCTTCTTTATCTCTTTAATTAATTTTAACTTGAAGTCTAGTTTGTCAGATATAAGAATAATACCATATGCTTTTTTTCTTAGTGCCATTTTCTTGAAATATTTTTCCCCCATCCTATCACCCTAAGGTGGTGCTTATTCTTGGAGGCAAGATGCGTTTCTTCTAGCAACATATAGATGGATTTTGTTTCTTAATCTATTCAACTAGCATATGTCTTTAGACTTAGGAGTTGAGGACATTGGTATTTGGAGTTATTTTGAAGATATATGTTGGTTACTATCATTTTCATTTCTGAGCTTTTGTCTTATTTTGTTTTCCTGTAGCTTATACCTTCATTTATGTTTTTTATGCAACTTCTTGATTATGGTCATTTCTTTTAATATATTTTATGTATTATTTTTATTTTTGTATGCGTATATTGCCTGAATGTATGTGAGTGCACCTGTGTCATGCAATGCCACAGAATTCAGAAGAAGGCTTCAGATTCCCCTGGAACTGGAGTTAAGGACGGTTTGTAACTGCCATGTGGGTGCTGGGACTTGAACCTGGGTCCCCTGCAAGAGCAGTCAGTGCTCTTATCCTCTGAGCCATCTCTCCTGCCCCAATTATGGTCTTTATACATTCCCTTATATTGCTTTGAGTAGTCTCTGTAGTGCTGGTTTGGTGGACATGAATTCCTTCAACCTATTTGTATCATGGAAGATTTTTCTTTCCCTTTGACTATGATAGACAGTTTATCTGGGTAAATTTTTCTGGGTTGGCATCTGTGATTATTTAGAATACTTTGCTCAAGGCTTTTCTGAGTTTTATAGTTTGCATTGAAAAGCCAGCTGTAATTTTGATGGGTTTTCCCTTATATGTGACTTGTTTTTCCTTCAGCAGCTTTCAGTAGCCTCTCTTTGGTTGCTCATTCATTGTTTTTACTATGATGTACTATTCGGTGTTTCCCATTCTGCTCTAGTCTAATTGGTGTTCTGTGTGCTTTTTGTATCTGTATGGGTCTGCCTTTCCTTCATTTAGAGAAGTTTTCTTCTATAATCCTGTTGAAGATCTATCTGGTCATTGCCTTTGACCTGAGATTCATATCCTTTTTTTGACATCTATGATATGTAGATTGTTTTTTTTCAAGGTGTCCCACATTTCCTGCATATTTAATTCATTTTAAAATAAAAAAATCATATTATTTTTTTGAGTGGTCCAGTTCTTTAACTCTGTTGCCCAGTCTTATATTCTTCATTGTATTTAATTAATTCTGCTTGTGAGGCTTTCTCTTGTCATTTTAAATTAGATACTCAGTTATTTAATTTTGTCTTCACTTCAGTTTGTCTTTTCTTCAATATTTCTCTCTCTTTTATTGATTCACTTTTTAAGGCTTGAACTTCCTTTGTCATTCCATTCAGCTGTGTATTGGAATTTTCTTGAGCTTCAGTCAGGAGTTTGTTCCTATCATCTTTGTGTTGTCTGTGTATTCTTTAATGTCATTGAATTATAAGATAATGTTTATGATTGTTCTTTTAAATTCTGAGTTCTGGGATTCCTCTGAGTAGTTCTGTCTGTAGTATACTTCTGTAGGACTTGTGGGTTTTGGGGGTAGGGGACATATTATCCTGGTTTTTCATATTATTATTATTATTATTTTCATTGTGGCCTGGGAATATAGATTTATTTTGTTGGTTATGTGCCTGTTATGAAATTCTAGCCTGCCTTTGGTTAGTTTATGTTTATTTCTGTTTATATTGTTGTACATTGTTTGCCTTCTAATTGAATATGAAAGTTACTTGGTCTGTGCTTCAGGTTCTCATTTTTTACTTATTTATTTTTGTTTGACAGGATGATTTCAGGCTGGCTAAGCAAGAGCTCTCCAGAAGGGTGAAGGGTCTGAGGCTCAGTTTGAGACTCTGGGGATCCAGCAGTCTGGAGCTCATGGGGGATGAGTAGGAGGGGACTGAGGGCCAAGGTGAGGATCCTTAATTTTTAATGTAAGTTCTTAGAGCTACAAATTTCCCTTTTACAATTGCGTTTAATGTGTACCAAAGGTTTTGTTGTGTAGTGTATTCATTTTCATGTAGTTCCAGGAATATTTTTCTTTCCTTCTTGATTTCTTCTTTGACCCATTCATCATTCAGGAGTGTATTTAGTATTGATGAATTCATGTTTTTCTAGTGTTTCTTTGGCTGTTGATTTTAATCTTATTGCATAGCATATCTGTATTAGTTTTCTCTTGCTAAGATAGATACACTGACCAAAGCAACTTATAAAAGGAAAAGTTTGTTTAAGCTTATGGTTTCAAGGGGCAAGAGTCCATTGTGGTAGAGAAGCATGATGGCAGAGGTGACTAGGGAAGGAGTGGAAGCTAAACTCTCACATTTTCAAGCAGGCTGAGATTGAATAGTACCACTTGAAGCTAGACAAAGTGTTCAAGGCCAGGGAAGCTGCGGGTCTCACAAGAGCTGTAGCAGTGAAGTGGAGACCCAGGAGAAAATAATCAAACTCCACCCACTTCTGGCAGAACAGGGATGAAGTCCTCCATAACCTCTTGTCCTTCCTGTGTGACATCCAGTCAGAAACTATGAAAACTACCACGTAAATGGATAGAAGTTAGATGCCTCTGCTTTGAGCTTGGCATTGGACTCCCTCATGAATAGGAAACCTCTGGGAAGCCTGAACTTTGTACTTAGGAAAGGTGTTAAATTATTCCTTCACATTGTAGTCTGTCCTGTCACTTTTTGGAGAGTAGCAAACCCAGCTCTTTACAGACTTAGAACTTACCTCAAGTTTCATCTCTTACTTTGTTGTCTTTAATGAGTGCACTGTCTGTTTTCCTATATGTTCGCACAAGCAATGGGAATCAATGTTGACTTTTTCTTTTAGTTTAGTAGGTAAAAAAACTCTTTGAAGAAAGCAAGGGATTAAATTGTTCCCTTACACTTTCTTAAAGGTCAGGGGCTCCATCTATGAAAAAGTAGTAAATAGTTATTTGTAGTCTGTATGAAGCAGTAGCCAAACTGAAAGTGGTCTATTCTGGCTAAGGGTTAGAACAGCGAATACTAAAACAGTGTTCAGGCTGCTTCTAGTTTTTTGTTTGTTTGTTTTTTTAACCTATTCTGTATGTTTTAATTTAATTTAATTAATTTATTTAATAACCACATGATTAGAAGAAGCATTTCATTACAGCTTTAACATATTCAATAACAATTTCCAGAGCAAAGATACATTTCTTTCAAAAGTGGCTGTAAAGTATTAGGTTCACAGTTGAATTAATACAGTTATACAATATTGAACTCAGTATAAACCCTGTAAGACATAAAATTGAATGAGTTTTTAACCATTAAAAAGGTCTGCATTTCATTTTAAAATTTACTTACAGAAAGACTCATTTTAAATGCTACTAACACTTAGATGTTTGCACATGCATCTCTAATCTCTATGTATCTGATTATTACTGGTCATAGTTGGTTACACTCGGGTCCTTGGCACCTGAGTATGGATGTAAAGTCATCAGGTAGATTTTAATGATAATATTTATCACCTCTACTAATTAACATGAAGTAAATATTTATGCTTCCTTCTCAAATACAACTCATTTTTTAATTTGTTGATTTTTTTGTGTATATTAAACAGAACATCCCAAACCATCTTATTCATCTATACACCCACTTCCCAAATGGCACCCACCCATAACCCACCCCCCAAACTGGAGCCCATATACTCTGTCATCCCTGTTACTGTCCACTATGTTGTCTACACCCCCGGCAATTCCTTAGTGCTTGTCCATCTGCTGAATCTAGTCAGCCTATCTAGAAGTCCTTGTTTTAGGAAGATCAGCTGTTCCTCATCTAGCAGCAATCAGTTGTCAATATTCCTTTAGATAAGATTGGGGTCTGCTGTTAATTTTCCCAATTCTATGCTGGGTTATTATCTGGGAATCCCTTCGGCCACCCTGGCCATCAACTCAAAAGTAGGTATGTAGCCTTTAGCTACATATGGACTCTTATGAAATTATGTTCGCCCATTTATTCTTTGATCTTACTTCATAAAGTTGGACCAGATAAACCAACATATTTTTACTCTTAAGGTCATTTGAGGATCTGTTCCTCAGGGGTCACATGGGCTTGGGAACCCCCTGCCTCCTTTCTTTAACCAGTTCATTCTATGTGAAGATAAGTCAAAGGTCCTGCTCGACCATGGCTGGCTTTGCTTGGAAGCATGGACTAAATGTTTCCTCTGTGTTGACCCTCCTCTTCATAGACTAGACACTGGTTCAAGTCCATCTGGTGAGGTCTCCACTGCCTCCTTGATCAAGAGGACAGGTGACCCACCACAGTTACAAGACATTTTAAGAGATGCTCATAGTCCCCTGGAACTTAGTCAACCTAGGAAGGCAAGGAGGAAAAACTGTTCTTTATGTTCCTCTGTCCAAATTTGTATTTGCCTCAAAGTATGGCTGTTAAACATCCAAGAAGGACCAGTCTGGTACTTTTAATTGCCATGTGCCATGTAGATAAATCTTGGGCAAAGACCAAACATTCTCAGACAAACTTTGCCTAGACATATGTTATATTACTTGATCTAGTTTTATGTATAATTTGTCAGTAGGTTGTTGGACTAATATTGTTCCCTCTGGTTTTTTCAAACTAGCTAAGTATTGTTTATCTCTCTCATTGTCTAAACCTTCTGCTGTGGTTTCCCCATTTAAGTGCCCCCATTTTTCCCATTTCTCCCTTAGTGATACCCTTCTCCTATGGTCCCACCTCTCTTGACCTCCTTCTTTCTCTTTATCCCCTAGCTTCCTTTAGTTACCTTCCCAACCCCCTTCCCCTTAAAATAACCCCATTTTTATCCATATCTCCCTTATTAAGGCCTGTTTCCTACTGTTCTTCTCTTTCAGATTCTTTCATTTCCTTTACCTCCCAGGTTCCTTTTCATTATCCTGGCTCCTGTAGTTATGTCTGTATACATACTCACTTATCAGGATTTGGTGTTAGCTAGGATCCACATATGAGGGAGAACACATCATTTTTTTTCCTGAGTCTGTGTTGCTTAATTTATTTGAACAGTTTCTAGTACCATCCATTTACCTGCAAATTTCATGATTTCATCTTTCTTTACTGCTGAGTAAAACTCCATCATATAAATGAACCACATTTTCATTATCCACTCATCAATTGAGGGACACTTAGGTTGCTTTCATCTCTTAGCTATTGTGAAAACAGCAGCAACAAACATGGATGTACAAGTATCTCTGCAATAGGATGAGTTCTTTGGGTATATGCCAAGGACTGATATAACTGGGTCAAATGGCAAGTTCATTTGTAGTTTTTTAAGAGCTCTCCACACTGCTTCCCATAGGGGTTGAGCAAATTTGCAGTCCCACCAGCAGTGGATGAACATTCCCCTTTCCCTACATCCTCTCCAACATTTGTTATTATTTGTTGTCTTGTTCTTAGCCAGTCTGACTGGGGTGAGATGAAATCTTAAAGTGGTTTTAATTTGCATTTCCCTAATTACTTGTGCTGTTGAACACCTTTTAAGATGCTTCTTAGCCATCTTTGTTTCTTCGTTTGAGAACTTCTGTTCAGTTCCTTAGCCCATCTTTTAGTTTGGTTACTTCCTTTCTTGATTCTTTGTTTTTTGAGTTCGTTATATATTCTGGATGTTAAACCTCTGTCAGATGTGTTCCTAGTGAAGATTTTCTCCCATTCTTTTAGTTTTCTCTTCATTTCCCTGGTTTCCATGCTTCTCCAGTAAGCCTGCATCTTCTAAGACCTCCACAAATGGTGCCATAGAACTCTCGACAAAATGTTCAAATACTTAGAGCCTATGGGGGACATTCTCACTCAAAACACCACAATTGTCATAAAACTTTAAAAGTATTTTGATGGATTACTAATTCTGAATCATCACTTAATGTATTTCAGAATAAAAGTGCTGAGGAAAACCCAAGAAAAACCCAGTCCATGTTCCTTTTTGGATAGAGTAGGAAACTGAGGTTCAATAAAGTATAATGATTATTTTTCCAGATTGATTAATTTTTCCAGCTCAAGAAGATATGTAGAGGTTATGTACAAGTGTCATGGAGACAAAGAAATACTTATGGAAGGCTTAAGATTTCAGGAATTTTGTAGCAAAAATTGAGAAATGTGTGGTTTATTCTGAAGAGAATATGCCATGGATGGACTGTACATGTTGGAAGATGGTGAAGCTTTGTTAATTCTCAGCTCTACAGACCATGTTATCACTACGGCTCTTTTTTAAGTCACTGGGTACAACCATCAAGTACTATTTTTTAAACATACTGTTAGAAGCAACACACTAATGAACACACAAACTTTCTAACTCATCAGTGATTAAATCACTGCCCTAATAGCTCCTCTGCAGGGTGGTAAGAAGCCAGTTCAGACAATGTGGAAGCACCTCAAGGTTTCCATTTATAGAAATTCAGGAAATCTTATTTTCTCTAACAAAAATGTGCTTCTGAACATTTAGAATCACATTGCCCTGTTTCTTCAGGCAAGCACTGGAAGCCTTTCAACTCACTAAAAAGCAAGGCCCATTGCCTTTGGAGGGAACAACCATTACTTCATGGCTAACTGGGATGAAGACCTCACTAAAGGAAATGCTTCAGGGATAGCTGGTTGATTTCTTTTCTAGACAATTGTACCATAGTTATTTTGTTCAGAAAGATTCTTATCCTTTCCTCTGTGGCATTAACTGATTAAGCCAACCTATGCCAGGATGATTGTCTGACTTGCAAGTCATTTTTGGGTCATTTCTTTGCTTTTAATTCATTTAAATTTTCATGCAGTTTTGGAACTCTGGCTGTAAATAGTTCCACCTAGGTTAATTACTCTACTTAGTTATTTCAAGAAGTCCTATTTTCCCATCTTATGAAACTTTTGAAATTCAAATGCCTTGAGCATTTGATATGTGAAGGACAGGCCAAAACTTGTTAAATCAGTATAGAGAACTGCAGTAGACGGGCTTCTCTGACCTCTGCCAGACCATCTGCAGAGGACAGCTGCAGCTAGTGCCTGTCCAGCATGCATTCTCCATTAGCGTTGCTTGTTTGTTTTGTAGGACAAATTCCTCTTCTCCTATCTTAGTGTGTGTGACTGCTTGAGTTTAAACATGGAGAGTAGAGGCATGACTGGCCTCAAGTAGTCCTCCTCTAGACCAGCTTAGGATAGTAACTGAAAATAGGCTGAGAAACAAAATATATGAAAAGAATACATATGTATGATCAAAATGATACTTACATAGGACAGAATTACAGATGTTAGGATAAACTGACTGAAATAGGAGTATTTGAAATGCCCTCATTTTAGAAAAGAATGAGCATTTGACTAAATTTGAACTCTGTTAAAATATGCATACTTGATTTCTTTTTATTTATTTTAATTTTTATTGTGCTTTTGTACATTTTATACAACAGCTCTTTATCAAATTTAGACCCCTTCCTTATCCATTGCCCTCTAACTGTCCACCAAACCTCATGTATTCCACCATACATTTTAAGTCCTATCCTGTAAAGCATTTGTACCCAGATGTCCTTCAGTGCAAATTTATCCACTAGAGTCTAGGCAGCCTATCTAGAGATCATAAGTAAGGTCTACTCTCCCTTACCCGGTAGTAATCAGTTTCCAATAATTCCCATTTTGGGGCCGGCCCACCACTCATTTCTCTCACTCCACTCTGATTGAGTTGGCATGGGTCCTGTGCTTGATGCCACCATTGCCACGAGTTCATATGTACAAGCTTCCAGTGGCCTGAAAGCCTCTGCTTCCCTATGTTCATGAACCATTTCTGATTTTTACAGTTTTTCCGCCCCCTCTTCCACAATTGTTCCTGAGCTGTGGGTGGGTGAGGTTTAATATAGGAGTCCTATCTGGGAACACACACTCTTCAGTCTTCTAATATTTAAAACTTGACCAGTTGTGGCCTTTAGTGTATATCACACTCTTGTTGTATAAGAAAGCTTCACTGCTGAGGGTTGAGGGCTGCACTAGTTACTTTCCTATCCCTTATTCTGCCATGTTCCCAAGCCGTAGGTGTAGAGGTTCAAATGTAGATGTGTCACCTAGGACCAGGCATCCCTCAGACATATATTCTCTGTGACTGAAAAGTTGTGAGATTCTGTAGTAACCTCTATCTGTTACGAAAAGAAGCTTCTTTGATGAGTGGTGTACAGTAAGTTTATCTGTAAATATAAGGATCCATATTTATCATATGGTAAGAATTTCATTTGTCTAGTGAGATGACAGAGATAGGGTTTTCTCTAGGATTTTTGTGCTCTCCACCCATGTGTATTTGACTGTATTTACAGTGCCACCCATGAGTTGACTCCCATTGAAAGAGCTTTAAGTCTAATTCAGATAGCTATTGATTAACCCCCAGATAACACTACTGCACCAGTAGAGGTAGTTTGCTGTGCTGGTCATTACGGTTATTAGGCTTTAGGACTGGATTGGACCACTGATTGATTCTTTTCCTTCAAAGTTTGTAGTTTGCATATTATCATCTAGCATTATGAGAGTTAAACTTCAGGTAGAATGTTTCCAGGTCAATTCTTGCTCCATTGCTCCAAGTCCTGTATACTTGATTTCTTGATCAACCTTTAAAAGTGTAGGAAAAAAATACTTAGTTTAATGAATACCAAAGTAGAATGAACTAAGAAAAAGAAAAATTATCATGGGATCCTAACTAGTCCCATACTAGAATAGAGAATGACTTGTTAAAATGAACAAACAGCAAAACAAAACAAAAAAACCATTTAGCTAAGCTGCTGAATTCCTTTGACTTCTTGTTTCCCACATGATTTCACCCTCCCTCTTGCACTCTCAGAATAATGCCTTCAACTTTGAAGTGCTCACCAGAAGCCTAAATAGATGGGGATACCTAATCTTGGATTTGAATAAAACATTTTATTTCTTTAAAAATTACATTTCTTGTGTGTTTGCTTTAAAACAAAATGCCGTTGAGCAGACTTTAAGTGCAATTAGATAGCTATTGATTACACCCAAGATCAAAGCACTACTGAAACAATTTAGTTTGCTGCACCAGTGATTGTTGCGACTATTAGGTTTAACAGCTAGGTTGGACCTATTATTGATTTTTTTTCCCTTAGCAGCTTGCATAGTATCTTGTGATACTATGAGAGCTACTCTTCAGGATGGAGACTTCCAGGTCAGTTCCACCCCCATTGCCCCAAATGTTGTCACAATAGCCTGTGATTATTTTGGGAGTCTCTTGTTCTACCCTGATCAACAACTTGAAGGGAGGTTTCTCTTGTCTGACACTGTTTATTATTATGTAACCTTCAGCTATACACATGCACTCATTTTTTTTTCCAGTGGGCTTTTAGACTAATACAATTCCCTCTGTTTTTTTTTTCGTGCCACTTAAGCATTATTTAATTCTCTCTCTCTCTCTCTCTCTCTCTCTCTCTCTCCCTGTCTAACCTTTTCTTCTCCCTCCCCAGTTGAAATAGCCCCATTTCCCCCTTGATAATACCTGTCTCCTACCATCCCCTTATTTTGAACTCCTTCTCTCTTTTTCACCCATGGTTCTGTGTATAGCACTCTCTCCTCCTCTACTCTCAGTTAAATGCCATCATTTTCCCCATTTCACTTATGGTAACACCTGTTTCCTACCATCCCCCTCTCAAGCTCCTTCTTCCCTTTTACCCCATGGCTCCTTCAGTTTTCAAATATATATAAAACCTCTCACATATAAGGATTATACTCACATATAAGTTTTGAAGCTAAGATCCACAAATAGATAACTTATGTATCTTGTTTTTCTGAGTCTGTGTTACTTCATCTAGTATAACAGCTTCTAGTTCCATCCATTCACTCACAAATTTCATGATTTCATTTTTACTTACTTCTGAGTCAAACTCCATTGAGTAAATATATTGCATTCATTATCCAGTCATCAGCTGAGGGACATTTCTGTTGTTTTCATTTTATTAGTTGTTGTGAAAAGAGCAGTAATAAACATGGATGTGTAAAATTTCATGTCACTTGGGTAAGATGAAATTTTAAGTGGTTTTGCTTTGTATTTCCCTAATGACTAAGGTTGTTGGACACTTTTAAAGGTGTTTCTAAGTCATTTTTATTTCTTCATTTGAAAGCTCTCTGTTCAGATCTGTAGTCATGTTTTGAATTGGGTCATTTCTTTTTGATTCTTTGTTTTGAGTTCATTCATTGTATATTCTGGATATTAATCCTCTGTCAGATGTGTAGCTGGTGAAGATTTTCTCCCACTCTGTGGCCTTCTTCTTCACTTGATTGGTTGTTGCTTTTGCTGTATAAACTAGACCAATTTCATCTAAGGTATCAAACTCATTGAATACTCACTAATAGTTGCCAATACAAGAAAATCTTCCTCAAATGTCGTGAAGAGTTTTATTTCTCAAGTGCTAAATAAACAACCTTGGATGATGAATCATACAGTATAGGAAACCACAGACATTGTAGGTATTCAATATTAGGTATTTAATAAGTTCATTCAAATGGTTACTGTTTCTTTCAGTCAGAGGTTTAAAGTCTGGCCATGAGTCCATTAAACTTCACTAAGTCCTAAGTTTTAATTAGAAAATACATATCCAGTGCTTTAAAAACAGTAGAGAAATATGCAAACAAAACTGATTTTAAAACTGTATATTATCTTATATATTAAAATATGAACACATGTCCAAATGCCTTATCACAAAATGTGTCTTAAAATTCAAATGCCTTTGAATTTCAGAAAGGTAACTGTGAATATGCTGAGTGCAGCTTTGTGCCAGCAGCAATGATGCCTGACATTTGAGAATCAGATTAAAAGCATTTTTTTTTTGCAGTGAAATTTGTGAATATTCAAATAGGTAGGAGAAAGTTTGCCAAAAAAATCGCATCCATGTGAACCAGTTTCAGTGAACTTAGGTTGCACGTGTTGATAAGAAGTTGCATCTGCTTCTCCCCACCTCCCAATATTCTGAAACATTTTGTGTCATAATAGTAAATATTATTGGTAGATTCTGTATTGAAACAAAGGAGTGGACCCTAGGAGAGTTTCCATTGTCACCTGAATCATTCATAAAATATTTTCTCTAAATATTGAACGAAGATAGAATTGTAGATTTGGGGACTGGTATATGTATGATGATATCAGTTTTCAGAGAAAGTTACTTGCAGGACATTTGTTGTTGTT